>NC_090441.1:99856244-100188263 GCF_031143425.1 Pleurodeles waltl | reverse complement strand
CGCCCACCCGCCCCATTTCCGTTTCTTCTCCCCCGCCCACCCGCCCCATTTCCGTTTCTTCTCCCCCGCCCACCCGCCCCATTTCCGTTTCTTCTCCCCCGCCCACCCGCCCCATTTCCGTTTCTTCTCCCCCGCCCACCCGCCCCATTTCCGTTTCTTCTCCCCCGCCCACCCGCCCCATTTCCGTTTCTTCTCCCCCGCCCACCCGCCCCATTTCCGTTTCTTCTCCCCCGCCCACCCTCCCCATTTCCGTTTCTTCTCCCCCGCCCACCCTCCCCATTTCCGTTTCTTCTCCCCCGCCCACCCTCCCCATTTCCGTTTCTTCTCCCCCGCCCACCCTCCCCATTTCCGTTTCTTCTCCCCCGCCCACCCTCCCCATTTCCGTTTCTTCTCCCCCGCCCACCCTCCCCATTTCCGTTTCTTCTCCCCCGCCCACCCTCCCCATTTCCGTTTCTTCTCCCCCGCCCACCCTCCCCATTTCCGTTTCTTCTCCCCCGCCCACCCGCCCCATTTCCGTTTCTTCTCCCCCGCCCACCCGCCCCATTTCCGTTTCTTCTCCCCCGCCCACCCGCCCCATTTCCGTTTCTTCTCCCCCGCCCACCCGCCCCATTTCCGTTTCTTCTCCCCCGCCCACCCGCCCCATTTCCGTTTCTTCTCCCCCGCCCCATTTCCGTTTCTTCTCCCCCGCCCACCCGCCCCATTTCCGTTTCTTCTCCCCCGCCCACCCGCCCCATTTCCGTTTCTTCTCCCCCGCCCACCCGCCCCATTTCCGTTTCTTCTACCCCGCCCACCCGCCCCATTTCCGTTTCTTCTACCCCGCCCACCCGCCCCATTTCCGTTTCTTCTACCCCGCCCACCCGCCCCATTTCCGTTTCTTCTACCCCGCCCACCCGCCCCATTTCCGTTTCTTCTACCCCGCCCACCCGCCCCATTTCCGTTTCTTCTACCCCGCCCACCCGCCCCATTTCCGTTTCTTCTACCCCGCCCACCCGCCCCATTTCCGTTTCTTCTACCCCGCCCACCCGCCCCATTTCCGTTTCTTCTACCCCGCCCACCCGCCCCATTTCCGTTTCTTCTACCCCGCCCACCCGCCCCATTTCCGTTTCTTCTACCCCGCCCACCCGCCCCATTTCCGTTTCTTCTACCCCGCCCACCCGCCCCATTTCCGTTTCTTCTACCCCGCCCACCCGCCCCATTTCCGTTTCTTCTACCCCGCCCACCCGCCCCATTTCCGTTTCTTCTACCCCGCCCACCCGCCCCATTTCCGTTTCTTCTACCCCGCCCACCCGCCCCATTTCCGTTTCTTCTCCCCCGCCCACCCGCCCCATTTCCGTTTCTTCTCCCCGCCCACCCGCCCCATTTATGTTTCTTCTCCCCGCCCACCCGCCCCATTTATGTTTCTTCTCCCCGCCCACCCGCCCCATTTATGTTTCTTCTCCCCGCCCACCCGCCCCATTTATGTTTCTTCTCCCCGCCCACCCGCCCCATTTATGTTTCTTCTCCCCGCCCACCCGCCCCATTTATGTTTCTTCTCCCCGCCCACCCGCCCCATTTATGTTTCTTCTCCCCGCCCACCCGCCCCATTTATGTTTCTTCTCCCCGCCCACCCGCCCCATTTATGTTTCTTCTCCCCGCCCACCCGCCCCATTTACGTTTCTTCTCCCCGCCCACCCGCCCCATTTACGTTTCTTCTCCCCGCCCACCCGCCCCATTTACGTTTCTTCTCCCCGCCCACCCGCCCCATTTACGTTTCTTCTCCCCGCCCACACGCCCCATTTACGTTTCTTCTCCCCGCCCACACGCCCCATTTACGTTTCTTCTCCCCGCCCACACGCCCCATTTACGTTTCTTCTCCCCGCCCACCCGCCCCATTTACGTTTCTTCTCCCCGCCCACCCGCCCCATTTACGTTTCTTCTCCCCGCCCACCCGCCCCATTTACGTTTCTTCTCCCCCGCCCACCCGCCCCATTTACGTTTCTTCTCCCCCGCCCACCCGCCCCATTTACGTTTCTTCTCCCCCGCCCACCCGCCCCATTTACGTTTCTTCTCCCCCGCCCACCCGCCCCATTTACGTTTCTTCTCCCCCGCCCACCCGCCCCATTTACGTTTCTTCTCCCCCGCCCACCCGCCCCATTTACGTTTCTTCTCCCCCGCCCACCCGCCCCATTTCCGTTTCTTCTCCCCCGCCCACCCGCCCCATTTCCGTTTCTTCTGCCCCGCCCACCCGCCCCATTTCCGTTTCTTCTCCCCCGCCCACCCGCCCCATTTCCGTTTCTTCTCCCCCGCCCACCCGCCCCATTTCCGTTTCTTCTCCCCCGCCCACCCTCCCCATTTCCGTTTCTTCTCCCCCGCCCACCCTCCCCATTTCCGTTTCTTCTCCCCCGCCCACCCTCCCCATTTCCGTTTCTTCTCCCCCGCCCACCCTCCCCATTTCCGTTTCTTCTCCCCCGCCCACCCTCCCCATTTCCGTTTCTTCTCCCCCGCCCACCCTCCCCATTTCCGTTTCTTCTCCCCCGCCCACCCTCCCCATTTCCGTTTCTTCTCCCCCGCCCACCCTCCCCATTTCCGTTTCTTCTCCCCCGCCCACCCGCCCCATTTCCGTTTCTTCTCCCCCGCCCACCCGCCCCATTTCCGTTTCTTCTCCCCCGCCCACCCGCCCCATTTCCGTTTCTTCTCCCCCGCCCACCCGCCCCATTTCCGTTTCTTCTCCCCCGCCCACCCGCCCCATTTCCGTTTCTTCTCCCCCGCCCACCCGCCCCATTTCCGTTTCTTCTCCCCCGCCCACCCGCCCCATTTCCGTTTCTTCTCCCCCGCCCACCCGCCCCATTTCCGTTTCTTCTCCCCCGCCCACCCGCCCCATTTCCGTTTCTTCTCCCCCGCCCACCCGCCCCATTTCCGTTTCTTCTCCCCCGCCCACCCGCCCCATTTCCGTTTCTTCTCCCCCGCCCACCCGCCCCATTTCCGTTTCTTCTCCCCCGCCCACCCGCCCCATTTCCGTTTCTTCTCCCCCGCCCACCCGCCCCATTTCCGTTTCTTCTCCCCCGCCCACCCGCCCCATTTCCGTTTCTTCTCCCCCGCCCACCCGCCCCATTTCCGTTTCTTCTCCCCCGCCCACCCGCCCCATTTCCGTTTCTTCTCCCCCGCCCACCCGCCCCATTTCCGTTTCTTCTCCCCCGCCCACCCGCCCCATTTCCGTTTCTTCTCCCCCGCCCACCCGCCCCATTTCCGTTTCTTCTCCCCCGCCCACCCGCCCCATTTCCGTTTCTTCTCCCCCGCCCACCCGCCCCATTTCCGTTTCTTCTCCCCCGCCCACCCGCCCCATTTCCGTTTCTTCTCCCCCGCCCACCCGCCCCATTTCCGTTTCTTCTCCCCCGCCCACCCGCCCCATTTCCGTTTCTTCTCCCCCGCCCACCCGCCCCATTTCCGTTTCTTCTCCCCCGCCCACCCGCCCCATTTCCGTTTCTTCTCCCCCGCCCACCCGCCCCATTTCCGTTTCTTCTCCCCCGCCCACCCGCCCCATTTCCGTTTCTTCTCCCCCGCCCACCCTCCCCATTTCCGTTTCTTCTCCCCGCCCACCCTCCCCATTTCCGTTTCTTCTCCCCGCCCACCCTCCCCATTTCCGTTTCTTCTCCCCCGCCCACCCGCCCCATTTCCGTTTCTTCTCCCCCGCCCACCCGCCCCATTTCCGTTTCTTCTCCCCCGCCCACCCGCCCCATTTCCGTTTGCCCCGACTGTATGTTCTCCCCCTCCTGCCCATCTCTGTTCTCCCCATTTCTCCCACTCGCCTCATCTGTTTGTTCTTCCCCTCTCTCTCCTACTCGCCCGTCTGTTTGTTCCCCCCACCCGTTTGTTTTCCCCCTCCCACCCGCTCCATCTCTGTTTGTTCTCCAAGTCTCTGTTTGTCCTCCCCCTTCCCACCCGCCTTGTCTTTGTTTGTTCTCTCCCTCCCGCCTGCCCTGACTCTGTTTTCTCTAAAAGTGTTTATTCTACACCAAGCACTGTGAAGCTGGCCATTTCATATAACTTTTTGTAACTATCCTGTTATCTTCCCACACTGACCCCTCTCCCTCCGTTACCCCACGTTCACCCTATTGCCAAAGCGAATAGCTTGCACAGAGGCAGCTTGCATAGAGACCAGACCTATTTTTTTTTTTTGTCAATGCTTGTTTTTTGTCACAGAAAAAAGCAAAGTGTGTTAAACAGATGTTCAAAAAAGTCAAATAGTTAGTTACCTAGAATAATATAGAGAGCTGCAACCTAACATTATCCGCAGCGACATAACGTACCAGGCAATATAAGGCAGGTGCTAAATGACCTGGATAATAGCAATGTAATGTAACCTAGACTGCATGCGTGCACCGGGGCTCAAGGCGCTCTTGCTACGTCACTGGGGCTTCCCTACCCCAATGAATAGGCTTCAACCCACCTTTAACCCAGTCCTTCACCCCACCTCCATCCATGCGTGCCTACTCCAGCTGGGCAATCAGGGAGTTAAATGCAAAAAGCCAGCAGCAGGGAATGTGCTGATGACGTGTGGGGTGGGAGGGGCAATGAAATAGCTAGCTTGTTAGCCCCCTCCTTGAGTTTCCTGCTGTGCTGCCTGCCAGTTCCCGAATTTCCCTGCTGAGGCCCATCACTGAGCGGAATGGCTTGCCTGCTGGGCTACCTCTGCCTTCCCCAAAGCACACAAACCGAAAACTTCTCCAAGCATTCATCTTCTCCCTTAATGGTGCGCCCAGCCTGTTAAATGTTTTTAATATCGTAATATTAAACAATAAATGTTAGGATCCAGTTTAGAGACTTGATAATTGCACCTGCCTATGTGTGTCAGAGGAAACTCAGCCTAACAAAATTACAACCCCTTAGAGTACCAAACTGCGGAAAATAACCTCAATGAATGGATACAATCCTTAGCTGTGGACTATGGTGCGAAGCCAAGGGACGTAGCATAGCCCAAGAAATCAACAATAAATGCATCAAACCCTTCTGCCAGTCCCAGTCTTTGCGCATGTGCAGCAGTTTGAGCCCAAACTGTTGACATTTGTAGGAAAACGTAAATGCAGTGCAGTTTTACCCTCAAGTCCAAGTAGCATCACGCTATTGTGCAGCCTCCTGCAGAAGCGGTTCCTGCTACCATGGTCTCAGTTCTGCGCTAGACATGCTTTGTAAAACGATGCTTCTTTTGAGGTCAGCGTGCTATAAATGCAACTCAGTGCAGTGTTCCGGGGTATGGTGGGCAGTCTGAATGCGCTGTTTAAAAAAACAAAAACAACAACATCAAATCAAAAGGCGTACTACGGACAGTGAGGGAAAGCTGAAGGCCGCGCCCAATGGGATGCGCTCTTGCAGGAAAAGACCAGGGTCGTTTTGGGCTCTAGGCTCAGAGGAGCTCGAGCTTTCAGTGGCTCGCCCACCTCTATTTATGGCCAGTGTGGTAGAAATATATTACATTGTATTAATGCGACCATTGTTTGATTTTATTCATTCTCTTGTCGTATTTGTGATTGTACAGTGTCAAACGCTGCCTCTACTCTGTTTTACAGTCGGTGGGTCAGTAATAAAGAAATCACACCTGAAATACGCGTAATAACCAGGCAGACCATGAAATATCATTTAAAGCTTACATTCAGGCAGTCACACTGCAAATTCTTGCTGCATTGTGCAACCATGAAAAAAAAGCACGTCTACAGTTTGATTCCACATTGACCAACTCTGAGAAATAAGATTGCTTACCATCTTGGTATCTTCTATTAAAAAAAAGAAGAAAAGAAAACTCTCGTGAGGTCGGTGCCAAAGATAATTACGATTTTGATTTAGCTACTCGCTCAAATATTTCGCTCCAAAAATTGTGTTTCACCGAGTTTTACTTAGCCCAGTAAGTGGCCTAATTATTTGGTTGTTCCTAATGTACAGCCTTTGCTAGTAACCTTTCGGAATCGGTGAGTGTGTCAGCACAGATATAGGGTTATACATATTGAGGAGTGCATTAAAGAGACAATGAAATAGTACACGTGATTGAATCACGTTTTCAGCCTTTCTTAGGTCAGTAGCGTCACCAAGACACTAGCCTAGTGTGTAAACATAAAATCTAGGTTAATGGGTATCTCAGTAATACTGTTGGAAGAAGCAATATAATGTCCTGATGCTGAGTTTGACTCCCATGGTGGTGAAGGTTGTTTCTGTTCAGAGCTTTTGTTAAATAGCCATTTTTCTGAAATATATTACTTCTAACTATATTCAGAAAATGTTTTGGAGTGAACGGAATGTAGAGGTTAAGGGTGTAAGATCACTATTTCAGCTGGGACATACCTTTTTCAAGGTTTTATTGTGCTGTTGACTAAAGCACAGGACATTTACATGAATGTATACCCTTTTAATCGCAAGATTAAGCACATGACATTTACATGAATTCATGCCCTTTTAAGTATAAGGTTAGGTTTTGCCCTATAGAAATGTTATTTATTGGAATTATACACGGATATAGTTGTATATAATTAAATTGCTATAATTGAAAGATCTGTAAATTCCTGACCATTATTTAATATGTTCTGCCACTGATAATCAGCCACAGGATTTGTGATTTAATCATGAAAGTTGCAGATCTAAGTTGTTAGTAGACCATGTACAGAGTGTGCCTCTCGTATGAACTATCCCATACTACAGGCAAAGACTGTGATCTATGTTTAACGGAGTTGTGTATTTTTAATATCATTAGAAGTCAAATAAACTCAAAAGGCACCTTCATTGACTGGCTACTACATGACTAATCTTCATCTGTTCAATTTGTGGACCATTTATGTTTTGTGCTGGAATATTCATGGCCTTCCTACTGAAGTTTTTCGCCCCATTTAATTCCTCCAGAATTTTGCACTTTTGGGACTACCTGGACGTTTGTCATCAGCAAGTGTCACTAACTTAGTCTCAGTTAGTTTAGGCCCTGTTGAAATGGACTGATGCTAACTGCCGGTGTCCTCCTTCCAAGATGAGATATGTTGCTGTGCCACTAGGTTGAGGGGCTGTGGGTTGGCTACTTTTGAACACATGCGTGTGCACGTGTGCAGGCTGAGCTTGTGAGACTACGGTCTAATTCAGCCCAGTATTGTACACAGTTATCCTTTCAGAGAAGGGACAGTTGATGTGATATAAGAGGGCACTCATAGTGTCAATATGTAAATCTGTAGTAGTCCACTGAAGTATGTAGAGCGCTCTACTGTTTCATACACTATGGGGAAAAGGTACACCAAAGTACAGTTACGCCATAGTTAGGCCTCCAGACGTGTGTGACACACTAATCCTATGGTAAATCGTGATAAGAATGTAGTGCTATTTCCACATATCTTTCACTACTTGGGTACTTTAAGATTTAGTTTTCTCTGACTCCGTTCCTAATTAGATTCTAGGCTATGAATCACCCTTGTGGATCAAGTTAATTACCCAGCTGAGGAGCTGAAAGATCCGAGGTCTCCCCATACAGTAGGGCCTTGAACAGTTCATTAGGCGTGCTTCTGGGAGAAGAGATGGTGAGGACAGACTCTGCTTGTGCTAATTCGTTTTTACACAGCACCTGTTCTAGGAAGGTGCAGCCCCACAGAAACAAAGGAGGGACGACAGACCTCTGGACCCAGGCACAGGAGGGCTGCCCTTTGAAGTTTTGGTTGGAAGGGACCAGGCTGCTGTGGCAGTGAGGGGAAGAAATTAGGCTCTCCGAGAAGGTCTTTCAACAGCCCACTTGGCTTTGCCATTTTGGAGATGCTGTGCAGGAGTGTTTGGAAAGGGGTGGAGTGATGAGGCACACACCTAGGATTGGGCAGAAGTGTCTAGCTTTGGGAACATTCTACACCCACTTTAAAAATTCTTGCACAAAGAAGAGGCTTTTGTGAAGGGACTGCACGTTGGAGAAGTGACATTCAAATTATGCCCAGCTAGGATTGAACCCTTAACTCATGCATAGATGGATTCCGGGACTTTTGGACTTCAGCTGGCACCCATGGCGTAGGATTTCTTTCTCCAGGGCCAGTGATGCTGCCTCCCACCCTTTCACCCTTGCTACATCCTCTGGGGGAGACAGTATTGGGATGGACCTGCTCGGGGCACCTGAAGAGGTGCCCTAGATCTTCTGTGGACTGGCCCTGAAGTATGTGACCTGCAGAAGGAGGAAGCCCCCTGACCTCTGCTGATCAAGATGCTCTAAAAATGACTGAAGGTGGCCCCAGGAGGAGGAGGGTGTGGTATAGAGGGCACTCTGCTTTGACATTCTGTGGGTGCTGCTGAGGAAGGCGTCAAGAGAATAGCCTGGCAGCCAGGCAGGAGATAGGTCCTGTGTGAGAAGGGGGCGCAGTAAAAATTAGATTCCCTAAATTTAGAGCTCAGGAGTCCTGAATAAACCACTCTGTGGCTGAAGCACCACTGGGAGCCAAATGCAACTTTGTGTAGTGAATCAGTACAGCTAATAACAAAACACAACCTGAACTCTTACACTTAACTTATACTCACCTTGACACTGATCGGCGCTCTAACCCAGATCCTAGCACTAAGAATTACATAAAATCTTAACCTTCCCCTAAATCTAAAACTATAACTTTGATTTAAGCCTAGCCCTAACCCATACTAATTCTTCCAAGCCTACTCTTAGCCCAAAACCTAACACCCTGAGCCCTACTCAAGCATGGACACAATCCTTGGCAGGGTGAGAACCACAGACATCACTAAATTCACCTGTGCTTAACCCTCTGGTAGCTTGGGACAAAAGCAGTGAGGCTTAACTTAGAGGCAATGTGTAAAGCATGTCTGCAACACTCAAAAAGTAATACAGTGAAAACACAACACAAGTAAAATCCCACACCTAGAAAAGTCAAGTAAAATGTAATAATTTACAGGAAAATGACAATAATCCAATCCTTACAACCGAATACATACAATTTCAAAGATTTAAGGTAAGGAAGTACCTAAATGCATGAAGAGCCACTCATAGCTATCTGTTTATGCAAGACTGGGTGAAAGTCACAGGTTCAGGAGGACTGTGATAGAGCTTGGGCCAGGTAAGGCATTAAAGTTCCAAAAACATTACCCTCTAAAGTCCAGCGCAGAGAGTTCCATTCATGGTAGAGGAGGCTGAGAGGAGCAGGGAGTGCCTCGTGGATAATAGTCTCTCTAGCACAAAAAGCATTGCAAACAGATGTCACTGTAGTGCTAAAATCCTGTTGGGTGATGGAGATGGTTGTTGCTGGAGATTCGTGTTGGTGATCATCCCCGGGCTGTCGATGCTGTAGCAGCATGAAGTGGAGATTCAGCGTTGCTGGTGGCAGTCGTTGTTGCATGAAGAGTCTGGTTCACTGTAGCTGCACATTGGCTGTCGACGTGGGCTGCAAAATCTTGCCATGAGTCAGTTCGCAGTCACAAAGAGCCTAAAACGTCAGGATTTCTCCTTTTCTTAAAGTAGGAGCTTAACTGATGCTACGCCATGGGTCACCTCTTGGGGATCGGGAGTCACTTCTGCAAAGACCGGAAGGGCCCGGGCCCATACATTTACACCAGGTCAGCTGGGCAGTTGCAGGGAGGCCTCTGGAGCTTGTTGTGTCCTTCCAGGATGGGTTGAAGGGTGTAGGACCAGTCTTCATTCTCAGGCAGCAGGGCAGGCCTTCTTCTTTAGTATGCACTGGCTCAGAAGTGTGCTGAAGAGTGGGTCTGAGTGTACTATTTTTATACCTGGGCCTCCTTTGAAGTGGGAGAAGTTTTTGGAGTTTTGCCCCCCACAAATGTCTGGAATTTCTTGTCTCCCTGCCCTGGTCCCAGTCTTTTCTACAGGCACAATAGGCTAGTGTGAAGTCCTTTGTGTGTGAGTTGAGCAGTGTCTTTTAAAGTGCAAGTGTGTCAGGAGACTGCTCCGCCCCTTCATCAAGACAGGATGTCCCATCCTGCCCACACCCAGATCCTCTATTGTGATACCACCTGCGAGGAATACACAAAGGCCAGCTGCCAACTACAGCTTGTCACGTGACTCAGGAAGCATGCCACAGGTGCCAAATGGTTAGGACAAGAAAATGTCAACTTTCTAAAATGGTGTTTTCAGAATTGCGAGTTAAATTCTGACTTTACCATTAAAGGTGGTGTTCAAACTAGATTTCCTTAGACACCAAAGATGACATTCCTACCTGCTACCACAGAAACATTATTACTTATTAAATGCAAAAAGATAACCCAATGTTATCCTATGGGAGAGGTAAGCCTTGCAGTAGTGAAAAACGAATTTGAGAGTTTTTTATTACCAGGACATGTAAAACGTAAAAGTACATGTCCAACTTTTTTAATACAGTGCACCTTGCCCTGTGGGCTGTTTAGAGCCTAGAGGTCATTTATATGTACTAAAAAGCCAGGTTTGGGCTTGGCAAAAAGTTTATTTTGTCAGGTTGAAATGGCACTTTAAAACTGCACACAGGGTGCAGTGGTTTAGGCATGCTGCTTAAGTGGGTGGTACAATAAATGCTGCATGCTCACTAGTAGGGACGTATAAGTAAATTAAAGATGCTAATTGGGGGTAAGCCAGTTTTATTATGTTTAAAGAAGAGAGCACAAGCACTGGTCAGCAGTGGTAAAGTGCACAGAATCCTAAAAGCCATCAAAAACGGAATCAGAAACAGGAGGGGTGAAGGCAAAAAGTTCGGAGATGACCCTGCAGAGAGGTCCAGGTCACGTACTAACTCTAACGGAGCCACTATATAGTATTAGTGTAGTGGTTTATAGATTTCTGCAGATGTATTTTGATGTGATGAATTCTATATAAGTGTAAATCAGTGTAGTAAATTTGATGTAGTGGATTTCTGCCGCCTAACATTACATTAACAAAGAGAACACCAAGCAGCACTAACTCAGAAATTGGGTTTACGATAAAGGCTGACTTTTATATGAAGGCTGGTTCTATGCTCTCCATCGTCTCAAGAACTGTATGTCAGCTAAAGTAGCCTGGATGAGTTCACACTGTCTGAAGCTAAATTGAGATAAAACCGAAGTGCTCCTTTTTGGTAGTAATACGTCCTTCTGGAATTCCTCCTGGTGGCCACAGTTGCTTGGTTCTCCCCCTTTTCTGGTGGCTGAGGAGCAAAATCTGGGGATTTTATTTGACCCCTCTCTTTCCTTTTCGAAATAAGCAAATCACCTGACATCCTCATGTTTCTTTATTATTAAAATGATCAAAACAATCCTCTCATTTATTCCCCCAAAAATGCAGAATACAGTAGTTACCTCCCTGGTACACTCCAAGTTAGATTTGTATAATGCTTTGTACGCAGGGGCTCAGCAAAGGATACTAAATAATCTCCAGAGTCTTCAAAATGCTTCCATTCGTATCCTAATGCACCTTAAGAAATTCAAGTCGGTCTCAAAGGCAAGAGTAGACCTCTACTGGCTCCCGGTCAAAGAAAGAGTGGCTTTTAAGAGAGTTTCTCCTACGCAACCTGCAGGCTTAGGAACCAGCCCAACTTCCTGTTGTTCAGGAAGCAACTGAAAACTGGGCTTTTCCTCTTACCGTTATAACTCATATGTGCGGTTTTCTCTTCCTCTGGTGGCAGCACTGAGATGCCCTCGGGCAGTTGCACGCTTTATAAATACCAAAAATCAAATCATCTGTAAATGATCTTTTGGTCCAAGATGCATGCATATCAAACAAAGCATCTGGACCCAGAAGGTCTACCAATCAGTTGCCGAGCAGTAACCTGTCTTTTGATGGCTAATCCCTAGCAAATGAGTAAAAGATTAGATATGCCAGTTCCTCAAGTTTTAACTTCTTCATCGGAATTTCACTGGGGCTGTAGTGTGGAAAGGGTAGTTATCTGAATAGGCCTGAAGTGAGATGTTTGTCTTCCTGTATCTGTCAACCACAGGATTCTCATTACAATCTTGAGAAACTGCATTGGTTTTCAAATTCCAACTGGGATTAATTCTCATTACTGGGTCATGATTAGGTCTCACCTGAGACAGTGTACATGCACTATCGCTGCAACAATCTATTGATTCTTTGCAGGAAAAAACTCTTAAAATTGGATTTTAGCCCACCCATTACATACTGTTGGCTAGCTTCATCGTCACTCTCATTTCCTGGCTTCTGATTTGCTAATGCATGGGGGTTAACTTCCTCTTGCTGCATCTGACCCTCCTGTGGAGCATGGCCAAAGTACTTGTGTCCTGCCACTGCTTGTGTTGAGCAGGCTACTCTTTTTATTATTGAAGCGCTGTGTACGAGTGCACGTTTGCTCTCTCTCATTCTGCCTTCCTGGTGCTTGCAACCATCCATCCTCTCCATGCCCTCTCCGTTGCCTCTTTATTTGCCTTTCTTGGGCCCTTTTCACTTTGCAGCAGAACATGCTGAGTAATCCGGTCGCAAGCAACCATGCCAGCAAACGTAGTTTATTTTTGGTCTTAAAGTTGTCACATAACTTATCAACTTTATGTGCTTTGAGGAGGGTTTGAGGAGGCGACTAAAACAATAATGATTTTGTGACTTTTTTTTTCATTGCCTCTGAATTCATGTACAGGAATGTTGGAGCCTCAAGGACTGACCCCCGATTCGTGTTTGTTCATGACCCCTTTTTTAGGTTAAGATTAGATGTCACTTCGATCACCCGATTGGTTTCGGTGGTTAGGCACAGGCAGTGAGTTGTAGTTACTTGAAATAAATGTAGCTGGTGAATTTCACTAGTTTTGCCAGTTTAAAAGGTTATCCTTTAACTGACATTTCACAGAACTATAATGTCCTTTTAGCCTTTGTGTTATTTCAGTGAATTTCATTTTTTTAATGTAAAGTAAGCTATTGTCACAGTTTCTAACTATAATGTCACTTTAACCTTTGTTTCTTTAAGTGATATATATATATATATATATACATACAGATATATAGTTTCTCAGTTGCGAAGAACCAAGAATAAATACATTTTTATCATCAGCAGATCTCTGTTACCCTTTTTTTATACACAGTATGAATATATTTATTTGTATATATTGGATGACTATATATATATATATATATATAATTATTATCTCTGACGTTCTATGTATCAATGGAATTTTATGAGATGGCAAGAACTGGAGACTGCACATCGCGGTCTGTTGCTAGAGATATTGTGGCTTATCAGGAACATAGAGGGGATTGGAGCCCTACCATGGCTTACTATTCGTTGGTGGATTTCCCTGTCACTCATATTTGCCTACTTTTTTTTGGTGTCCAGCCTTGTCAATCTTGTGTTTGTCCCTCCTATGGAGCATTGCCTATTTATAATCTGTTTGATTGGCTGCCTTCTCTGCTTCCACTGCTTGCTTTTCAAGCACTGCTTTTTCTTCTGTGTTAAACACTCCTTTCTTCTCTGTTGAACAGTCTGTTAGTGTGCATGTATTATCAAGTCATCTACCTCGTGCACAGCTTTCCCCCTACACTAAAACATGTCTGCTTCTCTCCCTCATGTGCTCACCAGTGAGTTTCCGCTCATTGCTTCCCGCCACCCTCTGTATTGCTATCTCACTCCCCTGCATGGCTTTTGTGCCCTTTCCGTAATCCCCGGTTTCGGAATCACGTCCAGGCGCTCTTTGTTATTTTGGGGTTCCACCACCTCCCCCCTATGTTGCTTCAGCCCCCCCACCCAATTAGCTTAAACAATAACTTAGTACATTTTCTTTTCTTTTTAGTTAATGACAACTCAGATCTGTAATGAAACATCTAAAAAAAACACCCATCTCATTTTGAAGGTGTGCACCAACAAAATGACTCGACATACCAAAGGCTTTTGGGCGTTTTTTTTGTTAGCTTTTTTTTTCTTCTTATTTTTTTTTTTTTACTGTAGATATGCTGTACAGCATAATGAGTGCTGCTATGTGGTGTGGCTAAACAACATTGACGAAGCCAATAGATCACAATGGCGAGAACTATTGTTCTAGTAGCAGCCATCCCAGCAGCTTACTCTGTTTTTAGGTTAAATCGCGTATCCAAATGTGGAAGTGGCTTAGCGGTCATATATTGCGACCATCTGGAGACCACATTCCAACCAGTTAACCAATTGGGCTGTGAAGCCCTCACTTTCAAATTTGAGTTACATAAAACCTTAGTAGTTAATGGTTTGCTAATTTATCGACCTAAAGGCCCTAGAGCAGACTTTCGTCTATCCTTAAATGAATTCATGAAATCATGTATGCACATGTCTAACTATATGATATTAGGGGAATTTAACTTCCAATTAGAGGTCCTGGCCAATAAGGACATAGAATAGCTAATTGATAATATGCTATGCTTTGACCTCGCACAAAGGGTCAATAGGGCGACCCATATAGCTGATCACACTGTTGACAGTGTGTTTTTTTTCCCAGTAACCCTGATCTTGTATTTGACTTCGCCTTACTGCTAGCCTGGTCAGACCCTAAAGCGATTCACTTTTTCATAAAAATCCTCAGTTGAACAGCACCAGGCTCTAATTCTTTTCCAATGGTCAAAACATGTGCTTGGCATAAAATTGATGGAAACAAACTGAAAGAAGTCCTAATAGAAATGGAGTCCAATTTAGTTACTGATTTAGATCTAGCAATGATGAACTATACTAATTTGATAGACACAGATGTGAACTAGCTGGCCCCTTTAAAGATCTAGAAAAATCATAGAAGCACACCATCAGCCCCTTTGTATTTTTCTAAATTAAGATTACAAAAACAAATGTGCAGAACACAGGAACAAAAATGGAGGAAATATTATAGCTCACGTGAAAATGACAAATCTAAACAATGCATTTAAGACTACACAGCCATGGTCATAATTAAAAATCTAGCTTTTTTTACTGAAAAAAATTAAAACTTCCAAAAACTCTGCCAAAGAACTCTTTAATACTGTTAACACACATCTAAACTTCAATAATAAAAACAAACCTGACCTTAATCTGTGATAAATTGGCCAATATATTTCAGTTTAAGATTAATGAAGTCTAGCCTGAGTTTGCCTTCAATACTAAAGCTAACCTAAGCGATCCTATGAATGATCGCCCACCCCCCTTCTCATAACCAAGACTTTTAATGCTTTTACTCTTCTGACAAAGGAGGCAGTAACTAAATTAATTGATTCAACCATGTCAAGAGCTCCTTCAGATCCATGCCCTCCTAGAATCCCACATCTTGTCCCAGCGACAGTGGCATTGCACCTCACTGAGCTCCTAAATAGTGTGCTTAGCTTAGGATAGTTTCCAAAGATCTGGAAAAAGGCTTCTGTTTTACAATTAGTAAAAAAAAAAACCTCCCTTAATCCACACAAAGTCAGCAGCTATCATCGTATCGCCTGTCTTCCCGTGCCAGCTAAAATATTAGAAAAGGCTATGAACATTGAACTCTTCATTCTTGGATAATAATTAACTGTTAGACCCCCTCACAGTACGAATTTAGAAGTAATCATAGGAAGTGAGAGTGATAGTAAAGGTGGTAAGGCAGCGCTTATCCTTTTGGATGTGTTGGCTGTGTTCAACACTGTTTTTTATAAAATGCTGTTAGATCACCTGGAGACCATAGGGATTATGGACTCTGCCTTGGTCCTTTTAAGCTCCTCACCAACATAGAAGAATCAGTTTCCTTAGGAGACTATCCATCCAAACCCTTCTCTCTTCCTTGCGGAACTCCACAAGGGACTTCATTAAGCCCCACATTATTCAGTGTGTATGTTACACCACTGGCAAAACTGATCCGCTCCTTTCACTTGTGTATAGTTTCCTGTGCGGACAATACTCAGATTGTAGTCTCAATCTCAAGTGACATCATTGCGGTAGCAAAGCATTTTAACAACTGTATGTTCTAGATCTGTGATTCCCAACCTGTGGTCCAGGGACCCCTAGTGGTCCGCGAAGCCTCCTCAGTGGGTCCTCGACTGCTTAGAAAATTAAATAATATTAACAGATTAGATCCACATCTTTCAGTAATGAATCAGTGGGGGGGTTCCCAGATTCCAGTAATGATTCAGTGGGGGTCCCCTGATTCCAGTATTGATAAAGTGGTGGTCCTCAGAAGTCAAAAGGTTGGCAACCCCTGCTCTAGATAGGCAGATAGATGAAAAACAACTGCCTCAAACTTTACTCGGGAAAAACTGAGGTTTGTCTGTTTGGAAATGGCATCTCCTTTCTATCCTCTATCTGGCGGACACAGGATTTTGGCCCTCTCTCTTACCCGGCCATAAAGATTAAGAATTTGGGAGATCTTTTTTATGACAAGCTAGTATTTGCTGATCAAATCAATCAAGTCACCTCCACTTGCTTCTCACTCCTAAGAACTCTGAGAGTAATCTTCCTCTTTGCTCCTTTGACTTTCAAAAGACAGTAATAGTTGCTCTAGTAATGTCCAGAATTGATTACTGCAATGCCTTATATGTTGGCATTTAACAACAATTACTAAACAAACTCTAGCTTTTACAAAATGCAGCCGCCCATCTCCTTCTAAAGATTCCAAAATGTCGTTCAGTCTCAAAAGCCAGAGCCAGTCTCCATTGGCTAACAGTAAAACAAGCATTGGCAAAGCCAAAAGGTCTCAGCAATCCAGGAGCTATAGGCGTTGACAACGTAAATGTATTTGTGTAAGGCTCTGGGGCTGTTTTTACTGATATAAACAAATGCACTAATATTGCCAACGCCTACAGCTCTCAGATTGCCAAGTCCTATGGGCTTTGCCAGCACTTGTTTTATTTAAGTTTCACAAACATATGAAATATATAAAAAAAAAAAACCCTGGACCCTTTCAGGTAGCAGTTGCTCTTAATGAAATGTTTAACAACATGTCCTAAATGCAGCCTACCATCGCCCCACTAAAGTTAATGACAGAAACTGTGGCACTGATGGGATTATATTATTTTTCTGCATCAGGCAATTACTGCAAGCAAAAGACACATGTGGGAAAGACGGAGCAAAGAAAGACAGAAAAGCGTCTCAAAGGAAGAAAGCTGCAAAAGTGAGCTGAAGGTGCAGGGAGTGGCCGTAAATGGAGGAAAGAGACCCGCAATGGCTTTAGGATTACAGCGCCTCAGCATTCAGCACCTAGTCTTCTGCATCGGGCATTTACTGCAAACAAAATAAACATATCAGAAAGATGGGGAGAGAGAAAAACAAAAAAGCATCACAAAATGAAAAACCAAAAGCAATATATCCAAACCAATTATAGAACTCCGTATACTTGTCCCCAAAAAAAGTTTGATTTAAAGTAACTGTGTAAAGCACTGAAACTAACAGGGCTCATTGTTGCTCCCACATGCTGAAAACAGAAGTGCATGCCTTTGCTCCCAAGCTGAAAATAAGCACGCGGTGTAGACTTACAGCTGGGCATGGAAAAGGCACACCTTTTGGTTTTACTTGTAAGCAGTGCTTAATTTGAGCCGGTGTTCTTGTAAGCAGTGCTTAATATGAGCAGGTGTTCTTGTTAAGCAGTGCTTAATTTAATCTGGTGCTTTCCGGTGCAGGACACTAGTACTGTGTTTTTTAAGGGCTGACACTTATTTCCAGCATTAGGCACTTATTGTGAGCAAAAGACAGATATGGGAAAGGCAGGGGAAGAGAAAAACAAAAAAGCGTCACAAAGTGAGGTAGCAGAAAGCTGCAACAGTGAGCTGAAGGGGCAAGGAGTGGCTGTAAATGGATCAAAGAGGCCCGAGATGGCTTTAGGATTACTGTGCCTCAACATTCAGCACTTACTTTTCTGCATCACGCATTTCCTGTGGACAAAATAAACATATAAAGAAAGAGAAAAATTAAAAAGCGTCACAAAATTAAAAAGCAATATATCCAAAATAATGATAGAACTCTGTATACTTGTCCCCCAAAAAAGTTTCATTAAAAGTAACTGGTAACTATGTAAAACACTGAAACTAACAGGACACATTGTGGCTCCCACATGCTGAAAACAGAAGCACATGCCTTCGCTCCCAGGCTGAAAATCAGTGTGCGGTGTAGACTAACCCCTGTGTAAATATGTGATTAAAAGGGGCAGCAAGACATAACCTGCACTCCTAACATGTGGCAGGACCTTCAATTTGAAAACTAAAAAGTAGTCGCAAAACAATGGAAGAAAATGCCCCCTACGTATGTTTAGCAGTAATTGGGCGGATTGTTTGGAGAGGGCTAACCCTGGAAGAGGCATGACGTATGCATGCCCTTGCCAAATGGGGAGAACGCAAATTAGGGGGCCGATGATGCCAGCAAATGGCAAGTGTGTGAGCAGGCTGAAGCCCGCGATGTAGATACAGCATGTCTCAGTTCGAGACAGCGCATGCACGCCGTCTAGAGCTGAGACCTAAAAAATGAGTTGTGTTCAAAGCCATTTGCATAGCTTATAAAGCTCTTCATGACTCCGGCTCTGAATCCCTAAGTAAGAGATTCCAGTGGTATGTCCCTAAGAGAACGTTAAAGTCTGCATTTTTCAAGAACATCCAAAAGGGTTCAATGGGGTGGTAGAAGCTCTGCTTATTCACCTGTAAACTAGGGAATAGTCCACCATTGCATCTTAAACGTCAGTCCAATGTAACTCAATTTAGGATATCACTCAAAACCTGGCTGTTTTCATATTCACAATTCCAGTAGGTTCAGAGTATTCGCTAGCGCCAGGACGCCTTTTTGGCATATGAACACTCTAGAAATTACTCATTCATTCATTCTCTGGCTTTGACAGTGCTTGTTGTTAGCTTGGTTTGGGAATGTCATACTTGAACCCATCTAAACGTCCTATATGCATGCATTTGGTTGATCTTGTCACTCAGTGGTAAATCAGCTCACCTATGTCGTTTAGTCTTTAAGTGGAGCACGTGTGAAGTCTCATAGAGCACATAGACTTTTCCCTACAGCAATCCATGGATGATACTCTAGTCTATCCAAGAGGAAACTCAGTTGTCATATTGTAGACATGGAGTAATTCATTGGAGCACTTGAGGACAGGGAAGGCAATATCACCTCTCCATCAACATCTGCAAGCAGATTCTTGTGCCTATTCACAAACTGCATTTTGTAGTACCGCTTGTATTTGACTAACCTATGTACAGAGTTTACTCCTCTGCCTGTTCTATACATATATCAGCGAAGATTTCCACCCCAACTGTGGAGGCTCTGCACACGTGGGCATATGTTTTAGTAATGAATCTGGGGCGAACACAGGGGAGTGACTGGAAAATGGAGAATACATATGAATAACTGGGAGGCATTAAGAAAGGAGAAAGGAACGGTGTGGGAGATTAAGGTAGGAATGTCAAACCACCTACAAAATGCTAAGCCCCTAGCTAGTGACAAACTGGACTTCAATAGTTACTGTTGCCAAAAAGGGGCCCCACACAGTAGTAAATGTCTCCAGCTCAGAACTGGAGTAAGTCTAGCATAACACGTGGCCAGCCACTGGTATTACAATGCCATCCAATAGATAACAGTGGAGTTAGTGACTTAAAATAAAATCTTTTAGGAACTAATGCTATTATTTTTTGTAAGTTTGAACTATAAATAAATATAATTTGTTAACAATAGTTTATAAAACTATACATATTGTAAATTTAAAACAAATTTTTAATAACCTTTCTTGAATTTAAAAATTAGTATAACAAATGTTATTACAATATAAACAAATTACTTTTAATGAATACCATAAATATGTTAAAGGTTATTAATGCATGAATTCCTTTAAATTAAATTTCAGAACCATAATTTTAAAATAATGTTTAATGTATTATAGTTAAATTTATTAAATATTTGTTTAATTTATTATATTTTCATTAATGAAAGATTTAATTTAAAATTAAGATAATAGAGCTATAGCATTTCTTTAATTGGGTTCTGTATTTACAACAAATGCAGACCATACATTTACATTTATATATTTTAATATTGTGCCACAAGTTTAATACACTTTAAAAAAAAAAAGATTTTTAATTTTCCCTATACCTACCATAAAGAGACTCTGTAGTCAGGAAAATTAGAAGAACCTCCATGCACCTCTCAAAACAAGATGTGTACGTTTTCTGAGTGATGTTATGTGAACATAAAAGCTTCATAAAGTTTCAGCGACTGTCCCCTCTTCAAACATTTGCCTGGGACCATACTTCTCACAAAGAGTGTTTTTGTAGATCTTTGCAAACACACATTTGTTGTGCAGAAGTCACTAACAAAAAGGTAGGGCTTGCAGGTATTCTCAATCAAACAGCCTGTTCATGGTTTTATATTTGGTATTTTTGATTATTTTACAAACTTGAGCTTGTGCAGGTGTCTCCTACCAGTTGATTGTGAGAAACCAGTAGCTTCCAGACACCTTCAGAGTAGCTGGCACCCTTGAGTTTTAAATAAGCACAGGGTCCCGTCAACTTTTGAAGTTAAGGGAAGTCTGTGTTTACTGTACATTATTATCTTGAGGCCTCAGAGCCTGATAATGAGGAGTGCTCAGTCAGATTTATAGGCCAGACTGGGGCACACAGGCAAAGAACTGAAGCAATTAAGTATTTAACTTGAGTGTGAGAACACAATTATGTTTCTGAATGCTTTTAAATTTAGAAAATTGAAATGAAAATTTCCCTGCATTTACAAGCAGTAGGCCTCATAGTGAGAAAACGTTTCCTAAGAAACATTAAGGGTGTGATTTAGAATTTGGCAGACAGGTTCCTCTTTTGCAAACGTGATGGATATCCCGTCCGCTGTATTACAATCTCCATAGGCTATAATGGGATTGAGATAGCCATCATGTTTGTGACAGAGTAACCCCCTTCTCCAAACTCTAAGGGCCTCATTAGGAGTTTGTCGGTCATAAGACCGCCTATCTCGTGGTGGCGGTCTGACTGCCAAATTACGACTTTGGTGGTCCGACTGCCAAAGGACCAGCGTCCTCGCCGGGAACACGGTTCCCATCGGCATGACGGCAGTCGGATTCAGCGCTGCCTGGCTGATAACAACCCCTCTTTCCACCAGCCTTTTCATGGCAGGGAGCTGGCAATGAAAAGGCTGGCAGAAAAGAAGTGCTAGGGTGTCACGGGGGCCCCTTCACTGCCCACGACCATGTTGTGAGCAGTGCAGGGGCCCCACTGCTGAGCACCTTCAGAATGCTTTGCAGACAGTGCGCATTCTGAAATTGCTGGAGTGTTAGGATATTGGCCGAAGCCAATATCCTAGCACTGTTCCCGCCAAACGTGTATTACAATGTTCCTGCTGGTCAGCCCTGCGGAAACATTGTAATACGCTCGGGGGGAATGTCACTGCTGTGGCTGTGGCAACCTCCATGTGAGTTGGCGGTCCCGTGGTCGGACCGCCAAACTCGTAATGAGACTATAAATCAAGACCTAAGTCTTAACATCTTTTTCCACTCTCAGTTAAGCCAATTACATCTTAGTGTTTTATGAAGCATGTTTCTGCACTTAAAATTCCTCCCATTTAAACAAATGTATTTTTCTTTTATTAATATGCACCGTGTCTACAGGCCACTGGGAGCCAGAAGCCTGGTGTTTGTAAATATGACACTTGGAAATGGGAGAAAATTTAAATGAGGAGTTTTATGGAATCCATATAAACAAAGTTAACTCTTCAGTTTAATTTCCTCAATACAGTGCCATATTTATAAGTGAAAATGCAGCCATTATTTTAAGTGGGAGTAATCTATAGTGCAGAAAAATGCTTTATATTCTGAACATTTTTGCAGAACTTTTTTCTGCATGTTAAATTTCTGCCATTAAAAATAAATGGTTGTATGTTTGTGTTATATATGTAATGGTGCCACATATGGCGAAAGGTATGTCCTTTGCCACAAGTACATACGACGCAGTCTCTCAGTCACCCTTACACATATATCCCATTCCTACGCACACATGTCCATGTATCTCTAAAGACCACACTCTCACTGACGCACATTGCAGCCCTGTCATAGTGACCCTAGTCAAAGTGTTTTGTTCAAACCCTAGTGTCTAGCCCTTCGGACATTAAGCTAGAGGTCAATTAAGATAGGAATGGGGGCATCTGGTAACAATGCGCGAGTTGCTTAGCCTTCAGCAGCTCTCTATGGCTTTCACTGATCAGAAGTAGCTCTCACTACAGAAGGTTGAAGAGCCCCCAGCTGGTGAAATTTAGAAATAAAATCTCTTGGAGCTGGCAAAGCCAACTTTGCAAATATGACAAGCTCTAGGCAGATCAGTATCTGTTAAATACCAAATCAATAAATGTAATGCAGAAACAATTTTGAGTACCACTTTGTCTCAATTCACCTATAAAACATATCATTTTGTTTACTTTAATACAATGTGTATTGCACAAACTTGTTCCACTGATGGCAGCAGAAAGCTGTACTTATTATGTTATCCAAGAAGTACATAGGTAAGCATTTGGAGTCTGTTGCAATTGAAACAATATTCCTGTTTTCTTCTGTAATGGGATTAAAAATTGCCCAGTACTGCCGGGGACATTTCCACATGCAAAACGTGGTTGGAAATATGCCTTGAAAATGGTCTGGGAGTTGGGAAAAACATTAGAAAATAATTGCAGGAAAAGTAATTTTTCCATGTTATTTCAAAGCCCAAAGTCATAATGGCCCAGTAATGGTGCAGTCATATAGCCTGGAATTGGTAGTACAGTGTGCGACAGTGCCCAATTTGAGCCGGTAGCTGACCCTTGGGCCCACGGTGTTCATTTTTGGGGCCGGCCCTTATTTTTCCTCTTCAGACATTTACTGATTGCAAAAGAGGGAAAAACACACACAGGGGAAAGAAGGAGGAATTGAAAGATGAAAAAACTGCCACAAAGGGAGAAACGAAGGATCTGCAAGATTGAGATAAAGGGACAGGGAGTGTTTGGTAGTGAATTAAAGAGACATGAAGTAGATTCCAGGCAATGCAGACATAGTATTTGGCCTGTCGATGCTTAATAGTGCCGGCTGCAGCCTTCTTAGCAGAACTATGGGCATCCAGAATCATTCTTATACAAATTAAGCACCAGTGTGCGATATTACTGTAACTTAATACTAGGCCACACATAATGGCCTTCAAGTAAAAAATAGCTGCCATTTCTATGTTCATAGTTATACCTATTCTTTAGCTTAAAGACATTTGAGTATCAACAATGTTACGAGTAATAACCAAACATCATAGCTGTTAAACATGATCCTTAAAGTCCTTAACGTAGATGGTTTTACAACCAAAAGTTCTCATAGAGGGAGTATGCCATATACATGCAAAATGCATAATCCGTTTTCCTGACAAATCTCAAATGTTTAAAATAATCTGGAAAATTAAGATATTTCAGCCCATTTGAACGAAACAGATAACCAATAGGCGTATTTGGCCTATTTGATTATCAGAGTTTTCAGTCACTTGTTGAAAGAAGTGAAAGCAGCATTGTCATTGTTCAGGGAAAGTATTGTTAGGATTGAAAAAGAGTTATTTTGTTGTATAAAACTGTGGGTTTGTGGGGAATTAGACCCTCAGCACTTCTCACATCTTACACATTTTACTCACAGACCTATTTTTGAATAAAGCTAATGAAACTACAGGGAGTGCAGAATTATTAGGCAAGTTGTATTTTTGAGGATTAATTTTATTATTGAACAACAACCATGTTCTCAATGAACCCAAAAAACTCATTAATATCAAAGCTGAATATTTGTGGAAGTAGTTTTTAGTTTGTTTTTAGTTTTAGCTATGTTAGGGGGATATCTGTGTGTGCAGGTGACTATTACTGTGCATAATTATTAGGCAACTTAACAAAAAAATATATATACCCATTTCAATTATTTATTATTACCAGTGAAACCAATATAACATCTCAACATTCACAAATATACATTTCTGACATTCAAAAACAAAACAAAAACAAATCAGTGACCAATATAGCCACCTTTCTTTGCAAGGACACTCAAAAGCTTGCCATCCATGGATTCTGTCAGTGTTTTGATCTGTTCACCATCAACATTGCGTGCAGCAGCAACCAAAGCCTCCCAGACACTGTTCAGAGAGGTGTACTGTTTTCCCTCCTTGTAAATCTCACATTTGATGATGGACCACAGGTTCTCAATGGGGTTCAGATCAGATGAACAAGGAGGCCATGTCATTAGATTTCCTTCTTTTATACCCTTTCTTGCCAGCCACGCTGTGGAGTACTTGGACGCGTGTGATGGAGCATTGTCCTGCATGAAAATCATGTTTTTCTTGAAGGATGCAGACTTCTTCCTGTACCACTGCTTGAAGAAGGTGTCTTCCAGGAACTGGCAGTAGGACTGGGAGTTGAGCTTGACTCCATCCTCAACCCGAAAAGGCCCCACAAGCTCATCTTTGATGATACCAGCCCAAACCAGTACTCCACCTCCACCTTGCTGGCGTCTGAGTCGGACTGGAGCTCCCTGCCCTTTACCAATCCAGCCACGGGCCCGTCCATCTGGCCCATCAAGACTCACTCTCATTTCATCAGTCCATAAAACCTTAGAAAAATCAGTCTTGAGATATTTCTTGGCCCAGTCTTGACGTTTCAGCTTGTGTGTCTTGTTCAGTGGTGGTCGTCTTTCAGCCTTTCTTACCTTGGCCATGTCTCTGAGTATTGCACACCTTGTGCTTTTGGGCACTCCAGTGATGTTGCAGCTCTGAAATATGGCCAAACTGGTGGCAAGTGGCATCGTGGCAGCTGCACGCTTGACTTTTCTCAGTTCATGGGCAGTTATTTTGCGCCTTGGTTTTTCCACACGCTTCTTGCGACCCTGTTGACTATTTTGAATGAAACGCTTGATTGTTCGATGATCACGCTTCAGAAGCTTTGCAATTTTAAGAGTGCTGCATCCCTCTGCAAGATATCTCACTATTTTTGACTTTTCTGAGCCTGTCAAGTCCTTCTTTTGACCCATTTTGCCAAAGGAAAGGAAGTTGCCTAATAATTATGCACACCTGATATAGGGTGTTGATGTCATTAGACCACACCCCTTCTCATTACAGAGATGCACATCACCTAATATGCTTAATTGGTAGTAGGCTTTCGAGCCTATACAGCTTGGAGTAAGACAACATGCATAAAGAGGATGATGTGGTCAAAATACTCATTTGCCTAATAATTCTGCACTCCCTGTAGTTAACCCCCAAAGTAAAGACTATGGCCCTCATTATGAGTGTTTCAGTCTTAAGACTGCCACATAACAACAGGGAACCGCCAGCTCTGCCAGGATCTTGATCCCGGCGATCTGCCGGGGGAGGAGATCCTAATCTGCCAGGGCAGCGCTGCCCTGCGCATTACGACTTTGTTCTCTGCCAGCCTTTTCATGGCGGTAACACCGCCATGAAAAGGCTGGCAGAGAACAGGTGCAGAGGCCAACGGGGGCCTCTGCACTTACCATGGGCAGTGCTGGGGCCCCCCTGCCCAGCACCCTGCTGGCTACAGCATTGCTACTGGCTCGATTACGAGCCGGAGACAATGCTGTAGCTAGGCCAGTGGCCCAAAACTTCGGCTTCCACCCACCGACCTAGTGGGAAACTCTTAATGACTGCTGCGGGTAGGTCGCCGTGTAGGGGCGGCCACCCTCTCGGGAGTTTGGCAGACTGAGTTTTTTATCCGCCAAACTCTAAATGAGAGACCCTTTGTATTCATTAATAGATGAATACTTACCATTTAACTTCATAAACGTTTAAAAATATTAATCATTTTCAGTGTAAATACCTTTTCTCACAAATGATCTAGTTATCACTCTTGTCATTTCATGCAAAACATATTTCTATTTTTTGATACAAACTTTTTCATCAGATCTCCATATGATGGGTCTCGTATTTTATGTAAAGCTGAAATTTAGTAAGTGGCATGCAACTCTTTAGTGCACCCCGACCTTTGCTTTTATAAGGTATGGTAAACATCTTTTTCGGCTTGTCCTGTCATGTCAAAGCAGGAGCGGTGCAGTAATTCCCAGCACTTCGGGTAAAATGCTATTACGCCTTTGGAACACCCACATACACAACTCATGAAGCAATATTCTGGCCTTTTGCTGTTATTTGGCAGCACCACTAGGTGGCAACCTAAGTCTGCTGCCTTCTGCACATTATGAAAGCATAGTCCTCCGTGAAGATGGAACAACCCTGTGGTTCTTCTCTCATGGGTGTAGAAGTGAATTATGTTAGCAATAGGAAGCAGTGATCTCAGGGTGACATCTGTGCTAAAAGGGAAAACAACAGGAAGCTGACCCTATTTTACATAAGGAGACGATTGAGTGAGGTATGATAAATACTGAAATTGATTGGATGTTAACTTGAAGTGGGAACATGCAAGTTGTTTTTATGAGCGTTGTAACTGAGCTGTAGCCATAGCCAATACCGTGACCTAGCAACATGACTGCTGCCCTTGTGCGAATCCCCGCGCCTACTGTCTGACTCCCTGCTGGATCTGTGACAGCTGGGCCTCCATGACTGGAAGTGGACCCGGTCTTCAGGGTACTGCAAGAAGTGCAGCCTTACATTAATAGAAGCCCCCTCGTGCTGTCAGTCAAGGCTCTTCGCCATTCCCCTGCAATGTGTCTGTGTGTTCTTCATTTCTGACAAAACCTCAGTGACAGTTTGACACTTTGCAAGCATGTAACATCGAATCAGTCTTCTGCTCATCAAGTTTTGCCATAACATAAGAAAGCTAAATATCCATGGGATGTCAGTGTTGACTTTTCCATGCGAATGGCTGCCAGGATGCTGATGGGCCTTAAGCATAGAGAATGTCATTTACTTCCATGCCCCAGCTCAGCACAATGACTTTAGCATACCAAGCATGTTATGCCCCAGAACTTTTCTTTTGAAACAATTCCATGATCTGGTTAGGAGGCCGACTTAAAACAGCGAGCAAACCTGCTGAGGATGAGAGCCTTTTCCTAGCTCGCCCCAATGTGGAAAACTTCACCCTTTCAGCTGTAATTCCTTTAGAAAAAAATCTATACTTAGGAAATGGCTTAGTGATCACTTACTTGCTAAATTGCTCAGCTAGTGACAAAGGCAGAGCTTTGTTGTGGTCATTCACTGCCCCCTAGATTCTAAGGGGCCTAGTCATAAAACTAAACTTAGATGTGAGTAAAGCTACAGGTGTGCATTTGGTCGTACTCTTTTGAGCAACTTTACTACTTTTAGGTGTTCACCATTTAGAAGTGCAAAGTTACTCAAAAGTGGAGACTTGCAAGTCTCCACCTACAGGAACAGGGAAGGAGCCAAACTTAGGAGTGTAAAGTTATTGAACCCGAAAAAGAAGACGTAATAAGTCCGCCGCCACTGGGATGGGCTGCTCCTTATGGTAAAGTATAGAGAAAATGTAAGAAGTTTACTAAACTTTAAAAAAATAAATAGTAAAAACATTTTTATGTGAAGTATTAATGTAAATTCATTTCATATATTTTAAATGTAGAACAGCTTAAAATGCCACAGCACTGTCAACTTACTTTTGAAATACATGTTTAATTAATTTACATATATTAAAGTAAATAACGAATATTGACTTTGAAAGTGCAGTTTGCGAATAGGAATGGTCTTACAGTTTTGTGGTTGGCTACACATCCCTCCCTAAACCCCTCCTTAGCCTTTCCAGCCGTGCCCCTCTGCCCCTTCCATATTTACTACAAAAATGTATACTTGGGTGTGCAGAGACTTTGCAGTTGAGGTGGATATCTCCACCCAGAAAAAGATCAGAGAGGGGAGGTGGAACCTCTGCACATAGGTTTGTGAATAGCATTTTTTTTAAATGAATTAGTATTATTACTGCAGTACAATAAACTTTCTACAAAATGTAGTTTGTGATTAGACACCTATGTGCACCGGCACTAGAAGCCACCAGGACAGCCAAACACTCCAAAAGAAATGTATGATAACACAGCATTTAAAATCTGTGCAATGATGGACTGTCCCAAGTCTGTCCTCTCCGCCATCGACTATTGGCCACTAACTGATCACTCCTTCCATCAAATATCAGTTCAATCTTTGAGCCTTGACGGATAGGTGCTGTGTCTTCTCCTGAGGCCGTTTTTTCACAGTTTCAGTTTTATTCTTTTGCACCCAGGATGCGTGGCCGATAAAAGACTATGGATCGCATTCTTAGCTTTACCCAGCTGTCACTTTAATGTTGGTTTATTAACCACATGGCTCGCTGTGTAACCTTTTATTGAAGGCAGTTGTTATGCACTGTTTTATGAACTTAATAGATTATGCATATCTCCCAACAGTGTTTTAATGCGTATAATTTATCATATCTAGGAGCAGAGTTGTTTGCTTTGAAACTGTTGACTTGTAGCTTAATCTAAATCAAACAGGATGTTTCATGGGTGGTGGGCGGGAGGGGCGAGAGAAGCAGACAACACACTGGTGTAGGTTAGGTGAAGGTAAAAAGGAGAGAGTGAGTGCTTTAGTACGATGGCGACATTTTCATATGCACAAGCCAGAGCATCCAAGGGCAGGTTCTTGCCAGAGCTGGAGCCCAGGGTAGCAAGAAAGACACCGTCCGTGTCTGTACTCAGGCGTGTATTTATTGAGGCGTTTGATAGAGTGCTGATTGTCATCTTGCAGTGACTCCAGAGCACTAATCCAGAGGTGCCAAGGAAACCTCCCTCTCCTGGAGAACATCAGTGTCCAAAGTAGGTCCAGGATGGCCAGAGTCCTGCCAGATTTCGACATCCACATAAGATCAAAAGGCATTCAGCTAGTATAAGTGCAAAGAGTTACCATAGTCATGCTTGTCTTTAATGCCTTTCATAGATCCGGCTCTTCTAAAGATACAATAGACACCCTGATTTAGAAAGTGACAAGTTTTTCAAAGAAGCACCGCCCACGTACCACTGTGTAAGGTCTCCCCCCTATCAAAATCTTGCTCCTTAAGAAGTCAGTAGAGTGTCAAGGAAGCCCCTCGAGTAGTATCACAACTTAGAGTTTAAGTTCTGGCAAAGCTTAGATAAGAGACACTATTCACAAATATTTTCTGCAAGTGTGACTTTCTCTTGAAGTTTCAGGGATGACTGAGTTGTTTCCGGATGTTATGGGTTGTCTCTCTTCTGAATTCCCACTGCCTTTCCCTCTCCTTTCCTGTGGAACCTTCTCCACTAGGCCAGATTAGTACTTTTTCAAGACATTCAAAGAATCAGCCCCAGGACACACGACTGGGAGGGATGTAGGTGCACAGAGTTCCCCGACTAGCTTTTGTGAGGGGACTCCGTTCCCCTTAGCCTGAGGCTGACAGGTGTCACTATGTGCCCCAGCATAGCCTCGGAAACCTTGTAAACCTCCGTTTCACTGGCAGCATCCCCTTCCCAGGAAGGATAATCTGTTCATCTCTTACCTGAGGAACAGAGAACTTGATAAAGTTAACCCTTCCGTTGCTTTATGCTTTGCAAACGTGAAGCACTTTTTGCGCTTTGGGGCTCGATAAAGAACACCTGCAAAAAAACAAAAACAAATGAACCGCACACTTTATTTATTAAATAGAAGCTAAATAAACATGTAATTTCCAAGTTCCACGTCTGTTTGAAAATAATGCCACTCAGCCATTTCCAAGTAAAATCAAAAAATGTATTTTCAACTTCTGTTGTGATAATATTTTTGTTGTGTTCGTGAAATAGGATTTTGACCTATTAAGTGAAAATTATTTTAGGGGCAGTACATCGCCTCCTGTGACGCCTCGGCGTGTGACGTCATTGTGATTTGCATATGATAATGGACCGCACTGACGCAGCTTGTCCCCACTGTACAAGCGCGGCCTGGTCGGCTTCTTTGGGGGCTCCATTCTCCGGGATACAAGAGCCACCATTTAATTACACCCTCTCAGCTCCAGCCATGGGACCACAAGAGACATCTCGGCGGGGTCCATGTCAACGACTGGCTTTCAACAAGTTGTCTTTTCTTTTAATCTTCCTTTTTTTCTAGATCTAATTACGTTACTTCAGAAAGCTTTCAACAGCGTCAGGTGAAGACCACGCGTGGCCTGCGTGAGTGCGTGCAGCAGGCGGGAGGAGCAGCCATCTCCCAAAGTGATGAAATCACAGGAGTGACGATCAACTCTTGGTGATTCAGGTCTTTCTAACCACACAAGGGAGAAAGCGCGCTGCATTTTGTATTTTTGTGTCAGACGTGATGCTCAGAAATAACCAGAAAATAAAATAAATACGTGCTGGTGGAAGAAGTTGCAAGTCAGACAGAACTGTGCCTCGTGGCCTAGAGGTTTTGCTATCGTGTGTCACAATCAAAAATATCTAGATAAGAGAAACAAAATCCACACACGCAGCAAATGCCTGTTACTTGGCCGTACTATCATTTTTTAAGACCAGTTGTGTGATATAAAATTGGAGAACGGTGCACAAGCAGTAAAGGGCTTCAGTCTAGCGTCTGCTACCATAAAATAGTTGTAAGCAATCATTTCATTTTGCATTCCGCCTTCTACAGGGAAAAAATGGGCGCTTGTGCTTACAGGTTGTGTCACAGGGCATACTGTGCAACTTTGACACTAATGATGATGTCTTGGCCTTAATTTGAGTTGAACTAAAGAAGCCATAAAACAGGTGTTGTATTACAGGTAGAAAAATTCCAAGTGAAAAATCAGCATCCTGTGGTACTAACGATAAGTAGACCAGCCACAGCAAGTTTCTCCAAATGTATAATGGAGCTGAAGTGCTCCTCCTGAAGTGTTTGTGGTTCATGTAAAAGTAACTAGCTGAGATTCCCTCCACAATTTCAAAAACATGTATGTGGAAAACCTGCCTTTGGTGCTGGGTGTTGAAGCCGAGCTTTGGAAGCAGCGCCTTGTTGCTTCGTACCTCGGTGTGCACCCTTTAAATACCCCTACAGACAACATAATGACCTCAAAGGACGACCAAGCTCGTTGAATGTGCACGTTTATAGGTGTGGTGCAGATGAAGATTCTCGGCCTGTAACACTACATCTCTTCTCAAACATTCAAGGTCCCTTTTACGATTGGCAAGTTTACTTACTTGAAATTCTGTTTTCTTTCTGTGTAGCACTTTTTCAGTTTACCACATTTTCACACTTCACGACTGCCTTCCACCTCTACATCCTTACCATAGTTTTAGAAGCCACGTTGGAGAGCGGGTTTTGACCCCCCTAAGGATGGACTGGAATACAGCCCAAGTAGATATCCAAGACTGAAATTAATTCACGCATTCCATCCATCGCTTTTTTACATACCTCAGTGAGGTACAGATTTCAGCAGTGTACTGTTGGCTCCCAGTTTTACCTTCTGGCGAAGACCTGGTCTAAGGTGAGCTGAGGCCTCTGAAAGGTAGAGGAGTGGAGGGGTCTCATATGCAGCTCTGATAAAGTAGAAGAAAACTGACATAACAGTGCTACCCTGCTAGTCCATCAGTGAAAACTGTAGCCAACAGCCCTTCATCAGTGGCACCAGTCGCCCTTCAAGAGACTTCCCCAATCTCTTAAAAAGCAGGTTCACTGAGACGTTCGTCCGTAATATAATACTAGGTAAAATCCACTTTGCATGCCTTCCATGGACTTCCAAGCTATGATCCATGCTTTATACTTCCCTGCATGCTGATGGACCGGGCTCACTGCAAGAGTAAATAATGCTTGAGTCAATGGCCAACATGATCGGGTTGTCCATGGACTAATCTGTGTGTCCCTGAAAATTAATGTAATTGACCAATTGCCTGATGTGAGACAATTACTAATTTACCCTTTACCCCTACCATTGATACTGCTGTGGCTATCTTGGTATATTTGTATTTTTAGCAGGTCTGGAACAGGGATGTTGCATTCAAATCTCTAAGCACACATCCCCTTTACACATGTATATACAGGGAGTGCAGAATTATTAGGCAAATGAGTATTTTGACCACATCATCCTCTTTATGCATGTTGTCTTACTCCAAGCTGTATAGGCTCGAAAGCCTACTACCAATTAAGCATATTAGGTGATGTGCATCTCTGTAATGAGAAGGGGTGTGGTCTAATGACATCAACACCCTATATCAGGTGTGCATAATTATTAGGCAACTTCCTTTCCTTTGGCAAAATGGGTCAAAAGAAGGACTTGACAGGCTCAGAAAAGTCAAAAATAGTGAGATATCTTGCAGAGGGATGCAGCACTCTTAAAATTGCAAAGCTTCTGAAGCGTGATCATCGAACAATCAAGCGTTTCATTCAAAATAGTCAACAGGGTCGCAAGAAGCGTGTGGAAAAACCAAGGCGCAAAATAACTGCCCATGAACTGAGAAAAGTCAAGCGTGCAGCTGCCACAATGCCACTTGCCACCAGTTTGGCCATATTTCAGAGCTGCAACATCACTGGAGTGCCCAAAAGCACAAGGTGTGCAATACTCAGAGACATGGCCAAGGTAAGAAAGGCTGAAAGACGACCACCACTGAACAAGACACACAAGCTGAAACGTCAAGACTGGGCCAAGAAATATCTCAAGACTGATTTTTCTAAGGTTTTATGGACTGATGAAATGAGAGTGAGTCTTGATGGGCCAGATGGATGGGCCCGTGGCTGGATTGGTAAAGGGCAGAGAGCTCCAGTCCGACTCAGACGCCAGCAAGGTGGAGGTGGAGTACTGGTTTGGGCTGGTATCATCAAAGATGAGCTTGTGGGGCCTTTTCGGGTTGAGGATGGAGTCAAGCTCAACTCCCAGTCCTACTGCCAGTTCCTGGAAGACACCTTCTTCAAGCAGTGGTACAGGAAGAAGTCTGCATCCTTCAAGAAAAACATGATTTTCATGCAGGACAATGCTCCATCACACGCGTCCAAGTACTCCACAGCGTGGCTGGCAAGAAAGGGTATAAAAGAAGGAAATCTAATGACATGGCCTCCTTGTTCACCTGATCTGAACCCCGTTGAGAACCTGTGGTCCATCATCAAATGTGAGATTTACAAGGAGGGAAAACAGTACACCTCTCTGAACAGTGTCTGGGAGGCTGGGGTTGCTGCTGCACGCAATGTTGATGGTGAACAGATCAAAACACTGACAGAATCCATGGATGGCAGGCTTTTGAGTGTCCTTGCAAAGAAAGGTGGCTATATTGGTCACTGATTTGTTTTTGTTTTGTTTTTGAATGTCAGAAATGTATATTTGTGAATGTTGAGATGTTATATTGGTTTCACTGGTAATAATAAATAATTGAAATGGGTATATATTTGTTTTTTGTTAAGTTGCCTAATAATTATGCACAGTAATAGTCACCTGCACACACAGATATCCCCCTAACATAGCTAAAACTAAAAACAAACTAAAAACTACTTCCAAAAATATTCAGCTTTGATATTAATGAGTTTTTTGGGTTCATTGAGAACATGGTTGTTGTTCAATAATAAAATTAATCCTCAAAAATACAACTTGCCTAATAATTCTGCACTCCCTGTATATGAATGAGTACGATGGAGGGGTGATGCCTCTTATGGATGGTTTAGGATCCATTTGCTTCATAGTTTTTGCCTGGTATGCTTTATTTGAGATGTAATTTGCGACCAAATGACGCTCTAACTAGATTGGCGTTTCATCTTGTCTCATCAGATAAGTTTTTTTCGTTGCAACATGCCTGTTAAAGTTTTAATCAAGAGTAAACATGCAAGCCGGATCTGTTAGCAACGCAACTGCTTGTTTTTAGGCAGTAAAAGAACCTTGGCTTAGGAGGCAGTCTGTTTTGATGTGGTTTCCCTTGGTTGAGCTAAGAAACGGCTTAGATCCACCATAGATGAATTATTTGCTTCCCGTGCTGTTCAAGAGGCCACTGCCACCAGCTCTGCTTGGACCAAGGAACCCTTCTTTGTGGGCCTGTTTGAGCAGGTGGGCTGATTTTGGCAGGGAAGCAGGATGCGCAGGTGGTCCGTCCGTTTTATTTCTCAGCTTCTGGTAGATCCTGGCTTGTCAAGGTGAACCAAGTAATAGAAGAAAAGGTTCACATTTGGTGCCTGATTCACCCCCTTCAAGACACTGCAAGGGACCCTTTCTCAAGTTTGTGTTGGTACAAAGTACTTAATTCACTTTAATGATTAATAAATTAAGTAGTGGTCAGGCACTGCTAGGTTTGGAATAATTAATTCAAAGTATATACAGCGGAATTATTTACGAACTACGGTTAGGCAAAGGATTAGAAAAATGACATGATTAAAAAACAAAGATCATTGCTAGTAATGCGGTTATGATACGAGTATACCGTACATTAGTATTAAATTCATTAAAAATAATGGTTAGTTTAAATGTTAGTTCTAGGGAAAGGACAATTGAACCAGTGAATGTGATAAAAGTATTAGAGTTAGAATATAACTTTAGTTAATGATAATGTATTAGAAACATTGCAGTTCCAGTTAATTTAAAAAAATAAAATAAGAAATGTAGGTGGTTTGTGTGGTTGATGTAATGAAGTTCAGGAATTGGATAATACCTTTGAAGATGACATGAATTACCTAATTGCTGGCCGTCAGTGGAGTGGTATAACGATGTAGTGGTTGTAAACATAATGACATAAAATCGTTTTCAGCTAGATGTACTTCTTTGTAACGTCCACCATAATAAGTGTGAGGAATAAAAGTGCACATTGAAAGCTTTGACTTGTGTACTGGGAATTTTAAAATAGGAAAAATGTGGGCGAGTGAGACGAAGATATCTACGATGCATTAATTTCCTTATTTTGAATAAAAACCGTTCCTTAGTGTCAAAAGCAGACTGGAAATCGGATGTAGTACAAATGCGAACATGTCCTCATCTGGCTCTCTGGTACAGTTCTGTATTTCTGCCACTGGACTCAAGGACAAATGCATCAACAACGCACTACCCCAGGTAAGCAATGGTATTGCTCACAAAATCAGGTAGTAGCCTCCTACAAGTGGACAGTATGGGCATTAGATGTGCAGTAGTTCAGCTGTTTTGCTTTCTCATATGACACAATATCTCATCTCATTGTATTATATCAAATATATTATACATCATACCACGTCATATCAAATCTCATATCTTCTTATAATATATATAACTTCTCATATATAATATAATTTATCATATACCATTTATATCACATACTGTGTCATTATATGTACAAACATGTAGATGAACATACAAATGGAAGAAATGCTCCACAACATCCCAGTCTTTCCATATCACACACTGAAGCCTTTTTTAAGTGAAGGAAGGTTTTGTTTTGGAATAACAGTTTCCTCAAAATAGTCCCCTCAGTTTGTACTTTTAAAAACACTTTGCTGTTATTACCCATGCACTAGTAGACTAGAGTGCCTGTACATGGGCCAGTGTGCACAAATGGGGAGGCTGCTTCTGCGGCTATAGAAAATAAGCCTTCCTTTCAGCCTTATGTTAGCATGATAAGGGATTCCGCTCTCTCCTCTCCATGGAGAATAAGCTTTAGGGAACATCCCACTTCATTCAGAGGCTTGCTGTCCACAAAAAAAGGTGTTTACTCTACTTAGTCACTGATACGTAACCCATGCAGCCTAGTTAAGGCCATTTGTGCATTGTATGTTATCATGCTCTACTCCCAGCAAAAGAATCTTAGGTCTTATGTGAGATCTGTAGATTAGGACTGTGGTGTAATGTAATTTTATTGTTGTGTTAATCAGTAGTTAGCCACAAGAATTTGTTGATCTCATAAGCATTTGTGTTGAATGCGTGTGATTTTCACGTTGTACCAGCAATGCATGTAGTGATTTGCAGTCACTGTGCCTAATTCGAGGGAAGAGTAGATGGATAACCAGTAGATGGAATGTGCTGTTGGTGGAAAGTTAGACGAGGTTGGTATGGTGGACCTATCCCTGTGGATGTGCGCGTGCCTTGTGTGTTCCAACAGAAGGTCCAGTGCTGCTCTAAGAGACCTCATTGACTTAGCTATGTCTGTGTCCTTTATTGTTCTTAGAACCTCATCCACTTAGATCCCTTTAGAGGATAAATTTAAGAGATAATCTAGATTTCTGGTTGGCAGCGAGACATAGGAATTTGTGCATGCGTGTAGATTAAAGAGTTAATGTTGATCAGTCTCCAGCTTACATTTGCTGCATCTCCAGCCGTGTGTGTCCCTGATAATGAAATTGATGGACTCTTTGTCCTAGTGCATTCTGGGCTTTAGGGGACTTAGCGACGAGCCATTCCACACATATGCTATAAGCCCAAAACAAAGACTTGTGAAAATACAAGTTGCACTGTTCTGGCCCTTGCTTTAGATGGCAGGGGAATTCAAAGCATGTGAATCTACAACACAACAAGCTGCAAACTTATGGTTACAGATAAGTAAAAAATTTCTGTTCAGATATTCCACATCCTCCTCTGACATTCTCTGTGTCCAGTGGTGGCTGATGTCGAATATAGCATGTTTTATTACTTATGGATTTCTTTTAGCCTGATTTAGATAGTGGTGGAAGTGTTACTCCATCACAACAATGACAGATATCCCGTCTGCCAAAATCTAAATCCCATTATATCCTATGGTTAGTGGTTCCCAACCTGTGGTCCTGGGACCCCTGCGGGGTCCGCAAAGCCTACTTAAGGGGTCCACGATTGCTTAGAAAATTAAATAATATCAATAGATTCAGTTCCCAGCTTTTAATAATGACTTAATGGGAGGTCCCCGGATTCCAATAATGATTAGCTGTGGGTCCCCAGGTTCCAGTAATGGTAAAGTGGGGTTCCACAGAAGTCAAAAGGTTGGGAACTACTGTCCTATGGGATTTATATTTCAGCGGATGGAATATCCGTCACCAGTGTGACATAGTAACTCGCACTCCAATAGCTAAATCACATCCTCAGTCTTTAAAATAGGTGTTTCTAAGAGTTCCCTTGTTGCGTCATAATGTAATTGACTTCAGTATAGGATTCTACAGGAGATAGTATGTATGACCACCTATACGTGTTTTACTTATTTTAGGTTGTCAGCACAAAGGATATATCCTTTCAAAATATGTTTTATATTATGCCAGTTTTTTTCGTTTTTTCAAAACCGAGAATATACATTTGAGCCCTGTTTGTGCTGGGGCAAGTGCAGCTGCTACCTTCAGTGCTGCTTCTAGCCCTCCATCCTTTCCTCCACACAAAGGATGGATGGAGCTTACCCAGTGTCACACCACCGTCTGCCTCCAACTTGATTATTCCTGACATTTATCCAGTATAGTGTAATATTTATTTTCCCAGAGCTGCATGATCCACTGAACGGCGGTGACATTATAATGGCTTTAATAAGAAGCCATGTTTTTAAAAGTTAATGTTTGCGGTACACTTCAACTCAAAGTTATTAACAGATGACGCTCATGTATGTATGTATGTATGTATGTGTGTGTGTGTGTGTGTGTGTGTGTGTATATATATATATATATATATATAAATCACCAGAAGTATTCACTGCACTCCATGAAGTTTCAATAGTGCATATTTATTCCAAAATATCAACCACCAACGCGTTTCAACTCCCTAAGGAGTATTGTTTTCAGATCATCTTTGTTTGAGGATATATATATATATCCATCCAGTGGAAGGCGTGTGGCCGTAACACTTGGCGTCCTGTTGTGACCAGTGCACCGTTTGCTCTAATAAATTATTGGACTGATCCTGAAGTGTCCTGTTCTTGACATCACGGTGTCTTAGTGGTATTTAGAGCTGCTTTGGTGCGGCTATCTGCGACGAAGAAAATCATTGCACAAAGTACATACATTCATATTTAAAGGTAACCTCGATGTGCGCCCCACGCTAATGTGCTAGACTTGATACGGGGCAAGCAATGACTCAGATAACCTTATATTGGGGATTTTATAAATTGGAACTCATCTTTCAGACACTTTAAATTAAATAAGATCAAGACATCAGGTGCCTGTATCGTGAGAGATGGTTAGATCATCTGTTATTGCACCATTATTTGCTTTACTACAGTCCAGTCTTGGGATATTGCTGAAGATGGATAAAATTGTTTCCACAATTGAAATTGTTTGCCTTTATGTACATACTAACCAGAAGTGTGTTTGTGTGTGTGTGTGTATATATATATAGACAGTGAAGTGGTAGCAATGGTGAATGAACAAAATGCACTTCCCATAAGTGTCACAATGTGTAAAGGTGGTGACCTCTTAATTCTGAGGTCCACCTAAGGTGCTAAATGGCTGTCTACCCTGCTACCAAGTAGAGATATGCATAAAAATACATAATAACTTCAAATACAATACAACCATAGCACACTGTAGATAGAGAGATAGGCATGAGTCCAAGAATATATCTTTTTGATTGATCCCAGTTGTATTTTCAAGTCTTCTGTGTTTCGAAAATGTTTTATATACCATACTTAGTCAATCCATATGTAGTTATCTTCTTTTATTCATAGAAAAAGTAGAGATTCAGTTCACATGTTACATAAGTTTCTTCATTCCAGACGTTTAGAAGGACAGCCGACACATGTTTCGTCAATAAAATGATTTTGTCAAGACTTCCAAGCGTAAGAAAAGCGTAAGAAAAATGGAATTGGCATGAATCCAGAGGCAATAGCTTCTTTGTGAAATATGTCTGTTCACAAGAAATAAGTTCCACTTAGATGAGGGAATTCTGCATGTCTAAGAGTCCTTGCGCAGTGGAGTAAATGTAATTAAATCTTCCCAAAGGTACGTAGGATGAAATGTAAAACTGTAGAATTCAATTTGCACAGGCCACAGTAAGCCAGATCTGGGTTTAATCCATCAATTCATTTGCTCACCATGGGCACCCTGGGACATAGCAGGAGCTGACCCTGGGGGATGGCGGTCCTCAGGGCCATCTGTGGATCCAAGAGGGGGGCCGCACGGCCCCTTTCCAACATGAACATGGCCCCAGGGGGTGATGGTCCCTGGGGCTAAAGGGTCCAAAACTGACTCGCCCCCTTCCATTGTTTTCTGTTTGCCTTGGGGGTGGTGGTCTCCGGGGTGTGGTGGGACATGGGGCCCTCACACATAGATCTATATAGAAGCACTAGGTGGTGGTGGTCCCCGGGACTCTAGGGGCCATGAGCCCCACCCCTGCATATATCTAAATAGCAGCCCCAGGGGGTGGTGGTCCCTTTGTAAATATCTATATAGAAGCCTTGGTAGATGGTGGTTCCTGGCGTGCAGGGGGCCACGCCCCCGCATATATCCAAATTGAAGCCCTGGGGAGGTGGTAGTCCCTGGGCTGTAGGGGGGGCCATGAGCCCCCCCCCACACACAAACTTATTAATGCCCCCTGTACCGGGCCCACCCAAGGGCCCATAAAAAAACAGGCTCAGGAGGCAGCGCTTGGTTTGAAAAAATATTTTTTTGCCACGAATATCACAAATTTGCAGCAAAAATGTTTTTTGAAAAATGCTTTTTTGCTTTGGGGGGTCCCTCTGGGACCCTCCCACCTGTGCTAAGGGGTCAGGGTGTCTCCACCCTGGCCCCTTTAAATCATTTTTTTACTTTTTTACTGGGACTTGGATGAAGCCGAGTCCCAAGATGGTTGCTAACACTTCCTGGTTTTGTGTTGGCAGCCAATCAGAGCTTTGCATTTCCTTCCACAAGCTCGTCTTTGTTCACGAATACTTTGCGGCCAGAGATATACACATTTGAATTTTCCTGAATTTCTCAAAAAGTACTGAACAGATTTACACCAATTAACAAAAGCACAATCTGCGTACCGACAGCTGGCTTTCTGCCAAATTTGCTATGGCAGTAGAAACAGAAATATGATTCAGTAAAACTTATTTGTGCGAATATGCTAATAGACGCAGATTACCAAATGCATTACTGAAGTGCAAATGCCAAAATGTATGTTATTTACAACAGCCATTAAAAATGTTGTGGGAAATGACTACTTACTAACACGCAGGTTCCTTATTACATTAATTTTACTGGTTCAGTTGTATTTTAGTCACTCATATATCCCTCCAAAAATATTCATTCATTCACTAGACCTCGATCATCACTCACTAGATCCTTGTATAGCATTCATTTATTCACTGGAATCACGCATTTCACTCACTTAGGACTCACTAGATCTCACAAAGCAATAGCAGTAATTCCCTAACTGAACCCACATAGCACTCCCCTCCTTACTAGACCTTGCGTAGAACTCATTCACTCACTTGACCCCAGATAGCACTCATTCACTGACTACACCTCCATGCAGCACTCATTCACTCATTAGATTGCTGCTAATTACTCATTAGAACCTGTTTGCCCAGACCAAAGCAATGTAAAGAGTCTGTCCTAATGACGTTGAGCCGCGGTGTGCCCCAGGTACAGCAACTGCCCCCAACCCCCTTTAGTAAAAAAGAAAAGACCAGGCTGGAAATGTTAATCTTTGCAAAGTATCAACAGAGGAGGGAGTGAAACACCGACCTGAGGCGGGGGTGGAGCTTCCCCCGTGCCTGGCACACACTGCCCCAGGGCTTTGCACCCAGATCACTGTGGAACATGGGAAACAGGCTCACGCGAGATTCTGGTCCCTAGGACCCCTGCGTCTGTGGCCTTGCAGCAGTCCAGCTGCTCCACTGAACCTTTCGGCCCAATGCTAGAGCCTCACCCAACTCAGACCCTTGCTGCCAGGATGTGTGAAGGTCGTGGATAGGCCAGTGCGGTCACCAGCGCCGTAGGCGCCCCAAGCACATCCTGAGTGCTATGGTGTTTGAACAGAAGAGCGCTGACCAGCGTTCCCGGCTGTGGGAAGTATTAGGAGCCCAGTTTCTATATAATCCTTAATCCTGGTTGTTGGTGTGTTTCTTACTGCTCTGGCTTCTACAGATGGGGATCTTTATATCAAGTGTGATACCCACGCGGGTCTGACCTTTTAGTCCATAGCACTAAGCCTTTTGGAATGTTTAAGCTTATGATTATAGTGCTAAAGGTGAAACTACAGGTCCCAGAATGCATAGCAGCATTGGCCAAACACCAGTACGGGTTAATAGTTTTAACCACCGGTCCACTTAACGGATCTAAATCTGATTTTAAAAAAAGGCACATTTTCTGGGCCCTAAATTTCGCTTCTGTTCCTTGGTGCCACTTTGAAGTGATGCACATAATGTACACACCGTACAACACAACACAGTATCTTGTTTTCTTCTCCCAGGCCATCTTAAATGCCCCTCTCTCTTTTTTTCTCGGCCTCTGTGGGAACACACGTGATCACTATTGGAGGACACTTTAGTTATCTGTTGTGTAGGGCAAACATCAGTTACACAACACAGTAAATATCGTTAACTGCAGTACCGATTTCTGTCATATTGGCAACCCTCGTTGTCTTGTATTTGTTATATTATCTGACACTTGAAATGCGAACACCTGCCCCCATCGGGGCACCATAGTACTCTAACTGTTTGGACCTGTGACATGGAGACCTGCGTGGGTTGGTTGTAGAAGTGTGTGGTTGGAATGTGCCCACGTGGGAAAAGGCGGGTGAGATGTGTTAGGGACTGATACGTGGTCGGGGGGCGGCAGATGTGACGCTGTTCTTATGAGTGCAGAAAAAAATATAGTGGTACCCCAATTAACTTTAAAAAAAGTTTTTTTTTGTTCAGCTTCAGTGCTTAGATAGCGTTGGCCTAATATTATGCTTTACTGGTGAATGTTTCATTCCACAGAATCATGTGCAATGTCTTCTTGTCTGGTCTGGGTGGCGGATGAGACGCAGCAGGACATCTTGAGGAAAAATTACACTAATATTAGAGTAGGCGTGCAGTCATCACTACGGTATTAAATTGGGCTATAAGCATGTACTACTCCTGATGAGCCTTCATACAAGAAACACACAGGGTGTTGCATCACCCTTTTTCGGTCTGGCCAAAGATCGCTTTAACTGCTACGAGGTAATGCATTTTACTCGGAGATGGGGTAAGGGTCAGCCCTCTTGAGACGTTCTAAGAGGTATGATTCCCACTTGCCTGAGTTAAAACAAAAGGCATATTTGGGTATGTGAAGCAGTACTCCTGTAGTACTTTTTAGGATCGAGCCTGCGTTGCTTGCCCATGCATTTCACTTGCGAGACGCTTTAGTCGTTAGAAAGGGGCTTGGAGCCCCATCCATGTCACGTCAGTGTTTTTCATTGGTTCGTGGGCTTGCCTGTTAAAATCTGCTTGCTTTTATTAGTGGAAGGAATGCATACATCATGCCTTTTCCGGTGGTTAGCCCTCCTCAAGCGCAGCGACCAAGTACTGAAAACATGCAAGGCTCGCTGTTTTCCGTCCGGGTTGTGGACTCCTTTTTATCCTTTTTTGCAGCGCGATCTCGTTTGGCAGAAGTCGAGCTCTCGCCATGACATCGACCCTGTTACATAGTTAATTGCACTTTTGCCTGTTACTAGATAATTGCACTTTTGCTGATAGGTTTCACTACGAGTGAACTGTAGCAGCGCGATCACGCTCTTTTTTTCCATTTAATGTGGCAAGAAAAGTCCGGTTGGGAGTTTAAAGCTGCTAATAGCTCTAACTCGGAGAAATGTGAGACCCATTGCATTGCAAATGCTTGTTTTATATACTATTACAGACCTTTTGGAATTGACCCCCAAACATCTAAAATGGTAATATTCAGGGAGTATCATGAATAGTACAAATGGAAAGGAAAATTCTTTCTTTGCACTTTCACTAATAAAAAGTTAAGTTTCACCCTGATTCGCAAAGGCATATGAGCTATTTCCTGTACTCCTAAATGCTTTTGTGACTTGGATATGGGTGTGTTGCCAAATGCTTTTTAGTACATTTTATGACATTGTATATATCGCATATATTAAGTTCTGCTGAATGCGGTTTTGACATTAGAAAGCTAGCATTCAAGCCGTCCTGGGGCAGTTAAATCCAGCTGCTGACACCTGTTTCACTCGTGAGTGGAGTGCAGCTGACAGACACGCGCAAACACCCAGTATCGATAAACCTGAGATACAATGGTTGAACTGCGTATACACTGCAAACCCGTGTCTTGGGTTCGGATAATACTTTTCCCATTTTGTATTATTATTGCATTCATTGTGCATTGGGTTTGTGCTGGTAGGGTGCATGATTAAATATTCCTTCGGCATGTTATTGTGTTCCTCTGTTATCCACTTTTTGTTTCCTGTTATCCAAAGACGCAATGGCTGAAGTGATTGGGCCTGCTTTTAGTGAATGCTTTTGGGAATTTACAAATCGCAACTTCTAACGAAAGCTGCAAGTGTTACCTTGCAGTTGTTCAATACAGAAGGTTTTGTGGGGCCAGGATTAAAACGTTTTGCTGAGCCCCACTCTGGCTTTCACCTAGTAAATGGAAAAGAAACGCTCTCTGGGACAGAGAAACAACAGTATTTGCCGCCATCTATTGGCAAGGTCTCATCAGCCGCCTCTTCCTGAATGGGCAGGCCTGCCCCGCTTTGTGAACTATTTATTTAAATCATTTTTGTCAGCAGGAGGGGCTCATGGCAAGCCTCCCCGGCGTGTCTCCCCTTGTGAGGATCCTTGCAGGGTCGAGGGCCACCGGCTCACAGGGCCCCTGCGTCTTAACGCAGCTGTCTTTTTTAAAACCTTATCTTCCCTTCCTACACGAATGAAAAAAGATATTTTTTTTTTGCTGCGGAAGCTGAAGAATGGAAAGGAACCGCGCGTCCCCGTCGCCGGCCAGAATCCTTTCACACCATTAGTTTAACCCTCGCGGTGTGCTGTGAACTCCGGCCTTCTCATGACGCACGCGCCGCGGCAGCTGACCAAACAGAGCGCGCATCCAGACCGACTGTGCCTTTTCGCCTTAATGGAAAAATTGCAGAGCTCCTCTTCGTGTGGGCTCGCCTACGAAAAAAACTGCAAAGTAAACAAGTGTGTGGTGCCAAAACAAGAGGCGACGAAAAGCTAATTTGGCAGAGGGTCGCTGCATTGAAAGAACCGAGAATTATTGTCCCTTCTCGCCGTATTTATCAGCGCTGCAGATGCTGTAAATGTTATTTTTGATATCTATTAGACCTCTGGTGTAAGGTTAGCTGCTTCTTCTCCTTTGTGTCGGGAATGTACCGTGGCCCTCTATCATAAACGGGCCGCGCACGCAACAGGGCCTCACTTTAGAGGAAGGACGCACTTGTATAGTGAGTACCGCCGTGCTAAGAACTGCCCATACACGGCGCGTGCGTTTATTTATAACTGAGGCCGCATCATCACCCACCTGTCGGATACAGCTACATTGTATGGAGGAGCCCGAGTGGCTCTCTACATCCCTCCAAGGCTTTACCCGACAAACAAAACCCCAACTTGAAACAAACCTGCTAGCGGCTAACAGTAAATAACCAACCAACTCGGAGAATAGGTCAGACAGCAAAGGCAAAAGCAGGAGAGAAAAGGAAAACATGTGGCTATCACGCAGTATCAAAGATACAGAGGCATCAAAGCCATCAACCTCAGCAGGTTCAGCCATCAGCTAAGCACGCAAAATCTCAGAGTCCTTGGCTGGGGGCAGGATTGGGGTGTAGGTGATACCTCTCGCTGCGGCCTCCCCGGTGCATCAAACTGCTTGCATCCGTGTCCTGCTCAGAGACCGGACGGGGACCAGTACCACTTTCTGGCATCTCATTCTCCATCATCTCACCTTCTACCCCATCATCCTCATCCCCAGCATTATGCGACGTATTATCAGACCTCTCTACACATTTAAACCAGGATACATTTCGCGTGACTCGCTGAGTTCCCCTCTGGGCTGTGACCATGGACCCTCGCACATCAACAGCTCTCCACAGATCAGTTTCATAGGGAGTCCTGAATTTCCATCCCGGATAACTGTCCTTGACCACAACGGTATCTCCCACTCGCATGTCAGGGCACTGGGTTTGTCGTCGAGCACTGGCCTTTTGGTTGGTCCATCCTTCTCCTTTCCTGAGCACTTTCTGGATCAAATTCAGCAGGTCTCCACCTCGAGTCCGAAGGAATGCAGTCCCTTGGAGGCTGCTTGAACATCACACACCCTGTAGTGCTATGGGGTGTTTGCCTGTAAGCCCTTAGAAACTGCTGCATGCATCTTTCCAGGTCTTCCCCTTGCTCTACGCCTATCCTCAGGGCTATGTTCAAGGTTTGCAGAAATCTTTCCACATCACCATTAGCCTGCAGCCAGTGGGGGTGATGCAGCGATGGCGTATAGCTAAGTGGTCTAGATAGTCTTTAAAGTCTTGCCCATGGAAAGGCAGGCCATTATCGGTCCTTACCACCTCGGAAGTCCAAACAGCGCAAACTTCTTTTCCAGTGCAGGTTGCACGTTCTCAAATGCTGTTGATGGCACAAGCTCAACAATTGGGAACTTCGAGTGAGAGTCCATCAGAACTAGCGTCAGTCGCCCATCCGGGAAGCTACCAAAATCCATGCTAACCTGAGACCAGGGACAGGACCAGGTGATCACCGGAGTAGTAGGCTGTTCAGTAGCAGTGATAACGCACCGGTGACATCTCCCCACCCGCTCATTAACAAGGGAGTCCATGCCAGGGAACCACACCTTAGTTCGCAGGCGAACCTTAGTCTTGGCAGCACCTTGATGGCCATGATGGGCCAACTCAATCACTCGATCAAACAGGCAGTGGGGAATTACCAGCTTCTGGCCACATAAGAGCAGGCCATCACGTCCTACGGATAGTTCATCCCACACCTTCCACACGACCTGCATGGCTGCCCGTTCATCCGGGTCCAGAGACTTGATGCCTTCCAGGAATCACTTCCACTGTCGTCTCTCCAGGGCTTCTTTGGCCTGGCTTATGACCTTATCTTGGTGGGAGGCCTCAGCTATCTCAGGCAGGGTGAGAGCTACCGGGCAGGTAGCTTGCACCTCCATCCTGACGAAACTCTCAATTCCGTCCTCCTCATCTCCTCATGCTCCTTCCGACAGGTATGCAGAAAGGTAATCCTCAGGGTTGTTCACCCCCAGGCCGTAGACAACCTTGAACTGATAGGGCTGCAGTAGGACGGCCCACCTTTCAATCCGCGGGGCAGCCAAGCGCATCAACCCCATAAACATTGATACTTGGGGCTTGCGATCTGTGACAATTTGAAACTCCTGGCCATATACATAAAGGTGAAAATGCTGGCATGCCCAGTGAATGGCCAACGCCTCTCTCTCGACCTTGGCATAGCAAGTCTTGACGGCTGACAGGGCCCGGCTCGAATACGCCACAGGGACCCACTCCTGATCTCGCTGCTGCTGGAGTAGCATGCACCCAAACCTACAGGACTGGCATCCACCACCACTTCCGTCCTTTTTCTGGGATGGAAATAGGCCATTGTGGCCTTATCTAGTAACGCCTCCATTATGGGTCTGAAAGCCACATCCGCCTCTTGACTTCAGTTCTGCCATAGTCATCAATTTAGAGATGAATCTGCCACAGTATGTGGGCAAGAAAACTGTGTACTTTCGCGGCATTCTGGGGCACCAGTGCAAGGCGGATGGCATCTGCTTTCTTAGGGTCCACCTGTAACCCTTCACGAGAAAATATATATCCCAAAAAATCAAGAGTTTTGGTAAAATGCACACTTTTTCTTATGAAGCGTGAGACCTGCATCTTTGGAGCGTCGCACGCAGTCTTAGATGGTGGTCTTCCAGAATCTCTGAGAATATCCGAATGTCATCACTGAGGTTAAGTACTCCGCTGAGGCCAGCCATCGTCTCCCTTATGGCATTCTGAAACACCTCAGCAGCCGAAGACACACCAAAGCTCAACCATTTAAACTTCCTGAGTCCCACATGCGTTGAGAACGTGGTAATGTTCCTGCTCTCTGGATCTAGCACCAGCTGATGATACCCAGCGTTTAGGTCCAGTTTTGGAAACCGTTGGGCCTCATTCAAATCCGCCACAATGTCATCCATGGTGGGCGTAATATGCCTTTCCCTCTTTATGGCTTGATTAGGGAGCCTCATGTTGACACATAGGCGGATGGCTCCAGGCTGCTTGGGCTTGGGAACTATTACCAGAGGCAACACCCAAGGAGTAGGGCCCGTGACTTTCTCTATCAATCTCCTGGTCTTCCAGTGCCTGCAACTCCTTCACCGCTGGCCGGAGGTGGAATGGAACTCTTCAGTGTCGCAGCGCTGTGGGGTGTCACTGCCAAATCAATATGTAGCCTGCACTGTTTCCCCTTGAGCTTTCCAAGTCCCCAAAAGAGTTGAGGAAAGTCACTCAGTATGGTGACCGTATGGGCCTTATGAATCTGTTGTGCAATTTTTTTTAGCTCAAGGTCATCAGCCGTGTGGCACCTCAGGAGGGTTCCTCAGTCCCCTTTTGCAACATGGGACTTGGCTTGAGTCGAGTGGCCCTGGCTGGTGACAGTCACTTAAATGGCTCCCCTCAATGGGAGGGGGTCATGCCCATCGTAGGTGTATATCTTGGTGGTGCATGGTGTCAGCACTGCTGTCTTCCTTCTACAAAGGAGATGACAAAGATGTCCTCCTCCTCAGCATACCACGTGCTATCTCCTTCCCTGGTGCCACCGTCCGCACTCGCACGCTTCTCTGGCACCAGTTGTTTCACTGCCGTTGTCTTTTCTGTTGCGGCTGTCTGTTTGAATCGGCCTCCCCGACACAGTTTCGTGAAATGATTTGCTCTTCCGCACTTGTTGCAGCTCTTCCCTTTTGTGGACACACACCCGGCATCCTTGCTCCATCCCAAAGCTGCTGCTGTCCCTTCTGCCCAGCCTCGGGTGTCGTGGCAGGCATTGTGGCTCTGGAAGGGTTTGCAATGTGTCTACCTGTTCCTGTTTTATGGTCGCCGAGCGGGGCGCCCATGATGCAGCCACATATTCCCTCGTGCCGCCGCCATGACGCCCGCTCGACTGGCGTAGAGTTCATGGGAGTGCGCCAAGATTAAGATCTCGTCTAGTGTGATGCACAGCTGTCGAAGTATGAGTTTTCTCAGCATGTTAGAACAGCACTCTTGGATGATCTGCGCTCTGATCTCTTCGTGCTGGTTGAGGCCTACGCAGGTGCTGGCCAGCTTCCGTAACTTAGCGTAGAATATGTCCACTGATTCAGTGTCAGTTTGCTGCTCCTGGCGGAGTTTGAACCGCTCATAATTAGAATTCCACTGGGGGTCAGAATGTAAGTTCAAGGCAGCCACTGGCACGTTGAAGTGATCAGCTGCTCCTGTATTTGGAAGTGTGCCAAAAAGCTCACACAGCTCATCACCCCCCATATGCAACATGAGTAACCATCGCACAGCATCATCAGTTTGCCTTGTAACACAGAAGCCAAGCCAATGGCGCCATCATAGCGCTGCCGTGGCTGGGTCTGCCAATTGACTAAAGGGGGGTAGTGCCGCTACTGACAAATGGGCCCCACAACGGGTTGTGGAGGATGTTGATCCCGGTGCTGCTGGGAGGAACTCATTGTGCCTTGGCCAGACTGTGTTGGCCTGTGCTGCACCCCTGCAACCTCCCACTGGGTCGCCTGGTTAGTGTCACTGTTTTTTTTAAATTCTACATCTCTAAAGTCTTGTCTCTTCTCACTCTCCTTGTTGTTGTTTTTTTTTTTTTCCTCTCTGCTTCCCAGCACCGCACCACTCGTACGTCACTGAGAGTCCAGCCATTCCTTCTATTCTGCCCTTCTTGTGGTTTGTGTTCACTAGGTGGCCGCTCACCCCACAACGAACCTGCCTGGAATCTCTGAGCTGCAGTGCCAGGGCCGGCACCAGCCTAGCGGTGCTAACGTCCTTCGTGTCGGATTACGCAGCGCACACTCCACCTTCATAGGCCGGAGACTGGCACATCCTTAACAGTCACAGGGTGGGGCCGGGGCCATCCATACAGCACTGCCGATTGTGGCACAAGCAGAGCGCCACAGCCTCCTCTGCTGGGACAGGTCATAAGAGGGTGCGGTCCCGTGCCTGCTAGGGAGCCTCCTGCTCCACCGGCCCACATCGCAGGCTCAGGCGTCAGCCTACAGGTAGGGCTGCAACCAGCCTCCGCCTCGAACACCTCGACGGGGGGCACACACCCCGCTCCATGGGTTGCTGCACGGCCGTGGTTCGGTCACCCCTCGTCGCCAATGTGGCATGGCCCTCTATCATAAACAGGCCACGCACGCAACAGGGCCTCACTTTAGAGGAAGGACGCACACACACTTGTACATTGAGTACCACCATGCTAAGGACTGCCCAGTGCACGGCGAGTACGTTTATTTATAACTGAGGCCACTTCATCACCCACGTGTCCCAATACAGCTACATTGTATAGAGTAGCCCGAGTGGCTCTCTACAGGGAAGAGTCGCTTGTGTGAATTCTCACTGAGGTCCTTCCGCTGAATTATAAATGGGATTTCTTCTGCCCAGCAACCCGGCTCATGAGTTCTGCTGTCCGTTCCCAGAAGAGGGCAGTGTTTACCGAAGCCATAATGATCCCACGAACAAATTATTAGCCTGCGCAGTCAGATGACTGAACACTGCTTCCATGAAAGGTCAAGTTATGGATGTAGAGAATTTGGACAAATGTAGAATTGCTCAGTGGCATGAGTTTGTGGCTCAAAGAACGCTCACGGCAAAAATGTCGAGGACATTTAATGCGCTTAGACTTCAAGCGCTGATTCGCGATGTTGATTTTACTTTCAGATTTTGCTGTTTTTCCAGGGTTATAGAGACATTGGAGATCAGATAGCCCCTTTGGCTCAATGTAAATTGGGAGCTCTTAGCCGAGATGTTAAACTGATGTGTGATCAGAGGTTGAACTTGGCAGACCAGGGGTAAAAATCGAGGCTGTTTCCCCCTTGAGTGTTCTGATGGCTGGAACGACCTTCCTGTCAAGGTTCTAGGCGGGACTGTGTTTTTAGAGGAAATGTTAAAAGTGGAATATATATCATTCCATGATCAGGGCTGGTTCAGTGTTGGGCAAGCTTCTGTGAATCTGCAAGCAGACAGGACCACAAATTGCCCTTGCAAACAGCAAATGTATGTAAATAATAATAATGTATGTATATGGTGCTAATAAAACTCAAAACTTTTCCAAGAGGTGTCAGAACTCTGTTCTTACACCGGGGAAGAGAGCAGGAAAATATCACTCATAGGTTTTTGCATTGAGGTGTCACAAGTGCTAGTGTTACTGGCAGGAGAAGCATTTGGGTTCTGACATACACCACTCATACACAGATGGCTTTGACATAACTTGAAGCCCACCTTTACAGGATAGGTTCCTTTCAGAGAAGATGGTAGCTTTTTGCGCTAACTGTTACCCTTCGCAGACTCCACACGAGAAATGGCCAGAGGTCGTTTGCATTACAAAAACAACTTTTAGTGGCGGTGTCCCTTTAAAAAGAAATCAAGTAACACACAGACAGGGCCTTAAAAGTCCATGTACAATTTGATTACTAAAAAAATACAGAAGACCACGCTTGTTGAATATTTCTGTTTTTTCTCATTCTTAAATTGCTGCAAATCTTTTTTCTCTTTTGAACGCTACTCTTCCAGGGTGTTTGCTCTTATTAAAGCAGTTTCTATTACGAGCAGGCTCACTTGTTCAATCCAGGAGTCTGCCAGTTCTTTTTACCTGTACAAAATGAGTTTGGCGTGTTTCCTCCAGCTCTTGGGGCATCTGCCGTCCCTCTTTGAGCGTTAGTATATCCCTTCCCTACCACCACTTTGGCACATTTGGAAATGTATTGACTTGTGCCTCAATTGCGAGGCAAATAAATACAGCACCCTCGGGAGAAGTTCTCTCTTTCTTTTCTGTTTCCCTGTTTTTGGTCTCGGCTAAAGACAGCATTAGATTGGGTTTTGGGTCAACACCTTTCTCATGATTGGATGGCTTTAATGTCCAGTTCAGGTGTCTCCTTATGATTCAGGTTCTTTACTCTCTGTGTTTGTGATTTGTTCCTCACCGGGGCATTTTTGTCTCAGTGTTCTGATGCATGCTTTGTATCCTTCCATTTGGCATTAAGCACGATATGTAAGTGCATGTGTTTCCTAGCTGTCTCTCCTGCTTATGTGTCTTGTTGTTCTTTTTTTACTCTCCCACTTCCCAATTTCTCCCTCCCCTTCAACAAAACACTCCACGCCTGGCTCCCGTCACAATTCCCCTGTCCTGCTTTTTAATTTTCATTTTTTACGAGAGCCAGGCAGTTGTGATATTTTCCAAGCATTGGGGATGCTGCAGCACCCCCAAAATAACCATACTAGAATTCTGAAGTTGAATGAACATTAAAGATGTTACCCATTTTGGTTTTATTTTGTCACATTTGTTGGGCGTTCAGAGACAGAGGTTTTCTAAAGTGAACTGTGTGACAATCTTGATGGTGTTAAAGGAAAGGCTATGGCACACACTTTTTTCTACTAAACACAAAATATAAGTAGGTATTAAAGAAGTGGACAAATTATTTCAAAATAAATAAGCAGTTAGAAAAGCAAAAATGAAGCTTTTTTGTAATTCTCAAGTGGGATAGAAAAATATGTTAATTAGATCAAAAGAAATCAAGATACCGCACTTGATGATGTGCAAATGACAAATATTCGCAGAAACCAGATTTCCATTCATTATTGTTTGTACACTATGCAGTTTTATCAGTATAACTGCATGTCTGTGCACATTTAGTTGTAAATGGAAAATGGGATGTCTGTAAGCAACAGTGTGTTACCACACCATGATTGTGTAATACATTTGTGACCGTGTGCTTCAAAATGCAACACCAGGTACACACTCTTACCACTCTCTTGCTGAATGGGTGTGGCTCATTTGCAACTCTTGTTCTTTGTGTGATGCTTGGATTTTTCAGGATCTGTTCTTCATTGATGCAGCACCCCCACTAAGAAAATTGTTCTAGCACCACTAGCTAGCAGGCTGCTCGCTTCCACACACTTTTTCTTTTTTTTTCTTTTGCCGTTCCAGCCCTGCAGGTTATCCTACCTTGAAATAGAGAAAGTAAGATAACCTGGTGGCCAGAAGGCTCACTAAAAAAGGTGAGTTTTGAGATTTGTCCTGAAGAGACCGAGAGAGCAGGCCATCCACAGGAACCGAGGGAGTTTATTCCAGTTGATTGGGGCCAGAAAATAGACTACCGATTTCAAGGCTAGTCTCTCACCTCCCGATTACTGAAAGTAAAAATCAGATTCCTCTGTGGGTTTCAGGTGACAGGGTCTGGTCGTGTGTAACTCAAAGTATGCACTGCCAGTAACCTGCTTCTTCAGGCCAGTGCACAGTTTTTGCATCACGCTCTCTCTGCTTGCCATAGTGCTTTCTCCGTGCTCCTGACAGGTAAGGGAATAAAAAACATACATTTGTGTATCTATTATCCGATCCTGCAGCAGCTGACTTGCAAATCCCATACATAACAGTAACCCCTTTCAGGCCCCAATAGAAATCAACGGGGGAAAGACATTCTCCCGATTTGTTTTTTTTCTAGACATCTCATACTTTTCTCTTCTAAAATGTTGACATGTATGAATAAGGCCGTCTGTTCTAGTGACACATAAATAGGGGACAGTGGTTAACCTGTGGAAGGAAGATCGGAGATGAGGAGGGGGTTGGTGAAGATTAGGTCTCTTCGCTGGATATCACAGCCCTGTGCTGTTTAATGCTCTGTGGTTAATACATAACGGTTTGAACTGTGCTCTTTTAGGATAGGTAGTCGATGTTGGGCTCTGAGTAGAGGCACACTCAGAGTGAGGGCTGGCAAACTGGGTACCAGTCGAACCGCAGCTTTTTGGATAGTCTGAAGTATTTTAGTGAGTTAGGCAGGAATACGAACGTGGAGTGCATTGCCATAACCAAGACTAAGGCTTGGATCACCAATTCTCGAAGGTCAGTGGGCCACCATGGGAGGGTTGAGCGAAGCATCTTACGGTTGCTGAAGCAGGAAGTGGCTACCATGGTGACTCGATTAATCATGGACAGATTGGAGCCCAGGACAATAACAAGGTTTTTAGCATGAGGTGAATGGTGTGGAGTCTCACATAGTTCTTGTGACCAACACCCCTCTGCCCAGTAGGAAGTGCTGTTCCCAGAAAGCATAACCTTAGCTTTTTTTTCGCTGTTAAGCTTCAAACAGTGCTTGTTCATCCATCCTGCTAAATGTAGCATGCAGGAAGGAAAATTCAAACGCATGGCTGAGATTTTGTTAGAGGTGAATTAATGTTTTTTGTCTCATCGACATAGAATACAATGTCAACACAATATGACCTAACAATGTCAGCAAGGAGAGTCGGGTAGATGTTAAATAGCGGGGGCTGAGAGAAGAACCATGAGAAACCCCACAGCCCACCCTATTAGGGTTGGAAGCAAACGATTTAAGAAAGACCGTTGGTGTCTTCTCACAAATAAAGGATGCAATCCTGTTGGAAGCATCCAAGCAGTTGCTGTTATTCTGGAGGCCTTAAAGAAGGGTGGCATGAGATACCCTGTTAAACAGCGCAAAGGACAACATTCTGCCCTTACACACTGGAGTTTAGATTGGAAGGGCTTCCAGTACAAAGCTTGCTAGAAAGCACACAATGACGTGTGAGGTTGTGTCATCCCTAGCCTTTCGGTGCTCCAGTGCAAGGGATGAGAACTTGAGCACGTCACTTTTATAGATATTGCTATACGCTGTGCCCCCCCCTCCTCCTTGCGCAACCCAGCACCGCAGATCTGCTTGGTGTGCTGCGTTGCAATGGAAAAATAAATCCCTTTGCCCCTGAATTTTGAAAGGAGCTGTTAGGGTCAGTTGCGGTATTCCATAATACAATCGTGTTTTGTGATAGACAACTGTTTCCTTGGATTTCTTCTTCCAAGTTAATTGTTTTCAATTATGTAGATTATAATAAAAAGCTTTGTTTCTGGTGCTGCCATTTATAAAATAATGTTCTGGCCTGGGAACCTGCTCAATGATGTTTTTAAGTTACTAATTAAGCTACATTAAACTCCAAAGACGGTACAAACACAGACATAGAGAGCAGAGCATAGATGAAATGTGCTCTGCACATTTAATAGTGTTATTTTTTTTTTTAATGAAAGAGCACTTGGCCACATTTTATGCAGACATGTTAAATGCAGCTCCCTCCGATATTTCTCAGATAAGTGCTGTGATCTTTAAATCAAATTAAGTGTTATCTTGGGCACATTAGACTATTTAGCTGTGCTTTTAATTTCATTATGCTATCATAGTTAAAAGCCCAACAGTTTTGCTGGAGGGGACTATATCTTCTGACAATGGCGCAAGTCCAGTGAAACTATTTTCAAAAGTGTGCGTAAAAATTGGGTAATATAGATCAGCCAAACCCGTATTTGGCATTTTGTGTAAGCCTCTTAAAGTATGGTCGGCTCAGTGCGTCAAAGTCAATATATTTTTGTGACGACTACCTTAGTGCCATTAAATTAGGGAGTAGTTACAGCGCTCAGGAACATTAGAAGTAGGTTGTGGACAGCGATTATTTGAAAGATAGTTTCCCATGCTTATTTTGTTTTTACATACTTTTTATAGATCGGTTTGGGCTCACTACACTTTGGCCCTCATTAGGAGTTTAATCGTAGTCTCCAATGTGCCTTGCATTCGGGCCTTGTAATGAAAGTTACCTGCCCCCACTGGATTCCTAGTAATGCAAAAACACCACAGGCTCAGATTCTCCCTGGACGTCAGGGTGAAAGTTTAGACAAGAATGACAGGAATTGGATGATGTGATAAATCAAATTTTGCTGCATGAATCCTTTCCTGGATTCACATGCTGTGCATTATTCCACAATCTAGTGGTTGGGAATGGCATTGTCTGTTTTTTCCCTTTCTTTTTCTTTTTGGGCGTTGTTGCCACCATTTGGTGCTTGTTCCCGTCCCCTGTGTGAAGTCAGCCGGAGCCCCAAAAGTTCCTGTACATGGTAGCCATCTTCAGATTATTTTTTCCTCCATTGGGTTTGGAAGCAAGAGAAGGAGCTCCAAAGTTTTTGGGACAATGTTGAAGAATCCTGAAAAAATCAAGGGTTTTGGAAAAAAAAATCACTGAACGAGAGACTGAAAGAGCATCAGAGAGAAGGGACTAGCCAGTGAGATTCCCCGGTGGATGACGCCGACGGAATTCGCATGTAGCAGGAGAATGAAGCAAGTTAGGGCTCATGGAAACTGCCCCCTTTAAATTCTGCCCAAAGTGCCACCATAAATTCGCCCAGCGCGACCTGCATGAAGTTTGTACCTTTGCCCGCCAAAAGACCAAGGAGATGAGGACTGAGAGGCCTGCGCTGCATTCTTACCGAAAACATTCACGGTGCGCCAAAAGAGAGAGGAACACCACACAGCAAGGCAGCCAGAATCCTCAGGAGTCCCTGAAGGACCTAGGCCTTTCCAGCAATGATGAAGAGCAGGTTGGGGTGCAGGATCAACACACGGTGGGTCGGACATACAAACTCTTGAGAGGGTCGCTGAGAAAAAACTTGCATCAAAGAAAGCAACAAAGGACGTTGAAAAGAGACTCAAGAAGGTAAAGAGACTGCCGGAAACTTCGGAGGACAAGGTCCCAAAGAAAAAGTCATAAGGCAGCCTCAACATCCAAGAAAATGGCGATCGAAGGTCAGCCATGAACAAAGGAGGCCCACGGATCCCACACCAGGGATACCGAGGAAGGCAGAGCATCAGAACAGACGAAAACCTCCATGGGGAAAGAAATCCCCAAACCATCGGAGGAAGAACCACCGACGCCAAAAAAGAGAACAATAATGATGCAGAATGTCGAAAAAGGCCTTAGAGGTGAAGAAGAAGAGACGGAGACAGAGGCAGAAATAGCGGTGCTCCTTCAACCCAAAAAGGAGTTCGATGCACTGAAACAATTCAGGATCCCAGCTAAGTCTTTGATGAGCTCAGATGTCAAAGAGGTGCTGGCAACCCCTGAGCCCCACGAAGAAGAGGATTTCTACAACCCCAAAGGGGAAGAGGCACATGAGGCTTCCAGGACGAATGGAATGACCTCGACACAGAGAGCTCAGAAGAGAAGGTCCCCAGCTACCCGTCAAGACCTTTGCCCCCCAGCATCACACTCTACAACAGCCTGATAAAAAGGTCAGCTGAAATATATGGTGTGTCTCTAGAGGACTAGAAAGTGAAACACGTGCTTCCTCCTAGAAACCCTCATGCCATCAAGCAAGGGGGGTCTTTATCTCCCAGTGCTACCCAGCTACCAGTGACAGGAGACATTCAAGGAACCTGCTGCAGCAGGTGTTGACACCAAAGGTTGAAAAGGAGTATAAACCTTCTTCAAAAGACCCCATATACATCCAGGGAAACACAGTGGTGGACTGTTATCGTCGCCACTACCACAAGAAGGAGCAGTGCACACACCTCCACAGGCCCTCCTGAAAGGGAAAGCAAGAGGGTGGGCATAGTAGGGAGGAAGGTGGAGAGAGAAGTGGCAACACAATGGCGTATAGCAAACTCCAGCGCCCTCCTCAATAGATAAGGCCAGAAACCGTGGGACGAGATTGAGGAGCTAATGAAAAGTCTCCCAAAGAAAGATAAGAAAAAGGCAAAAGCAGTCAACCAGGAGGGGAAAAAACATCGCCAACACCTGCCTGAAGTCAGCACTGGATGCCACAGATGCAGCGAGCAGACAGATGTGAATAGGAACAACCATGAGAAGGCATAGCTGGCTCAGAATCTTGGGCTTCAAGCCAGAAGTCCAGACCTCCTTTATAAACAAACCCTTCATTGGAGATGCCTTGTTTGGTCAAGAGGTACATAAGTCCTTACAACAAATTAAGAAGGACAACGAAATAGCAAAGACAGTGGGTGCTCTCCAATGCAGAGGCACCTTTAGGAGGGGAGGAAATACCCCCAGAACACCCACAGGAAGGGGGGCCTTTGCAACAGGGTAACAGCAGCAACAACAAGCCCAAGGCAGTGCACAACAGACTGGCCAACAAACCAGATACCAGCAATGGCAACATCCCGCAAGTCAGCCCTTTTGTAGTAGAGGGAGAGTTAAAGGCCAATCCTCCAGAGGAGGAGGAATCTCCAGGTGACTCAGGAATAACCCCAAGCTCACATACAACACCGGTGGGAGGCGAATAGCACAATTCCCAAAAGAATGGGCAAAGATTACGACAGACAATTGGGTTTTAAAAGTGGTACGCCACAGCTACTGAATAGAACTCACAAATCCACCAACACCAAACCCACCAAGGAAGAAAATGTATCAGAAAAAAGAACCGGTACAGCTAAGGAAGGAAGTTAAAGAACTCCTGCAAAAACATTCAATAGAAAAAGTTCCAACAGAGGAGTTGAACAAGGGAAACTATTCACCCTATTTCCTGTCACCAAAGCAAGGCCTTACACTAAGGTCAATCCTGGACCTCAGATTTATAAACACATTAATTTGCACATAACATTTCAAAATGACCACCTTACAAGAGCTAATTCCACTTCTATAAAAGGGGGACTACATGGCAACCATAGATCTAAAGAATGCCTGTTTGCACATACCCATGAATCACACGCACAGAAAGTACCTCAGGCTCATGTTCATGCTCGAGAAGGTTCACTATCAATTCAAGGTCTTACCCTTTGGAAAAAAGTCGGCACCAAAATGCCTGGCAACAGTTGCAGCATTCCTACGAAGGAAGGGGATTCACGTATATCCCTGCATGGACGACTGACTGATAAAAGTAAATACAAAGGAGAAATTTCAAAGGGACACTCAACAGTGATCACACCCCTACAAAAACTGGGGTTCAGCATAAACCACAAGAAATCATCCCCACAACTGGAGAAGATTTTCCTAAGAGCAAGACTGGATGCAAGGAAAGCACACACATCCCCCCCCCCCCCCCTGGAGTCCAGCAATCACAGAGCAAATTTGCCTTTACCAGAGGGGGCAATCTCTGACAGTGAGGACAGTCATGAAACTAATGGGCATGGTGGCATCATGCATCCCTCTCATAACCCATGTGAGACTTCACATGTGTCCATTCCAGGAATGGCTAGGCAACAGTTGGTCACAAGCCCCTGGAAGTTGGGAGGACCTAGTGGTTGTAACAGAGAGAATACAGAGGGAGATACAATGGTGGGCATCCAAAGACATAACCAAGGGGTGAGCTTTCAAGACAACAACTCAGTCGGTGACCATCACAACAGATGCGTCTCACAAGGGATTGGGAGCACTCATAGGCAACTTGAGATTTCAAGGCCAATGGAACAATGCAGATGCGATAAAACACATCAGCTTCCTGGAGATGAAGACAGTGCTACTAGCCCTGAAAGTCTTTTAAACACAACTAACAGGGAAAACCGTACTAATCCAAACAGACAATACAACAACAGTGTTCTACCTGAAAAACAAGGGGGCACAAGGCCATTCACCCAAAGTAAACTAGCACAAGAGATAGGGAAATGGGTGATACAACAAGGGATCAACCTACAAACAGTCCACCTGCCAGGGAAGGACAACATAGAGGCAGACAGACTGAGCAAACAGGAACGCAGTTCAGATGGATGGAAGATAAAACATGAAAGCCTCGAAAAATTATTCAGGATATGGGGCACACCAACAATCGGCCTGTTCGCTTCAGAAGGAAATGTCAACTCTTCACCTCCAGGTTTCAACACCATCAGTCAGAAGGGGATGCCCTGTCACTAAACTGGTCAGGGAGATTTGCCAACGCCTTTCCAAGGATTCCTTTAATACCAAAAGTACTAGAGAAAACCAGGCAACCAGGGAAGAATCTCATCCTAATAGCCCCACAGTGGGCCAGACAAACCTTCTATTCAAACCTACTCGAGATGTCCAAAGGACAAATAATCAAGATCAAGATGGAGCGATACCTGCGCACAATGCAAAAGGGGCGAGTGTTTCACCCGGAACCAGTAACTCTCAATCTAACAACATGGCGCCTGAAAACATAGAATTTGGACACCTAAACGTACCACCTAGGACCATGGAAATACTGAAGGAGGCTAGAAAGCCATCAACAACACAATGCTATTCAAATAAAATGGAAAAGGTACCTTCTATGGTGCACAAAGAACAATACCTTGGAGACAATATCTAGACAGGAAACAGTAATAACCTACCTCACACACCTACGGGACAGCAGGATCAACTACTCATCTCTCAAAGTACACTTGTCAGCAATTGTGGCCTACACCAAGGGAGCTTTGTTTAAAAGTTTTTTCACAGCACCTGTGATTAAAAGGTTCCTGGAGGGATACAAAATAATTGCCTGCCTCCCAAAGGAAGGCACCAGCCCCAATGTGGAGCTTGAATACGGTTTTAACACAGTTGATGACAAAACCATTTGAGCCTATGAATAAAGAAGCGCTCTGGTTTACCACATAAAAAACTGCCTTTCTGATAGCAATCACATCGCTATGAAGAGTAAGCAAACTTCAAGCGCTAACAACACAGGAACCATACATACAAATTTGCAAGGACAAGGTAGTCCTCAGGACAAATCCTTAATTCCTACCTAAGGTGGTGAGCAAATTCCATGTCAATCAAAGCATCCAGTTGCCAGTATTCGTTAAGAATCCACACACAAAACTGGAAAAGACATTGCATATTCTTGATGTAAGAAGAGAGCTGATATACTACCTAGACCAGTGGTTCCCAACCTGTGGTCCGGGGACCCCTGGGGGTCCGCAAAGCCTCCTCAGGGGGTCCGCGACTGCTTGGAAAATTAAATAATATTACCAGATTAGGTCCCCATCTTTCAGCAATGACTCAGTGGGGGGGTCCCCAGATTCCCAAAAAGATACAGTGGGGGTTCCCGGGCTCCAGTAATGATAAAGTGGGGGTCCACAGAAGTCAAAAGGTTGGGAACCACTGACCTAGATGAAAGCAAACAGTTGGAGAGGGAAACAAACTGTTAGTTTCATATGCTAAATCCAGCAAGGGGTCACCCGTCACAAAGGACTATTGCACAATGGATTGTGGAGACAATACAAACATGCTACACCTCACATGGCAACTGTCTACCTCAACGCCTTAAAGCACACTCAACAAGAATGAAAGGACGCAACACTAGCATTTATGGCAAATGTGCCCATAGACCCTATCTGTGCAGCACCAACATGGGCATCCTCACACACATTCACCAAGCATTATTGTGTGGACATACAAATGCATAAGGAAACTCAAGTGGGGCATTTGGTACTACAGCACCTGTTTGCAAGCTCATCATATCACCCCAACCAACCCAAGGAAGGGTAAACCACTACCTAACCTAATGCACAGCTTGTGAATCCAGAAAAGTTGCCATGCTGCAAAACAAAATGGTTACTTAACATTAGGGATAGTTTTTGCAGCCTGAAGAGTTTTCTGGATTCACATGCGACCCACCCACCTCCCTGAAAATGAGAACCAGACAAACAGGTGGGGAAGAGGTCATATATAAAGATAAACTGTTCTTATATATAAAAAAAAAAGAGAGAAGAAAAAACAATAAAGGGAAAAGAATCTGTAGATGGCTACCACGTATAGGAACTTCTGGGCGCCATGTGATGCCGCACAGGGGACAACCAAGCACCAAATGGTGGTCATTGACGCTGAAAAATAAAAATAAAAGGAAAAAACAGACAATTCCAGACCCAACCACTAGATGGCGGAATAATGCACAACATGTGAATCCAGAAAATTCTTCAGGCTCCAAAACTACTACTACTGGTAAGTAACCATTTCGTTTTGCGCCAGTTATTCCTCAGTGGACTCAAATGGGTCCAGGTTGTTACGGGACAGTTTTTCCAACTCTCGCTGACGCCGTTATAGTTGGTAACGGTATATTTTGGGGCTGAAATTACCAGATAATTTGCTGAACATTTTAATGAGGCCTCTATTAGTGTCCAGATTAGTCACAACAAAGATATTACCCTGAATATGCATTTAGAGTGATAACTGAAATATTCTTGCAAGCCAGTGGGGAAAAATGCAAGTCCATTGCGAAACATTGCAATACAGGTCAAACTCACCTTTGTGTCATCACAACTCTTAAGTAGCTGAAAGTAATAGTCTTACTGATAGTCGAGCGTCTGACAATTCACGCAAAGCTTGTGTCCTGCTAGTATAGTATATTGTTAACACTCTAACGGATGCTCCATTTAGATGTCTGTTGTGTGCACTCATGTGATCAATACAGGGACACAGCATTTTGCGGATGGTTACACTGTGTCATTGAATTTACATCATGACTTTGGTGATGTGGTTAGCTAGTCCTTACTACAGACACAGTCAGCGCAGATCTGTCAACACCAGAAGCAGCTTCTGCAGTTCGGATGGGGCTTCACACTGACCCTAGGGTAGGTCGCTCCCCCCGCCGCTGCAGCTCCACCTGCCCAGGCTCCTGACACCTCCCAGCAAGACCAGCTAAACTGTAAGTACTCCCCCCACCCAGCCCCACACCCAGCCCCGCGCCACTCACCTCTCTTTCCCTGAACTTCTGTCTTCTGCCTTCCGCTCTCTCCTCCAACCTCTCTCCGCACCTCTGCTGTCCATCTCCCTTCGCTTCCTGCGCCTCCTTCCTGCTTCTGGTAGCCATCTTTCTCTGCTCCTCTTCTGCAGCCCACTTGCTGTGTGTTTCTGCTCTTCCTCTGTGCCCCGCTCCTCTTCCTCACCGCGTTTTCTTCCTGCTCTGCTCTTCCTCTCTGTTCTTCTTTTCTCCTCTGCACCCCGTCCTGCGTGTTCTTTCTTCTTTTTCTTCATCTGTGTTCTTCTGTGCACTTCTCCTCCTCTGCACCCCGTCCTGCGTGTTCTTTATTATTTTTCTTCATCTGTGTTCTTCTGTGCTCTTCTCCTCCTCTGCACCCCGTCCTGCGTGTTCTTTCTTCTTTTTCTTCATCTGTGTTCTTCTCCTCCTCTGCACCCCGTCCTGCGTGTTCTTTTCTTCTTTTTCTTCATCTGTGGCCTTCTCCTCATCTTCTGGATGCTTCCCTCCTCTGCTTCTCTGGTCTCTCCTCTTCTTCTTGACTCCTCTCTCCTCTTCTTCTTGACTCTTCTCTCTTGACTCTTCTCTCTTGACTTTTCTCTCCCCTCCCCCTCTTGACTCTTCTCTCCCCTCCCCCTCTTGACTCTTCTCCCCTGACTCTTCTCTCTTGACTCTTCTCTCTTGACTCTTCTCTCCCCTCCCCCTCTTGACTCTTCTCTCCCCCTCTTGACTCTTCTCCCCTGACTCTTCTACCCCTCTCTTCTGTTCTTCCTGACTCCTCTCCTCCTCTGTAATCCCCCCTTCCCTATCTTTTTTCCCTCCCCCTCTTCCTGACCCCCCGCCCTCTGCTTTCCCGCCACCACCTCCCGCTCGCCCCCCCCCCCCCCCCATGCTCCCATTCGTCTCCCGCCTCCCGCCCCCAGCTGACCCCTCCTCCCTCTTTTGGCGGCAGCTGCGCAGCCGCGCCGCTGGCACACCAAAGGCAAGCCCATCTGCGCCCGTCCGCGCCTGGACCGCGCCCAGCACCACGACCCCTGGCCCCCAGCACTCCCAAACTCCGCAGCACCGCTATGACCCCACCTCCCTCCACGCTTTCAACCCGGGGCGCTCCAGAACCTGCTTCCAAGCCAACCCTAAACACACCGATGGACCCTTCGCATGCCTCACCTGCAAACTCACCTTCCACCGCGACTGCACCCCGCCCGCCAGCCCACGTGCCAATAACCACCTCAAATGCATCCTGATCAACGCACGCTCCGTCCACAAGCATGCCATTGAACTATGGGACCTCCTGGACTCCACCGGACGTCGCCTTCATCACTGAGACCTGGATGAACGCCTCCTCGGCCCCCGACATCGCCATAGCCATCCCCGACGGCTACAAGATCACCAGGAGAGACCGCACCAACCAAGTCGGTGGAGGAATCGCCATCGTTTTCAAGGACTCCGTCAACATCACCACCTCCACCGAAGACACCACCCTCGCCGCCGAACACATGCACTTCCAGATCCACACCGACCCCAGGACCACCCTCAGAGGAACTCTCATCTACGGACCCCCTGGTCCACGCGCCCTCTTCAGCGAATCCATCGCAGACTTCATCTCCCCGCACGCCCTTGCCTCGCCGGACTACATCCTCCTCGGTGACCTCAACTTCCACCTGGAGCAGAACAACGACCCCAACACCACCACCCTGCTCAACAACCTCGCCAACCTCGGTCTCAAGCAACTGGTGAACACCCCCACCCACATCGCCGGACACACGCTCGACCCCATCTTCTCCGCCAGCTACCACGTATCCTTCAGCCACTCCTCCATAATACACTGGACTGACCACAGATTTGTCCACTTCACCTTCAGACGCAAGACTCTCCACCTCCGCACACAACCCATCCCATGCAGACATTGGAACAAAATCCCCACGGAACAGCTTCGCTCCACTCTCAGCGACAACCAACCCACCTTCTCTACCGACCCCATCGACGCATCCCTCAGCCTCACTCATTGGATCACCAACTGCGCGGACAACCTCGCACCTCTCAGACGCCTCCCAAGACAGACCAGCACCAGGAAACCTCAATGGTTCACAGACACCCTCAAGGAATCCAAACAAACCTGCTGTACCCTCGAGAAAGCGTGGCGCAAAGACCACACCGCAGAAAACATGTCTGCCCTCTAAAACGCCACCCGCGAACACCATCAGCTGATCCGTGCCACCAAAAGAACTTCCTTCACAGACAGACTGGACAAGAACACTCACAACAGCAAAGAACTCTTCAACATCGTCAAAGAGCTCTCCAATCCTAACGCCAACTCCAACTCCATCATGCCCTCACAAGACCTCTGCAACTCCCTCGCTACCTTCTTCCATCGTAAGATCACCGACCTACACGACAGCTTCAGACACCAGACCCAGCCAACCACCACAGAACCTACTACCCCAGCCATCACCCTCAACGCCTGGACTCACATCAGCACGGAGGAGACAAAAGCTACCATGAACTCCATCCACTCCGGTGCCCCCTCGAACCCCTGCCCACACTTCATATTCAACACAGCCGATGACATCATCGCCCCGCATCTCCAGACCATCATCAACAGCTCGTTTGCCTCTGCCGCCTTCCCCGAGAGCTGGAAACACGCAGAAGTCAATGCCCTCCTGAAGAAACCTACGGCGGACCCCAGCGACCTGAAGAACTTCCGCCCCATCTCGCTCCTCCCCTTCCCTGCCAAAGTCATAGAGAAGACCGTCAACAGGCAACTGACCAATTTCCTTGAAGACAACAACCTACTCGACCCCTCGCAGTCCGGATTCCGAGCCAATCACAGCACAGAAACCGCCCTCATCTCAGTCACAGACGACATCAGAACTCTGATGGACAACGGAGAAACAGTCGCCCTCATCCTCCTCGACCTCTCGGCTGCCTTCGACACCGTCTGCCACCGGACCCTAACATCCCGCCTGCGCTCCACCGGTATCCAAGGACTGGCCCTGGACTGGATCACCTCTTTCCTCTCTAACCGCTCCCAAAGAGTCTACCTCCCTCCGTTCCGCTCAGACCCCACCGAGATCATCTGCAGCGTCCCACAAGGCTCCTCGCTCAGCCCGACTCTCTTCAATGTCTACATGAGCCCCCTCGCCGACATCGTACGCAAACACAACATCAACATCACCTCATACGCCGACGACACTCAGCTGATACTTTCCCTCAACAAGGACCCCACTGGCGCCAAGACCAACCTGCAAGATGGAATGAAAGACATCGCAGAATGGATGAAACTCAGCCGTCTGAAACTGAACTCAGAAAAAACTGAAGTCCTCATCCTCGGAAACACCCCGTCCGCCTGGGACGACTCTTGGTGGCCCACGGCCCTAGGCCCCGCCCCAACCCCCTCAGTATAGGCACGCAACCTCGGATTCATCCTGGACCCGCTTTTCACCATGACCAAACAAGTCAATGCCGTATCACCCTCCTGCTTCCTCACTCTCCGCATGCTCCGAAAGATCTTCCGCTGGATCCCTGCCGACACCAGAAAAACTGTGACCCACGCCCTCGTCACAAGCCGCCTGGACTACGGAAACACCCTATACGCAGGAACCACTGCTAAACTCCAGAAACGTCTGCAGTGAATTAAAAACGCCTCCGCCCGCCTCATCCTCGACATACCCCGCAACAGCCACATCTCCGCCCACCTGAGACACCTGCACTGGCTTCCCGTCTGCAAAAGAATCACCTTCCGGCTCCTCACCCACACACACAAAGCCCTCCACAACAAGGGACCCGAATACCTCAACCGTCGCCTCAGTTTCTACACGCCCACCCGTCAACTTCGCTCCGCCAACCTCGCACTCGCCGCCGTCCCTCGCATCCGCCGCACCACGGCAGGTGGGAAATCCTTCTCCTACCTAGCGGCCAAGACATGGAACTCCCTCCCCGCCAACCTCAGGACCACCCTGCATTCCGGAGGCAGCTCAAAACCTGGCTCTTCGAGCAGCAGTAACCCCCTTCCCCTAGCGCCTTGAGACCCTCACGGGTGAGTACCGCGCTTTATAAATGTTTTTGATTTGATTGATTTGATTGACACCGGAGTCCTGCAGCCCTGGTACCTGCTGTTATCCACCCTTCTCCCGCTGAAGTTGGGTTCTCCCCAGGTAACCCTCATCAGACCCCTTCATGCGGTGCAAGCCAGGTGTGTTGGCTTTGCCAGCGCCTATTGCTAAAAGGTGCAGATCTACACTGTTGTACTGCTGAAGTATTTTCCAGGGCATCAGTTCTGGGGAGAGAGCTCAAGTACATTCAGAAGCGTCCCTGTTGGGTTATTTCCAGTTTCTTTCAGCGGGATCAAACTGCAAATGTGCAAACATCTTATTACATCTGTAGGGGTTAGTTTATCCGGAGCTGTTTTAGAATGAGCATGTAACATTTTTTTTATTGCACACCTTGTTGCCTGCCATCATTTTTAAAAATGTTCATTGTTGAACATTGCCTCAAGTGATGGTATAAACTATACCAATGAGAAGGATGCACTTGGGCTGACGCCTTGGTTTACGATGAACAAGCTGTGCATGGAAGGTTTGCATCTCTGTTGTCATGTAAAGGTTGATATTGAGCTCCTTATATTTTTCAGATCATTTTTATTCTATTTTGGCCTGAGTTACCCATAGCATTGTATTTTTACTTGTGAGTTGATTCCAGAATTACAGACTGACTGTTGCGCTCAGAGAAGGGAAGGGAGAACTTTAAGACGGGCCTAAAATTACTTCTGGTGGTCTGTGGGTCCGGCTCATAGAAAACATAGACTTCTTGAAATTCAAAATCATTTCCTAGGTTATGCCTGAAAACCTGCACGTTTTACAAGTTTTCCAGGCTGCGCCTTTGAAATTGTTGTGACACCCATTTGCTAATCTGCCGCGGTCCCCGGTACAGTTGTGCAGCAGGCGCTGGGAAGAATGCCCTCGCCTGTGTGCAAGGGTATTGTTTTCTGTTTTTTTCCCAATACATAGGGAAATGGATTTACTGCACCCGCTCTTCAATGTCACATCCACCTGCATGAACATCGATGCTCTAGTGAATCTTTTCACTGGTGTAAGACCATTTTTGTGAATTGCAAATGTAGTTTTGGACTCAGAAAAGCCTATTTGCATATGTAAGGCTAGGCAGGTTTGGAGAGTATTTTTATGTATAGCTCTTCTGCAGGTGAAACCAATGAAAACATTCTAGAAAGGAGTGATTTGCAATGCAGTGATTTTATGTATAGAATTAAGTAGATGATACAAAAACCTATCAATTGAATGATTCCAAAAGCGTGGAAATCCTGAGTAATTCTCAAAGATCTTTGATTTATACAGCAACGAACGAATTTGAATTTGTGTTAAAATCACTAATACCGCTCGTCCCATCTGCTAGATTATTGCCTTAAATGTGACTTGACCCATAAATATGCTTCAATCCAAAAAGCAACACAATATCCGCATTCCATTGCTCAAATGTAGGCCACAAAGCCAATCCTGCAATTTTTGCAATTGTGACTTTTGACATTTTATAGAATTGCAAATTATTGTGTACAATCGCAAAAGGTAAAATATACACACCAGACAACACAATTGCTTGAAACAGGAACCCAGTTGTAACCTGAGCTCAGACTGGTGTTGTGCCCTGTCCAAAATAATGTTGCACTTAGTGCAATCAGACTTTTCTCTTTCACAAAGAATCTGCCAGTCACCCCACCAAATGCCGTTCTAGTCTCCCACACTGTCCTGTACTGTGGATGCACACTCTAAATCCTGCATTACACTCCAGTGCAGTCACAAGTGAAGATATGATGTTCTTTCATATAGAACAGTGAAACTCAGAGTGCGGCCCTCCTTGACCTTTAAATTCGGCCCCATGGTAAACAGCAACACTGAGCTGCTGTTTCCTTGAGGCAGCACTAATGTTCCAAAATATTTTAACTAAAAGGGCAAGCCATTATTTCCAACTAAACTGACTTATTAACGAAAGTCAGAAAAAATAAGTAAAGGTGTCCTGCACCACGTGACTTTAGAAGCACATTCTTTTTTAAAGAATCTTGCAACAAATGTGAAAAAATGTGAAGGGCTCTACAAAAATCAAAAAAGTGCATTTGTTTAACATGCAGAAGGTTTCACCTTAGTGATAGTTTTCAAACATGAGTTTAGAGACATTCATGCTTCTCCCAACCCTGAAAACAATGCAAATAGTGAACTAAGAGACAAGTCAGTTGTTATGTTCACGGTTTGAGTGGCCTGATTTGCTGTTATACATGGACCACACCTGGCACCCTGCTGGCATCTCTGCGGCCCTCGGTCACGTGACACGCCAAACCTTTTGGCCCCCTGGAAAATGTTTGCGAACACCCATGATATAGAACTATGGTATATAATGACATTTAATCTACTTAAATAGTGTTTCTGAATCACAAGCCTATCCACGTCTGCACTGTATGGGAAGTGACGTTGTGACCAAGCCGTGAGGGCCCAGAGAGGGCCACTTATTCCTTCTGCTAGTTTCCCATCATCTGGATCTGGCTGTGGTCCGTAGGATTGGTACCTTGTCCACAGGCCCACAGCGCTCCTTTTGCAACAGTATGCCTGCTGTAATTCTAAAAATGGGGGAGCCCGCCACAATGTGTACTTTGCTCACTGGGATGCTCTTACGAATTATATTTGGATAATTATGACAACGTTTTCTGACGTTGTGCAGAGCAACAAGCTTGACATATCATATGGTTTCCAGTCTCATTCGAAGTGTTATTTTGTTTAACAATCTTCTGGACATAGCAGCGTCCCATGTGCATGTGGCTGACCCCTCTAAACTCTTCCCTTAGCACAGGGTTGACGCTCTCAAACCCGCCAAGATAAGTGATACACCACGTTGAGCCCCTGTCCAGTCCTCGCTCGTTCCACCCAATAATCTCTTTTTTTCCTGCACCTTAGTCCATCTGCTCTACCAATGCTGACATTTGGTGGAATTCCGGGCATCTCCTCAGAAGACCTTTCTACAGGTGGGCTCAGTGGACTTTATATAGATTAGCTGATTGCAAATGTAGAGGAACTCATTTCAGTCAAAAACTGTGCATGTGGAACCATAGGTGCCTGGTGGCCTTTAAACTTTTAATGCGGATTTCCCCCGTCTTGCATAAAGTATCTCAGCCTGGGCCCTCCACCTGGGGAATATGTTCAGGTCAGTAAGACCCAAATAGAGGGGACTGACACTACATGGCAAAGGCTGAGGAAGATCATCTTTCATTTCACTACTGTGGCTTCCATCACTCCCATAACCCTGAGTTCTGTCGGGAAATTGTGAAACACGTTGTGGATTAGATGGAAAGAAAAGTATCACCAGGTATTGTTTGTGGAGCGGTATTCTGAATGATTTCCTAAAACATGGATCTTGTCTCATTTGAGCCAGTCTAGATTTTGGGTGTGTACCTGAAAAAGGTCTGATATTAAGGTTTTGTCTTAATTCAATCATACATCCTTGGAATCTCCTAGTCTCTGCTCTTGATAGTTTGGGGTGCACTGTTCTATTAATGAAGCATGAATTTTCAAAGCAGGTAATGTGAGACAGCCACCACAATGATGATACACTGGACCATGTTGAAACCACTTGTGATTCCTTGCAAGGACCTGCACCTCATTTGAATGTAAAATTAGACTGCACGGTGAAGCCTCCTTCCGTAGTCCTTCGGTGCTACTGGATTGTCACATGCTTGCAAAATCTGAGCACTAAGGGGGATTACGACCCTGGCGGCCGACGGAACACTGGCGGTAACACTGCCAACAGCCTGGCGGTGTTCCGCCAGTGTATTATGACCATGTATTACGGCCATATCGCCGGCCCCTCCACTATACCGCCAGGCTTCCGCCAGGCGGTCATAATCCCCAGAGTCCCCAACCGCCAGCCTGTCCATGGCGGTAAACACTGCCATGGAAAGGCTGGCGGTAAGGGGGACTCGGGTGCCCCTGGGTGTCCCTGCACTGCCCATGCACTTGGCATGGGCAGTGCAGGGGCCCCCAGGCACAGCCCCATAGCGCCTTTCACTGCCCGAAATGTGCGACAGGTGCTGCTGCACCCACTGCACATCAACATTGCCGCCAGGCTCTATTATGAGCCGGCTTCAATGTTGATGTGACTTTTCCGCTGGGCCAGCGGAAATGTCAAAATAGGGTGCCACTAATACCGCCAGCACTAGCGGTAATGTGGCGCCCGCAGCTTCGGCGGTCTTTTTTCAAGACAGCCGAAGTCGTAATGAGGGCCTATATGTTTAATATGTGCTGTGTGGTAATGTAAATGATCCAAACGTGACTGTAGACACCTTAAAATGGGCATTGATCTTAGAATGGTTTTGAATAATTCCCACTAAGGCCTTGGTTCGCATACAATTGCAATATATGGAGGCCCACGGAACCAATGGTCTTTCTTTTCCTTATCACCATTGCTGGAAAATGTAAACAGTGAGCATGCTGGTGACATCTCATCTACCACAAACAAGGCATCTGTCCACAGGCACATGTTTGGATGATTCAAAACTGCACGCTGAAATAATATAGGGTTTCTCTTAAAACAGGTCTCACTCTGGTGATGCAGTTCCAGTTCTAAAGTACTTCTAGCACTGTGACTGAGAAAGACATAGACCACTCTGTCCGTAATGACCTGGAGGTAGTTGGTACTCCGTTTAAGACAGATATCCTGTATTTTACTATTATTTAAGAAGGTTAGTTTTGAATTTGGAATCCTGAATTTTGAGTGTTCAACTGCCTCAACCTTTAATCCACTACATCTTGTACTGGTCCATGTAAAAGTCCATCGTTTTATCAATTTTGTTGTTTAGAGTGTTGAAAACCCTACATATTTTGCCCTGAAAAGGGAATAGAAGCATGGCCATATAAAGTGATGCGCCATATTGACAATTACAACACTCTTCAAAGATTATTGCAGTAGTCCAGCTATTAGTCTTGCCAGTCCCTCCAGCTTTCATTTATCTTGCGCTGTGACAAGAACAGCAAATTTGTAATTGTATGTGTATTTTGGTGCGTTATTTTGCCTTCCTGTAGTGCTGGTTACCAGTGTTGTGGCATTACAGTGCATTGTCTATCAGGGCTCCCTTTCGTGAGGGTCTGCAACGCCAGCCATTGGACTCTGGGAACTAGTGTGTGAGGTCTGTGCTGGTTTCTTGGTGTTTGGCTATGTGTGCTAGTAAAGAGTTAGTATGAAAGTACTGGGCGATCTTCTGGTGATCAGTATGTGTATGAGTGGATGTGCCATAGTAATTTCCTGTTCTGCGTAATATGATTGGGTGATTGATTGTGTATTGCTCATCAAGATCGTAGTGTTTTCTGTCCACCCAGATTGATCTCTTATACGCCAACGTTGTTCACGTTTATGCTATGTTATAGGCATGTTTCTAGAGTACCATTGATTTGCCACCTGCACGGCTGAGTCATTAAGGTGTGCTTGATGGTGAGCATGATCACTTTAGCATGGCATATCTGGGCTTGGCCATTGGTTGGGGCTGTTTGGGACAGCGGTGGGTGATGGTGTTTTGAGTGTGGAATGTTGTTGGACTTCGGATGAGCCCAAAATATAGTTTATCCGTGGCGGGGCGGGGGAGGGGAGTTGGAAGCACATGGCAAGGGCTTTCTATAATTCACTTATAAAGCCTAGGGCCCAAATTATGAGATGGGGCAGTGCTTAATTTGAGCCGGTGGTTTACGGTGCGGGGCACCCACACTTTTTTTTCTGTTTCTGGCATTTACTGTGAGCAAAATACACAAATAGGAAAGCTGGAGGAAGACAAAAACGAAAAAGCGTCACAAAGGAAGACAGTAGAAAGCTGCAAGAGTGAGCTGGAGGGTCAGGGAGTGGCTGTAAATGGATTAAAGAGGCCCGAGATGCCTTCAGGATTACGCTGCCTCAGTATCCCGCCGCAGCCGCGTGTTGCAAATGAGAGCTTTGGCCAACGGCACGTTTTTATTCACAAATTAAGCACTGGGTGGGGGTCAAATGATCCGTGTACAAATAGATTATGCAAGGAGTGGAATTCTGAACGCTTGATAATTATTGCTGCTGTTTTCCCTTGCTTAACAGGTTTAACTTGACAAAATTGCTTTGTGGAAAAGGTCCGGAAAAAAGATATACATATGAAATCCGGTGCTTTAAAAAGAAGATTCTACGTGTTATGCTTCCTTTCCAAGTATAAAACGTTCACATGCAGCTCTCTACCGCACACGGTAAATGCCCCATTCCAGGGTAATGACGGCTACAGAAAATACTTCACCCATTTGAGACCTGCTCGGAATCGGGGCTCAAGTGTGGCGAGTCTTGGAATGGGAGTTATGTGTTGTATAACATTTCAGAAAGGCTGGAACAGTTACAGAATGTTGCACTCTCGACACCGAATGCCAAACCAATGACGAATTCCCTTTTCTTTTGCAGTTTTTAAATCATTGCCCTCACTGAGTCTGCGTTAATAGTTCATGTTTCACCAGCGCCGCTGGCATGTTGAGACATTTTGCTGCTCTCCCTCCAAAGAATTTATTTGTTGCATTTTAAATAGATTTGGCCAGTACTAGTGGCGCTTGTTAGGTGTTAGCTGGACTTGTACTTCTCCATGTGGCTGTCTGACCGGCCATGTTGAAATGTTGACATTTTCCTTCCAGTCCTTTGCATCCTCACTTAACAGAGAGAAAGTGAAGTGAAGTAAAGTAGAACAGTGTAGCCTAGTGGCTGAAAAGGGTATTACTGACAAGGAGGAGGTCTCAAGAAACTCTGATGACAATGTAACATAACAATAAGGTGATTCCATAAGATGATAAACTGACTAGTATTATGTTTGTTCTTTCTTTCGTACCTGGATGCATTATAATTAGTGTTCAATTTGTAAAAACTAAGTGCAGGGGAGGGAAGGGGGGCCAACTATGCTGTCGAACGTCAGAGTTTCTGAACACTGTTTGTGTAGTATTGATTCCATCTCATGCCTCTTCTTACTCACTACCCTACACTTGCTTTCTTTTTATGTTTCTCACTTGCGGCTTCTTTTTCGTCTCTGCTTTCTTGTTTTCTCCCTGCTTTCCTATCTTTCTCTTCCTCTTTTGTTTCTTTACTTCTTTTCTGTCTCTGGGTCAAAGTCTGATGATACAAAATAAGTCCTGCTCACCAAAAGTGGATGCCAGTGGCCAGCGCCTCCAAACACCACCACAAATTAAGCACTACTTAGCATGTTTTTCAAGCTTATAAAGCACCGCATTTACACTCTGTAGTTACCAATCTACTTTTTATATTATATCCACAGTTCTCCCATTGGTTAGAGGTACAACTCACATTTTAAAGTAAATTATGGTTACGGATAGCATTCCCAAAAAGATAGCATTAACACAACCTTTGCAAGAATTTGCTGCTGAACCAACTACTGGTAGTTGTAGAGTCTCCGGCACAAGAGGTCGTTCAAGCTGGTATGTACACCCCCAGCAGAGTGGATTGTTTGGTACTAAATTCAGCTGTGGTGCTACCAACATTCAAAAGCCAAAATGACACCTAGGCCAGTACATAGGTTCAAGCACAAGGGAGCTCTCCGGTGGTGTGGGCCAAAACACGCTGTCAGTGTTAAGTTGTGTCTAGCTCTTGATTTTCAGAACCTTCTTAAGGCAATATTATCCCAAGTCCCCATCTTGAGGGTGAATCAAAATTCAGGCCAAAACATACAGTTTTACAAAGACCCTATGTAGGAGGCTGGCGGAGATGTATCCCGTGGAAGTACGTGGTGTTTCTGGTCACCAAGTCTGTATACGCCAGGGCCACTGAAGTAGCCTTTTGCTAAAACAAGGTGTGTCACAATTGAGTCCCTGATAAAGTGCAACAACAACTAACCACTGATTAGAATCCTCCAAGCATTGTTCGACTCACCTCAACTTGCCCTTGTTTGTGTGTGGTTGCAGGATTTCTTAATTCGATCCACATAAATCCAGGAGCATAGTGAATTTTCCCACAAACTGAAATGCCATATGGCTTCACAAGAGGGCCTGTTGCCTCATCAGTACAAGTGGCGAAGAGACTGGCCTTCCATGTGAAGTGTCTGTCATAACTGAAGTAACCAAGGATCTTTGCATACCTTTGATAGTTTTGAAAATTATCAGTCGGTCCATCTTGAAGGCCCCAGTGTGTCCCCAAAATATGTCAGTTCCACAGAAGTCCTTGCTTTGGGCTAATTGGGTTTGGGAACACCTAGCCTTCAGTTCAATGGCTTGTGTAAGTCCAAAATGATGCAGCTCAGTTGCAGTACTTGAACAAAAAAAAGGAGACATGTTAACCTCTTTCTAGTCAAACAACTTCAATTCAAGGTGTCCACGCTCTAGTTCGTCTTTCATGAAGATGCTTGTAAGTGTAGGATGCAACACAAATTAGGCAATAAGGAACTCTGGAAGGATTTTCAGTAAAATTAAAACTTTTGAGCAGTTAGGTTTTGCTCGTATTGAAAATCTTGCCCATGTTAGGAAGCTAATTTGCTTCTCTAAACACAACTGGGAGAATCAGGAGTCATTTTTAGTTTTCCCCAGTAGGCATGGCTGGTGTGTTTGTTTTAAAAATGTTGTAAGCCTTCCTCGGAAATGTTATTAATTGCTTAAGTCACTGTGTCACTGCCTAATGAATTTAGCAGAAACCAGACGCTGTCTTGGTTTGTTTAGTTGGCAGTGCCATCCACGTATGATAGTGACCCACAGTTCCAATTTCGCATAGTTTGTGCAGCACCCATTGTTTCTTAACAGTTGGATTTCATTCATACTGAATGTGTTACATGATTTATGCCGACCATCAATGATAGCATGTTAAATTAGAAGGTTAAAAACAGAGGGACCCTTCCCATGCCTTAAAGGCACCATCCTTTGAACGGTGTCACAATACCTCTTAAATCCCAAGCGAATATCTCCAGACAAAGGAACATTCTGGAATTTTAACTGTTACTGATTGCTAGAGATGCAGGACTGTGTAAAGACAACTTTGTTGTCTACAATGTATGGGTGTTTTAATCAGATTAGGGGGTCATCAAGAGTTTGGCGGATGGAAAAGGCCGTTTCCCACTGGGTCAGCAGTCGGAAACAGAGTTTTCACCCGCTGGCCCAGCTGGAAACAGCCCACAACATTGCTGCCGGCTCATAATTGCGCCGGCGGCTATGTTGCGGTGTATAGGGTGTACCAGCACCCGTCGTGCTTTCCACTGACGTAAAAGAGGCAGTGGGTGTCGTTAAGTGTATGTTGTTTAAATTCGATGTGCGCTGCATCCGAATTTATGAATGGATAGAGGTGAGTTAGGAGCAAACATACTTTCCTTGTAGTCCTTTTCTTTTTTCTGTACTCATTCTCCGAATTCAGAGCCATTAGAATATTATGATTTAGTCACGTGATATGGGAATAACAGGAAACATGTTTCATTGCCAACCTGTTTTTGTTACAGTATTGTCTGTGTGTCTCAGTAGCAATGGACCAGTTCTTTAATTCACCATTCACCATACAGGGAGTGCAGAATTATTAGGCAAGTTGTATTTTTGAGGATTAATTTTATTATTGAACAACAACCATGTTCTCAATGAACCCAAAAAACTAATTAATATCAAAGCTGAATATTTTTGGAAGTAGTTTTTAGTTTGTTTTTAGTTTTAGCCATGTTAGGGGGATATCTGTGTGTGCAGGTGACTATTACTGTGCATAATTATTAGGCAACTTAACAAAAAAAATATATATACCCATTTCAATTATTTATTATTACCAGTGAAACCAATATAACATCTCAACATTCACAAATATACATTTCTGACATTCAAAAACAAATCAGTGACCAATATAGCCACCTTTCTTTGCAAGGACACTCAAAAGCCATGGATGCTGTCAGTGTTTTGATCTGTTCACCATCAACATTGCGTGCAGCAGCAACCACAGCCTCCCAGACACTGTTCAGAGAGGTGTACTGTTTTCCCTCCTTGTAAATCTCACATTTGATGATGGACCACAGGTTCTCAATGGGGTTCAGATCAGGTGAACAAGGAGGCCATGTCATTAGATTTCCTTCTTTTATACCCTTTCTTGCCAGCCACGCTGTGGAGTACTTGGACGCGTGTGATGGAGCATTGTCCTGCATGAAAATCATTGTTTTTCTTGAAGGAGGCAGACTTCTTCCTGTACCACTGCTTGAAGAAGGTGTCTTCCAGGAACTGGCAGTAGGACTGGGAGTTGAGCTTGACTCCATCCTCAACCCGAAAAGGCCCCACAAGCTCATCTTTCATGATACCAGCCCAAACCAGTACTCCACCTCCACCTTGCTGGCGTCTGAGTCGGACTGGAGCTCTCTGCCCTTTACCAATCCAGCCACGGGCCCATCCATCTGGCCCATCAAGACTCACTCTCATTTCATCAGTCCATAAAACCTTAGAAAAATCAGTCTTGAGATATTTCTTGGCCCAGTCTTGACGTTTCAGCTTGTGTGTCTTGTTCAGTGGTGGTCGTCTTTCAGCCTTTCTTACCTTGGCCATGTCTCTGAGTATTGCACACCTTGTGCTTTTGGGCACTCCAGTGATGTTGCAGCTCTGAAATATGGCCAAACTGGTGGCAAGTGGCATCGTGGCAGCTGCACGCTTGACTTTTCTCAGTTCATGGGCAGTTATTTTGCGCCTTGGTTTTTCCACACGCTTCTTGCGACCCTGTTGACTATTTTGAATGAAACGCTTGATTGTTCGCTGATCACGCTTCAGAAGCTTTGCAATTTTAAGAGTGCTGCATCCCTCTGCAAGATATCTCACTATTTTTGACTTTTCTGAGCCTGTCAAGTCCTTCTTTTGACCCATTTTGCCAAAGGAAAGGAAGTTGCCTAATAATTATGCACACCTGATATAGGGTGTTGATGTCATTAGACCACACCCCTTCTCATTACAGAGATGCACATCACCTAATATGCTTAATTGGTAGTAGGCTTTCGAGCCTATACAGCTTGGAGTAAGACAACATGCATAAAGAGGATGATGTGGTCAAAATACTCATTTGCCTAATAATTCTGCACTCCCTGTATTTTGTATTCGCTGAATCGCTCAGGTTACTCCATTTCATATTATCTCATTTTATCTCTGTATTATCTGTTTGTTATTTTTGCATTTTTAATGTTGCCTTTTGTTCATTAAAATTAAAAAGAGCTGAATTTAACCTTTGTGCTTTATTGATTTTCAGAACTTCCATCATCCGAACACTTGAGCGTAGCAGATGCAACATGGCTGGCTTTGAACGTGGTCTCTGGGGGAGGGAGTTTTTCGAGCTCTCAACCAATCGGGGTGACCAAGATTGCCAAATCAGTGATCGCACCACTGGCAGACCAGAACATCTCAGTATTTATGCTCTCCACCTACCAGACAGACTTTATTTTGGTAAGAAGAAAGTATATGCAGGGTATACTCTACAGTGACCAACCACCAATTAAATTCTTTTTATAACCAGTTCCAAAAAAATATTGGTGACATTCATCTTAGCTTAAACTTGTCAAGCACAGCTGCAATGGGTATAATTTAGAAAAGAGGAATACATTTACAATCCTCAGAGAAGTAGGGGTAAGTAAGCACACACCACCAATCATATTTTAATATATTCTGTTTGTGTATAGAGGTGAGTGATTTGCTTAGTAACATAGCAGTCAAAACGCTAAAAAAATTGTAAGATGGAGTCTGTGTTCTGGTGCATGGGGAAGGTACCATGAGTCGCATCAAAACCAAAACTCTGTCTTCAACTAAAAACTACATACTGTTAGCGCAGCTTAGCACTGCTCTGTATGGCCCTGTATGGTATGGCTGTGAAATTAAAAGTACTTTCTTTTTCATAAATTTAAGCACTGCACTGGACCAATATCATATGGCTCTTAGGAACAAGGTGAGGGATATCCTTGTGGAGCTTGTTTAAGTCCAATAGTGAAACTGGGCGGTACGCACTCTAGGAGGTTACAGTGTTAGGAACCCAGGGAGAAAGTGCTGAGGCGTCAGGTTCTCTTAGTCCCTTCACCAAAGGTTTACCCAGACACACTCAAATGTGTCCCCAGATTTGCTGTACAGTGATTCCCCAAAACATTCCCCCAGTTGCCAGGTTACTGCTGTCACCTAGTCCAGGAGTTATTCTTTTGGGTGGATTAAGACTGACACACTGAACTTTCAGGTGGCACTGCAGAAAGCTAAAGCTGAGCAAGAGGAGAAGGCCAAAGAGTTTTAAAGTGAGAAGTTAAGATTAGCTCACCAAGAACGAAACAAAAGGAGGTGGGAAGGACAAGAGGAAAGGGCCATAAAAGAAAATAAAAAAGAGAAGAGAGGAGGAAAAGCATAAAAAAGAACAAATTAGAGTGAGAGAGACAGAAGATAGTTTTTAAGAAGGAAAAGCTCGGGGTGGCAGAGGAGACAGCTACATCTGGGTAAGGCATCCACCTCCAGATCTGCAGCAGTACTTGCAAAGGTTCCAAAAGAGCTTGTCCACATGCATGTGGAAGACCAGTGTCCTACATAATGTCAACTACTTTGATGACCGCATGATGTTAACAAGTTGAACAATGCCCTGAAGAAGTTCTTGGAACAAAACACGTTGGCTGTGGTTGTATTGACTTTAAAGAAACATTTATCAAACCAGATAAGGAGAATCAACACATAATTGTTGCTATTTAGGAATCAACAAGAATGGCTGACTGAAATGTAAGTGCCTCCTTATCTAATTGTACTACTCTAACCATTACAAAGCAGAAGCCCAAGAAAAGCAAATACACATTTAAAAGCTAAAAGGGTGGTCTTTCTATTTTTCACCGTCCGGCTGACATGAGTCATGGCATTAGATTCCTGGATGGTTTATGTAGGCGAGTGTCATCTGTTCCCATGGTGGCACTGTGGAACCCAACATTTCTTGGAAACATGGCTGTGTTAGTGAGGGTTCCAGTGTGGATGACATGGTGTTTAGTTTAATTGCCAGTAGTGCAAGCAGACACATTGTAGGCAGGATAATTGGTAAAGTAACATAACATCCTCCTGGAATCAAGTTCTTTCTACCCTGCACCCAGTGTTCCAGAAGCAGAGGTATGGCAATATCTGCTCAGAAGTGCCCAACCATTGGCAAACAATGAGTGCTGATGCCTTCTCTTTCAGATACGCGAGCGGGACCTGCCCTTTGTGATGCACACTCTTGCAGCCGAGTTTACCATCCTGAGAGTAGTGAACGGGGAGACCGTGGCAGCGGACAATTTTGGTGTAACAAATGGATTTGGAAAGTCTAAACTTGGTAAGCTTCTTTGAGCATTCATACTAATCTCTTGCAGGTATCACTGCGGTGATGGTAGACAACATGTCATGACATTATATTAATTTACCTTTCAGGCTGATACTGGGTACAAAACATTTATATCAGTGCATTTATCACCATCCAGGGACAGACTCTAAGATGATAACATATTATTTGTAATGAATGTTTGCTTCTGTTCTTGACTTATGGCAACATTACACCACCTAGTACTGGGATTTGAAATTATAACCTTGCATAATAAAAAAAAATATTGATGCCAGGGTACACGCAGTTAGTCCATATCAGACATGCCTGGCTCTCCCGTTGACGTTCCCAGCAACCAGGGTTTCTCTTTCATGCGTTTCCACTGCCCTTGGCATGCCTAACCCTTTCTTAGCAACTGGGGTTTCTATTTCTTTCTGTTCATTGTTCTCACCGTTCCTAGCCAAAGTTTCATCCTACCCTGTTAGACCTGACAGCCTTAGGGTGGTCACCCCTAACTTTTTGCCTGCCTCCCTCCACTTTTTGGACACTGTTTTTGCTGGCTTTTAGACTCTGCGCACTTTACCACTGCTAACCAGTGCTAAAGTGCATATGCTCTCTCCCTTAAAACATGGTAACCTTGAATCATACCTGATTGGACTATTTAATTTACTTATAAGTCCCTAGTAATGTGCACTCTCTAGGGCCTGTAGATTAAATGCTACTAGTGGGCCTGCAGCACTGGTTGTGCCAACCACTTAAGTAGCCCCTTTTCCTTGTCTCAGGCCTGCCACTGCAAGTCCTGGGTGTGCAGTTTCACTGTCACCTCGACTTGGCATTTAAAAGTACTTGCCAAGCCTAAACCTCCCCTTTCTCCACATATAAGTCACCTCTAATGTATGCCCTAGGTAACCCCTAGAGCAGGGTGCTGTGTGGGTGAAAGGCAGGACATGTACCTGTGTAGTTTACATGTCCTGGTAGTGTAAAACTCCTAAATTCGTTTTTGCACTACTGTGAGCCCTGCTCCCTTCATAGGCTAACATTGGGGCTGCCCTCATACAGTATTGAAGTGGTAGCTGCTGATCTGAAAGGAGTAGGAAGGTCATATTTAGTATGGCCAGAATGGTAATATAAAATCCTGCTGACTGGTGAAGTTGGATTTAATATTACTATTCTAGAAATGCCACTTTTTGAAAGTGAGCATTTCTTTGCACTTAAATCTTTCTGTGCCTTACAATCCACGTCTGGCTGGGCTTAGTTGACAGCTCCTTGTGCATTCACTCAGACACACCCCAAACACAGGGTACTCAGCCTCACTTGCAAACATCTGCATTTTGAATGGGTCTTCCTGGGCTGGGAGGGTGGAGGGCCTGCTCTCACACAAAGGACTGCCACACCCCCTACTGGGACCCTGGCAGACAGGATTGAACTGAAAGGGGACCTGGTGCACTTCTTAGCCACTCTTTGAAGTCTCCCCCACTTCAAAGGCACATTTGGGTATAAAACAGGGCCTTTGCCCTACCTCATCAGACACTTGCTGGAGAATAAACCTGAACCAGAAACTACATCCTGCCAAGAAGAACTGCCTGGCTGCTCAAAGGACTCAACTGTCTGCTTTCTACAAAGGACTGCTTTGCCTTGCTGTTGGCCTGCTGCCTTGCTGAACTCTTGTCTGGCTGTGAAAGTGCTCTCCAAGGGCTTGGATAGAGCTTGCCTCCTGTTCCCTGAAGTCTCAGGACCAAAAAGACTTCTCTTTTTCACTTGGACACTCCGTGCGCCGAAATTTTTGACGCACAGCTTGTTCCGCTGCGAGAAAAACGCCGCACACCGACGCTGATCGACGCGACGCCTTCGGGACGACCGGAACTACGACGCGCGGCTTCGCAAGGACAACACCGCCCAACCTCCAGAGGAGAAATCGACGCGACGCATGCCGTGAGATCAAAATTTCGACGCGCAGCCCCGCAGAACGACGCGCAGCCGGAAAACAAGCAGGAAAATCCACGCACAGACCGGGGACATCTGGTAATCCCCGCGATCCACAGAAAGAGACTGTCCGCGCGCCGGAAAACGACGCACGACTTCCCCGCGTGAAAAATAACGACGCAAGTCCGTGTGTGCTGGGGAGAAATCGACGCACACACCCTTTTTCCACGCATCTCTTCTTCTGTGGCCCTCTGAGGAGATTTTCCACTCCAAACCAGGTACTTTATGCTTGAAAGAGACTTTGTTTGCTTTTTAAAGACTTAAGATACTTTATATCACTTTTCAGTGATATCTCTACAAATTCACATTGCAACTTTATTCGTTTTGACCTACAATTATCCTGATAAATATGATATATTTTTCTAAACACTGTGTGGTGTATTTTTGTGGTGCTATATGGTGGTATTGTATGATTTATTGCACAAATACTTTACACATTGCCTTCTAAGTTAAGCCTGACTGCTCGTGCCAAGCTACCAGAGGGTGGGCATAGGATAATCTTGGATTGTATGTGACTTACCCTGACAACAGTGAGGGCTTTTGCTTGGACAGGGGGTAACCTGACTGCCAACCAAAAACTCCATTTCTAACATTGGTGATCAGCGGTGAGGATAGGACTTGTGTTTGTGCAGTGACATACAGTAGCTAAGTATTTCACTACCTACCCACAGTTCAAGGTCAACTTGATTTTTATCTCTTTTTGCAAAATTTCATTTTTTTTCTTCCTGACAATTTTCTAAAACTAAATCCTCACTCAACATGTCTCTGACTGGGTCTCAAATGGGAGACTTTGACCTAGTCCTGTTGGATACATATACGGTCAAACAGCTAAGAGGATTCTGCAGGGCAATGAAGGTACCCACCCAAGGGGCCTCCAAAAAGGAGGACTTTCAAGTGGTGTTGAGGGCCTGGGCAGAAGCCCATTTAGAAGAGGATGATGAGGAGCCAGAAAATGGCCCTTCAGAGGATTTGTTGCTATCTGTGGATGATGTTACCACTGCAATTGTGCCCCCTTCCAGACCAGGGAGCAGTGTCTCTGTGCAAAGCCTGACCGCAGAGGAAAGGAGAGAGGAAAGGGAGTTCCAATTGCAAATGGCAAAACTGAAAATTGAGGCTCAAAGAAGGAGGAAAGAAGGGCTGAGAGAGAAGCCAAGCAAGCTGAGGCTGAAAGAGCAGCCAAATAAATTGAAGCTGAAAAAGAAGCCAAACAAGCTGAAGCTGAAAGAGCAGCCAAACAGGTGGAAGCTGAGAGAGCTTTGGCTTAAAAGAAACTATTGTTGGCTCATGAACTGATTCTCAAGGAGCTGGAGATCAAGGCGAGACAGTCTGAATCCAGCAATAATGGTGGCAGCATACAGACAGGACCTGCTGGAGAAAAGAAAGTTTGTATACCCAAAAATGTGGTGCCCAGTTTTGTGGTGGGAGATGACATAGATAAATGGTTAGCTGCTTATGAAGTTGCACTAAGGGCTCATGAGGTTCCTGAAGGGCACTGGGGGGTAGCTATGTGGGGTTATGTACCGCCATTGGGGAGGGACACACTTCTCACATTGGATCAACCTGTTCAAAACACATACCCACTGCAGAAAGCCACTTTACTTGCCAAGTTTGGGCTGACCTCTGAGGGATACCGTCAGAGGTTCAGGGACAGCACCAAACAAACCACACAAACATGGGTAGATTTCTTTGACTTTTCCAGTAAGGCACTGAATGGATGGGTGCGGGGCAACAAAGTAGATGATTATAAAGGGTTATATGACTTGATTCTGAGAGAGCATATGCTTAATACTACTTTTACAGAGTTGCGCCAGCACTTAGTGGATAGTAAGCTGACTGATCCCAGGAAGCTTGCTGAGGAGGCGGACCTCTGGGTTAGCACCAGAGTGTCCAAGAAGGTACCTGGGGGGGACACCCACAAAAGTGGTCAGGGTTCCCAACAGAAGAAAGAGGGGGGAGATAAACTTACAGATAAGGAACTCTCCAAAGGCCGCCAAAAGAATTCCCAGGGAGGGGGTGGCAACCATTCCTTTTCCAGATTTGGGAAAAAGCCAGGGACATATGATAGGTCAGGGAAATCCAACCCCAAATGCATGGAGTGTTACCAGTATGGTCACTATAAAGGCGACCCCCAGTGCTCCAAGAGAGCACCGTCCACTAGTGGACAGACACCTGGGTTGACTAGTGTAGCGCTCGGGGGGAGATGGACCCAGATAGCTTTGGGGAACAGGTAGAGATTTCCCTAGTGTCCCTGGGAGAAGGAGAAATGGTGCCCAAAGCCCACATGCCCCAAAATACTTCCAAGTACAGGCAGTGGGTCACCATTGATGGGCAGAAGGTGGAGGCTCTGCGTGACAATGGAGCCAGTATGACTACTATCAAGAGTCAGCTAGTGTCAACAGAGCAGATAGTCCCTAATACATTCCACCAGGTCATAGTCGCTGACAATCGTGAGAGTCACCTACAGGAGGCTCTGGTTCCCTTTGAGTGGGGGGGGGGTCTCTGGTACTCTGAAAGTAGCTGTGAGTCCTGCCATGCCTGTAGATTGTCTGTTAGGCAATGATCTTGAGCATACTGCTTGGAAAGAAGTGGAGCTCAGATCTCACCTGGAGATGTTAGGGTTACCTGAGTGGGTCTGCATGACTACACGGTCCATGGCTGACCGAGAGGGAAGTCAAGGGCGTCTGGAGCCTGGAACAATGGCCCAGAGAGCTGCCAAGAGGAGGGGCAAGGGGTGCGGGAAACTGGTCCCAGAAGTTTCCGCAGTGGTTGACGGGGCTCCTGAGGAGGAGGCTCCCGAGCCAACTGGGGAAGACATTGCCACCCTAGGTGACCTACCGGAGCTTGCTGGCTGGCAAGTTGAGGGTGGACCCACCAGGGAGAAATTCTGCAAGGCGCAGAAAGAATGTCCCACTCTAGAGGGTCTGAGGAAGCAAGCCTCAGACCAGGCGGCAGGTGAAGCCTCTGGCAATCACCACATATATTGGGAGAATGATCTCCTCTACAGTGAGCCTAAGGTTCCGGCCTTTGGGGCAGCGCATACGCTGGTGGTCCCCCAGTGTTACCGAACCTTCCTACTGGGTCTGGCTCACGGCATTCCCCTAGCAGGACATTTGGGGCAAGGCAAGACCTTTGACAGGCTTGTCACCCACTTTTATTGGCCCAGAATGAGGACAAACTCAGATAAGTTCTGTAGATCTTGTCCTACCTGCCAGGCCAGTGGTAAAGCAGGGAAAAGGGTTAAAACCCCCCTGATTCCACTTCCTGTCGTTGGCACCCCCTTTGAAAGGGTGGGCATCGACATTGTTGGTCCATTGTACCCCAAAACTGCCTTAGGCAACAGGTTCATTCTGGTTTTGGTGGACCATGCCACCCGTTACCCAGAGGCAATCCCTCTGAGGACCGTAACTGCACCGATGGTGACCAGAACTCTGATGGGAATATTTACCCGTGTGGGATTCCCAAAGGAGATAGTGTCTGACAGAGGCACTAACTTCATGTCTGCATACATGAAGTCTCTGTGGGATGCGTGTGGTGTAACCTACAAGTTCACCACACCCTATCACCCCCAATCTAATGGTCTTGTGGAGAGATTCAACAAGACCTTGAAAGGCATGATTGGGGGCCTACCTGAGGCCATGAGGCGTAAGTGGGACATCCTCTTACCATGCCTTCTCTTTGCTTACTGAGAGGTCCCCCAGAGGGGGGTGGGGTTCAGTCCCTTTGAGCTTCTCTATGGGTACCCTGTCAGGGGACCCTTAAGCATTGTCAAGGAGGGGTTGGAGAGAGCTCCAAAGGCACCCCCTCAGGATGTGGTCAGCTACATGTTGGCCTTCCGCAACCAGATGACCCACTTCTGGAAAGAGGCCCAAAGTAACCTTGAGGCCAGTCAAGAGGTAATGAAACGCTGGTATGACCAGAAGGCCACCCTGGTAGAGTTTCAACCTGGAGACAAAGTGTGGGTAATGGAGCCAGTAGAGCCTAGAGCTCTCCAGGACCGCTGGTCTGGCCCATTTGAAGTAAAGGAGCGGAAAGGGGAGGCCACTTACCTAGTGGACCTCCAAACCCCTAGGAACCCCCTAAGGGTGCTCCATGTCAACCAGCTAAAGGCTCATTTTGAGAGGTCTGAGGTCAACATGCTTCTGGTCACAGATGAAGGAATGGAAAAGGAGAGTGAACCTCTCCCCAACCTCCTCTCTGCCCAAGAAGGTGATGGGTCAGTGAAAGGGGCATCCTCTCTGACTCCCTGACTCTAAACCAGAAAGGAGACTGCTATGAGCCGTTGGAGCAGTTCTCCCCCCTGTTCTCCCTTACTCCTGGGCTGACCCACCTCTGTGTTCATGACATTGACACCGGTGACAGTCTCCCTGTGAAGAACAAAATTTACAGGTTATCGGATAAGGTGAAAGCCAGCATCAAGGAGGAGGTCTCCAAGATCTTAGCTTTGAGGGTTATTGAGAAATCAAGTAGTCTCTGGGCCAGCCCAGTGGTGTTGGTCCCTAAGTCTACTGCCCCAGGTGCGAAGCCAGAACTTCGGTTCTGTGTGGACTACCGGGGTCTCAACTCAGTCACCCGGACTGATGCTCACCCCATCCCCCGAGCTGATGAGCTCGTTGACAGGCTTGGCGCTGCCAAGTTCCTGAGTACATTTGATCTTACTTCAGGGTACTGGCAGATCGCCCTGACTGAGGGGGCTAAAGAGAAATCCGCATTTTCAACCCCTGATGGCCATTACCAATTCCGGGTGATGCCATTTGTGTTGAAAAATGCCCCCGCTACCTTCCAACGGTTGGTTAACGGGGTCCTAGCTGGCAAGGATGCCTTCTGTGCAGCCTACCTGGATGACATAGCTGTCTACAGTTCCAGCTGGGAGGAACACCTGCTCCACCTCAAGGAGGTGCTTCAGGCCCTGCAACAGGCAGGCCTGACCATCAAGGCTAGTAAGTGCCAGATTGGGCAGGGTTCCGTGGTGTACTTGGGACACCTAGTGGGTGGTGGCAAGGTGCAGCCACTCCAGGCCAAGATTGAAACTATCAAGGCCTGGCAACCACCTAGAACTCGAACTGAGGTGAGAGCCTTTTTAGGCCTCACCGGATACTACCGCAGATTTGTCAAGGGCTATGGTACCATTGTGTCACCCTTGACAGAACTCACTTCCAAGAAACAACCTAGGTTGGTGAATTGGACAGAGGCTTGTCAGAAAGCCTTTGACTCCCTGAAGGAAGCCATGTGCACGGCCCCCGTGCTCAAGGCCCCTGACTACTCCCAGGAATTTATTGTGCAGACAGACGCTTCAGAGCATGGCTTTGGGACGGTCCTAGAACAGCTAAATGAGGAGGGCCTAGACCAACCAGTAGTCTTTATTAGCAGAAGGCTATTACCACGGGAACAGAGGTGGAGTGCTATTGAAAGGGAAGCTTTTGCTGTGGTCTGGGCACTGAAGAAGCTAAGACCCTACCTGTTTGGGACTCACTTCCGGGTTCAGACAGACCACAGGCCCCTCAGATGGCTCATGCAGATGAGGGGTGAGAATCCAAAACTCTTGAGGTGGTCCATTTCCCTACAGGGGATGGACTTTACGGTGGAACATCGCCCCGGGGTTGACCACGCCAATGCTGATGGTCTCTCCAGATACTTCCGCCTTAGCGATGAGAGCTCCCAGGAGGTCGGGTAGCTCTCCCCACTTTCAGCTGGGGGGGACACATGTTAGACCTGACAGCCTTAGGGTGGTCACCCCTAACTTTTTGCCTGCCTCCCTCCACTTTTTGTACACTGTTTTTGCTGGCTTTTAGACTCTGCGCACTTTACCACTGCTAACCAGTGCTAAAGTGCATATGCTCTCTCCCTTAAAACATGGTAACCTTGAATCATACCTGATTGGACTATTTAATTTACTTATAAGTCCCTAGTAATGTGCACTCTCTGTGCCTAGGGCCTGTAGATTAAATGCTACTAGTGGGCCTGCAGCACTGGTTGTGCCAACCACTTAAGTAGCCCCTTTTCCTTGTCTCAGGCCTGCCACTGCAAGGCCTGGGTGTGCAGTTTCACTGTCACCTCGACTTGGCATTTAAAAGTACTTGCCAAGCCTAAACCTCCCCTTTCTCCACATATAAGTCACCTCTAATGTGTGCCCTAGGTAACCCCTAGAGCAGGGTGCTGTGTGGGTGAAAGGCAGGACATGTACCTGTGTAGTTTACATGTCCTGGTAGTGTAAAACTCCTAAATTCGTTTTTGCACTACTGTGAGCCCTGCTCCCTTCATAGGCTAACATTGGGGCTGCCCTCATACAGTATTGAAGTGGTAGCTGCTGATCTGAAAGGAGTAGGAAGGTCATATTTAGTATGGCCAGAATGGTAATATAAAATCCTGCTGACTGGTGAAGTTGGATTTAATATTACTATTCTAGAAATGCCACTTTTAGAAAGTGAGCATTTCTTTGCACTTAAATCTTTCTGTGCCTTACAATCCACGTCTGGCTGGGCTTAGTTGACAGCTCCTTGTGCATTCACTCAGACACACCCCAAACACAGGGTACTCAGCCTCACTTGCATACATCTGCATTTTGAATGGGTCTTCCTGGGCTGGGAGGGTGGAGGGCCTGCTCTCACACAAAGGACTGCCACACCCCCTACTGGGACCCTGGCAGACAGGATTGAACTGAAAGGGGACCTGGTGCACTTCTTAGCCACTCTTTGAAGTCTCCCCCACTTCAAAGGCACATTTGGGTATAAAACAGGGCCTCTGCCCTACCTCATCAGACACTTGCTGGAGAAGAAACCTGAACCAGAAACTACATCCTGCCAAGAAGAACTGCCTGGCTGCTCAAAGGACTCACCTGTCTGCTTTCTACAAAGGACTGCTTTGCCTTGCTGTTGGCCTGCTGCCTTGCTGAACTCTTGTCTGGCTGTGAAAGTGCTCTCCAAGGGCTTGGATAGAGCTTGCCTCCTGTTCCCTGAAGTCTCAGGACCAAAAAGACTTCTCTTTTTCACTTGTACACCATCCGTGCGCCGAAATTTTCGACGCACAGCTTGTTCCGCGGTGAGAAAAACGCCGCACACCGACGCTGATCGACGCGACGCCTTCGGGACGACCAAAACTTCGACGCGCGGCTTCGCAAGGACAACGCCGCCCGACCTCCAGAGGAGAAATCGACGCGACGCATGCCGTGAGATCAAAATTTCGACGCGCAGCCCCGCAGAACGACGCGCAGCCGGAAAACAAGCAGGAAAATCCAAGCACAGACCGGGGACATCTGGTAATCCCCGCGATCCACAGAAAGAGACTGTTCGCGCGCTGGAAAACGACGCACGACTTCCCCGCGTGAAAAATAACTACTCAAGTCCGTGTGTGCTGGGGAGAAATCGACGCACACACCCTTTTTCCACGCATCTCTTCTTCTGTGGCCCTCTGAGGAGATTTTCCACTCCAAACCAGGTACTTTATGCTTGAAAGAGACTTTGTTTGCTTTTTAAAGACTTAAGATACTTTATATCACTTTTCAGTGATATCTCTACAAATTCACATTGCAACTTTATTTGTTTTGACCTACAATTATCCTGATAAATATGATATATTTTTCTAAACACTGTGTGGTGTATTTTTGTGGTGCTATATGGTGGTATTGTATGATTTATTGCACAAATACTTTACACATTGCTTTCTAAGTTAAGCCTGACTGCTCGTGCCAAGCTACCAGAGGGTGGGCATAGGATAATCTTGGATTGTGTGTGACTTACCCTGACTAGAATGAGGGCTTTTGCTTGGACAGGGGGTAACCTGACTGCCAACCAAAAAGCCCATTTCTAACATACCCAAAATACAACAGCCTTGATTTTGATTTTGGTTTGTTTTTTCCATTATGGTAATTTATGCAATTTTGTGTTTGCCTGCTTGTTTTTGTCCTGTGGAGTTGTATCTTGCAAATGCTCTTCTGTCCCCACTACCTTTTGGTCTGATCTACCTGGATTTAATGATTGAAAGAGAAGATGCTTGAAAGTGTAGGTCGCAACGCAAATAACGCAATAATGAACACTGAAAGGATTTCCATAAAATTAAAGCTTTTGAGCAGTTGGGTTTTGCTTGTACTGAAAATCCTGCCCATGTTAGGATGTTGATTAGCTTCTCTAAACACAACTGGGAGTATCAGGAGTCATTTTCAGTTTTCCCCAGTGGGCACAGATGGTGTGTGTTTGTTTTAAAAATACTGTAAGTCTGCCTCAGGGGTACTATTAATTGTTTAAGTCACTTTCTCACTGATTAATGAGTTTATCAGAAACCAGAGCCCACGTCCAAAAGACACATCCACTGCTTGAGGAGTCGAACCCTGATCAACTTCAGCCAGGTCTGTTTGAGATTACTGAACTTGTTTTCAGAGATAAGACATCTTTGGCGGAGTGCTTCACTAGAGTCTGAAAAGCATCTTGCCACGCCGGTGAACCACGATAGGACGGAAGGACTCACATCGAATGTGGTACCAGTGTGGGAAGAACAGGCCATTTAAGGGCACTGATGTTGGTGATGCTCCGTTTACGTCCATTTCAGGATCACTTTCCCACAATGTTGTCTCGTAAGGTCGATAAGTTTTAGGATGTTTGTCCGCCAAGTTTCCGGTGCCACTGTGGTACCAGTCACTCGTAAGGTTGACAACATTGCATTTTTATGCCAACTTCTCGAATTCCCTTTCTTGAAGTAAGCTCCCTTTGGAGGTCTTTATCTCTCTCAACAGAGCAACAAAATTAAGAAAGAAAACGACGAGGAGCAACCGCATGCATCTATTTGATACCTTTACTAAAACATCAAATTTAGAGAATACAGCGCCATCCGTTGTGCCCGGAGCTTCAAGGAGGAAAGCTGCTCAACATGACTTTGTTACTCTCTGCTGGCATGGGGGCCTCGGTGATTTAAGTGCTTTCTCTTGACGTTTAGGTTGTCTCTTCAGATCTCGCCAAAGCCAGCTTATTGGTTACAGATGGCAAATCATATAGCGCAAAGCACTGATCAAGTTATTATTATTTTTTGGTAATATTCCAAGTTGCATTTCCACTGCATTCTCTATCCTTCAATACCAAATTACTAATCACTAAACTTCCTAATTTCCCAAATTGCTGCCGCTTGTGCAGCTTAACTGACCCGTTCCGCACATCTACTGCCTGCGCTGCTGTTCAGTTTCACGTATGCGCCCAGCTCAGGTTTAGTTGTTCTTGGATCTCGGCCAGAATCTCCGATAGTTGAACACAAGTCCACGTTGTTATCTGATCTCAGTGCTCTTATATAGATAGTGAAGAGCCGGATAACGCCTCAGACGATGGCTGCCATCCCACAAGGTGATCCCTTCTGTCACTATCCTGGTTGATGAGGATATTGATACGAAGAAGTGAAATCTTTCACAGTTCCAAGACGGCATCACCTTCTTATATTTCCTCACAATGCATATAGAGGCTACCAGTCTAATTTTACAGCACATCCCTAGATGCCTAAAATGACCTCCCTTGAAAATACTGAGAAATAAATGCAAAGTTTATATTTCCCAAATATTATGTTCCCTGTGCCTTCATGGATGGGACAGCACCAGTGCAAATCCGTCCCTGACACTCTCAGGAGGACCGCCCCATCATCAGTAGCCAAAGGTGTTGGCTGTCTCTTTAAGAGTCTACAATACAATGAATCCTTACGTAGTCATACATGAAGATGACCAAGAGCACCAGAAATCCCAATGACAGTCCAACGGCTTATTAATTACCCAGTCACATGACCCCATCTGTCAGCAAGAGTCTGCTGCTCTCATCTGCTCCCAACCATCAGCTAGATTGAAATCCAAACATTCATTGACAGAACAGAACATGCTAAACATTCTTAGAATACCACAACATGCCAGGTGTGAGGATCTTTTTCTGAAAACCTGCAAGGGTATTTCATTTTAGGTGGGAATGGACAGATTCGCCTGTCATCAGGATGAGAGCGGCCTAACTGAAGCCCTGATTACTAGTCTAGTATGTGAAGAAAGAAATATGTGACCTCCAGTATGTTAACTTCTTCTCCCCCACCAGAAGCGGAATGTTTAAATGCTGAAAGACGGATGTAATCACAATGAAATGCCCTATTCTTAGGTCAAAGAATTTCCTTCGTGACCCAGGTTCAGCTCCCAGCAGTGTGTCTCCAGGGTTGGCAAGAGTTAGGCTCCTTTCACTTCTTTGGTGAAGTTCACTTACTCATTCCAAAAGATCAGAGATCATTCAGAATGTCATCTAGGGTATACCATGTCTGATTCCTGAACATCCCCTCTGTGGCTATGGACCGCCTTCTCACCTTCCTCAGGAGTCCTGTTTCCTGCCCCAGGAGACTACATCAAGATAAGCAGATGGCTGGTGATGTCTGTGCCCATGTGTGGAGGTGACCACAAACATCCCCTGTGGTAATCAGCACTCCACCTCTTCAGCATTATAGCCAGTTTTATCAGAGAGTTTATCTCCTAAATTGAAGCATATACTTCATATGGAAAACAAACACTTGCATTACCAGTAATCACCCCCTTTTTATGAATTGCCACAGCTATAAAACAAATAGCCCACAAATTACTGGGTTAGCTACACTGTTACCTTTGCATTGTGTGTAAGCTGTCTTGAAATCGAGAAGGCTGAATTTAGGTTGAACGTTTTGTGTGATTTCTGACCACAGTGTTTGGTCGACTAAAAATAAACACGTTTCAGAAGTTTTATCAAATCACAAAGTGAACTGAATGAAACAAACTAATTCTGAGTAAAACGTGACATTAAAATGTTGAAAGTAGCAAGTCGCTGATTAATCTAGTCAGTTCGACAACTTTGTGTGGTTTCTCCCAAACACTACAAGACACCTAGGTGTTTATATTTGTATTTTTGAGTTTACCCAGGTTATTTTTCATATATCAGGGTGTCTGTAGTTACGTCATTTTATATTTTCTACTTTTTGATTTCTGTCCTTTTGGATGGTTCTGTACATTTTCTGTGAAGTTAATTCTACTCGCATTGTATTGTGACTTGCCCAAGTACTAACATTTGTATCTTAATCATTTACTCAGTTGTGCATCACCCTATTGCATGGCCCATAATGCACAAGGCTTCTCAAAGCGAACACTCAGATGTACTGCTTGGTGATTGTTGACAAGGTGAGACTTGCCTGGCCTATATATATTGACCAAACTGCCTTTGTGTTTGTTTTCCAGTTCAGAGACCTGTGATCCATCCCCTGTCTAGCCCCAGCAACATGTTCTGTGTCACTAGCCTGGATCCAGATACCCTCCCTGCAGTCGCCACGCTCCTGATGGATGTCATGTTTTACTCCAATGGGTAGGTTTCAGCGCTGTCAAATATACGGTGTTACCATGTTGATTGTTGTCGTTCAGCTACAAAAAGTAGGATCTGCTGTAGTTCAGCTACAAAAGGTAGGATCTGCAGTCAAGATTTATGAAAACTCAGGTCAGACTGAATGGATTTGTCATGAAGATCACTTTGCACAAAAGGTTTGCAATAGTTGGTGTTTGAGTGAACGAGAATGCTTAAAATATATGGCAGACAATGGAGAAACCGGGAATCTGACTTCCAGCATTGATTTGTGTTGTGGGTTTGTCAGCTGCAACACCAGCTTTAAAGAGTGGTGAAGGGGAACACGGCCTGCCTGCCTCATTCCACCCAGTGCATTCTGGTGCATTCACTCATCAGTAGCTCTCATATTCACAATTAATCAAGTGTTTGCTGCCCATTGTTGGCACAGCAGTTGATGACCATCCTGGACATGTGTGTTATTTTTGCTAGCTGGCACTCACCACAAGGAGCAATCCATTTGTGGTTGCTTGGAAAGCCACTTTAAGTATATCAAGTTCTGTATCACTCCAAGCTCACAGGTGCATCCCCAGGATTCCTCAAGCCAACGTCCTTCAGAAAACTTAGAGTGGGGTGGGGGTGCACACTGCCTGCCGGCATCAGTCTACCCAACATATTCAGGTAGATGCAGTCTTCAAAGTGTTGCATTCTCACAATTAATCAAATGTTTGCCACCCGGTGTTGACACCACAGTTATTGGATATCTTTGGCTGTGGTTCATGCTAGTTGCACTCATCGGCAAGGAGAAATCTACTTGTTTGGGGTTTCATTTCCCAAGTGCATCCTCAGCTTTCATCTCCCCAAAATCCTTCATGAAAGTTTGACATATGAGTAACCTAAAGTGACTGTTACCATGCACTGCATTCATCATACTGCAGCTTAGTAAGAATGTGTGCTGGTGGCCAGCAGAATGCTCCCCTCCCTCCTTTGATTAGCTCTGGCTGATGAGCCCCAGTGGATGCATACTCCAAAGAGTTGGAGCAGCATTTTCAAGCACCCCCAAATAACATGTTGCTCTCTGATGAAGGACAATAAAATAGTAGCACATGCCCACAGATGTGAAGCACTGGCCACACTAACAATGGCAAACACAACCTGTGAGTAAACTGAAGTGAGGATTATCACGCACTGCATTTACCATAATGCATCTGGGAGAAAACGTGCGCTAATGTGCCAATCAGAGTGCTCTCCACCCTCCTGTGACCTGCTAAAGGTCCTTTATTGAGCTGTGCAACGACAGAAGAAAGCTGATAGGTCTGACCCAAGCTTTGTCAACCACCCTAACCATACATAATTAAATACATGTATTCAGTCCTTGCTGGCTTCTGCTGAAAGTGCAGACAGGCATGCTAGTTAGTACTGAAAGCTACTGCTGGTCTCAGGACTCAGTCCTCTAGCAAAGATCACTGAAGAAGCACAGCCATGGTTGGTATCAAAATAACTTGGAATCACAGCTGACCTGGGTGAAATGCGAGATGGTATCTTCTCGAACACCACCCTCCCACACCCAATAATGGTAATACCCGAACAGTGAGTTTAGGTTGTCTGTACGCCGTGCCAGAGAGAAAGGTTCCAGAAAGTGACTCTTTGTATATTAGAGCATTAAAATATTGCAATAAGCTACATATTGAAACATACATTTGCTTGCCATTAGTTGCATTTATTCTGATAGTACATTTGACAACTGGTGGTGGGCTATATCTGGGTTCCAGTCCTGAGTACTTTTTCCTGCTTCCAGTTTCTAGGTGTGTAGTGACTGCTCTGGGTAATTGGCTGTTTCCATTTATAGCCTCATTTGCCATGTATCTCTAGCTGGTCCTGCTGGCACACATGTATGCAGCGTCAGGCAGCTGACAGACCAGCAGAAGCCCAGAATTCTGTCACTCACCCCCGGGTGTGCAGACCAGAGGAGGCAACATGCAGCATAGGGGGTTGCTCCTTTATGTTGTACTGCACTGACAGCACATACATGCATCTACAGATAGATCTATTCACAGGTGCAGTCAATAACGATGAATACCATCACGGTGTCAGACAGCATGACTAAGATGTTTACATTGACAGAATATAGGCAGTTGAATGAAGTTATGAGTGCAGTGTCTGGTAAAATTGTTATTTTGATGTATTCTGTGACCTGCATTTGGGTGAGTTTTGTTTTAAACAACTTTACGTCTTTATAGGACTCTTGCAAAATCCTTAGCAATTATAAGTTCCCAAAAATGTACATGACGTATTGGAAATGTGCAGGTTGGAAAACTGGTGCCCTAAGGTCACAATAAGCAGATTTCGTAACCTAATGAACACGACTTTCTACTTGTTGCAAGCCACTTCTCCCAACACTGCTGAGCTCGGATGGTACTACGGGTTGTTCTAAATGAAAAATGCCTTTAAATGTGTTCCTTACAAACCTCTCATGCACAGGGCTGGTTTTGCATTCACTGTGAAATATGTAATTATAGTAAGTGCATGTCGGGGGTTTCCTCTTCCAAAAAGTTATCACCGAAACAGTAAGTCAAAATCTCAGGTGCTGGAAAATTGTAATTTACCTTTAGAAAGATAACACTGAGCATTGGGTATAAATGCTCTCTTGTCCTCGCGAGGTTTTGACCACCACATGGGTGCACATTGCGTATTGGCATAAAATAGATCTGTAACCTTCATCTAAAAACAAGTATTGCCAAAGCCAACACGTCAGGTATTGGCTGGTACACGTTTAGCTTTGTCAGTGCTTGTTTTATCATGGTTTTGGTAAAACATTTTTTTGGGAAGTAACCAGGCCCTCGCCAGTATAAGAAATCAACATGGACTAAACGCAAAAATACTTTTAGCCTCACAAAGCACACTTGCCATAGTAGTCTCTGGCACTGAAGAGAACTACTTTGTGTGCGAATGAGCTTCTGGTGAAAGGGAGGAATCTGTCACTCAGAATGAAGTTAGCCCCAGGTTGAAGCGGGCTGATCCATTGCCACATAGTGTATGATCTAATGAGCAGAAGGAAAATGCGAATGACAACATTGAAGAGTGATGAGGAAAGCTGGTCTAAAACCCCTACAAGTTAGTATATTATAAAAATGCAATTTTAGTGAAATCAAAAGGTCTTGGCTAACACCAGCACTAAAAACGGGCTAGAATTTGTCATTTCATTATGTCTATGATGTTCAAAAATATAATTTATATACATTTGAAGGAGGAACACTCTGACTGACATCTTTTCTCAAAGTGCTTCTATACATTTTAGAAATGTTTTAGAGCAATAGCAAAGTTTTGCAGATATAAATAAAGACCGAGAGACCGCATATATTTAGTTAATGGGTCAGTACTTTGAAATTCAAAGGATGCAAGGTGTATACAGTTTACAGTATACATGTATACAGCTTTGCAAATAGTGCATTATAAATGATATCCGAATGTATATTAGGCTCATATGGTCCTTTATTTACACAACCATAGAAATATCCCAAACTCGGCAGATTCAAAGAGTATTATTATAGAGTTAAACTAGTGAGAACTCGAGGAAATTGAATGGGGAGGCTCGTAGGCACGCCTCCTTTTGAATGACAATTTAAAAGTCCGGGGGAAACTGCTGTATGTGTTCAGGATTTGTTCCTTGCTACACTTTGCAGGAGATGTGTTAAAAACACCTTAAACAGCTAAGGAGATACTTCAGTCATTTATAGTCGCCAAAGTTGAGGTCCTGCAGCCAAGTCGATAATCACAAAGGCATAAAAGGACGGTGTATTTTCTCCATGTTCCCTTTATCCATCCATCCATCCATTCATTCAGCCCCACTCTCTTTGGCTGCACATCCTGTCTCCATGAGTACCGATAAGAGGCCAATTATATTGACTTTGATGTGCATTAAATGACAAAATGCACGTGGTTTAATGGATGGATTAATGTGATCACTATGAAAGTACAGGGCCTTTATTTGCCACTGTGGGTCATTGGTCCAGACCTGTGCTATTCAGTGTACTTGTCCAACACTGCACACAATTTGACATGCCTCGCCTACCACTATCCTTTTTTTCCATTAAATAATTTTATTGAGAATTCATGACATTCGTATGAACCAGTATCCCACCTCTGCCATCGCCCATGGAAAGAAATACATTTGTACCACTCTAACAAGACGGCAAGCCAAAATCATCTTTATTTCCTGGAAAGACTGTCTCATTCAGTCGAAGCATTATTGCCCCCCTTGTGCTATATTGGTCCCTCCCTCCCATAGTCAGTACTTCTATTACTTTCCATTCAGAGCATATTTTATTGTGCTTGCATGGGCAGTCCCTGGACTCACAAATAAGCAGTACCAGAGACTTACAATGGACTAGTCCCTTTGCCCACCTATTTAAGGATGGACTAGACCTGTTTCCCCATAGTCTGGCAATATCTCCCTTCGCCACCAGAAGACCCATATGAAGAAAAGCTAATTTCTAACTATTTGGGGTCAAGATCTTCCATGATCTGAAACAATGTGAGTTTGTGGGTTGTGTCCTGTGACCAACCCAGCACCTCCCCACTGTCCAGAGGACACCAGTCTGAAAGTTCTGAAATGCCAAGCAGGACTAGAGAGTTTGGGAGAAATCACCCTATGCCAAGATGCATCTAAGGCATACCAGAGAGGGGATCCTGGCAAAGCTTGGAGCGACTAGTATATATTATATATTCAGTATTCTTAAATGAATTAAGCAGAATTATGCTCCAACAGCAATCCTGCGGGAAGCCATCCTGGCATCTTGCCAGTCAACATTCGAGATGCTGCCCAGATCTGTCGCCCAAACCGCCCTCAGGTTATCGGAACTATCGGGTGAGTTATTTACAACAGTCTCAGATAGGGAGAAGTTAGTATCCTATTTCACCCATCAGTACGCAGGATTCCATCTGAGTGTGACCAGGAAGCTTGCTCAGGTTTTTAATGTGTGGGTGAAAGGCATGCTGGTGTTGTAGACACTGGAAAAACTGACTCCAGTGCATGGCGAATGAATCCTACAATTGCGTGAAGAAAGTCTTGCGGTTCTCCTCCGTAACATCCCCGAACTGATAGACACCAATCTCATCCCATCGCCGAAACCCCTGCAAGGTCACTGAGGGCAGTTCTCATCGTGAGTGGAGTCTCCATAGTGAGTCGCCCAAGGCACCCCAGGTCCCCTTGGTTCGCAGGCCACTGTTCCAAGATTTGCTGTATCGCTGGGGCAAGGGACAGAGGAAGCCAAAGTCCATATATATAGTTTTAAGAAGTAGACATCACCCATTGCCCACCGCTCTTTAGCAGAGGCCAGGTCGACCGCTATACTTCTGACATTACACAGTGAATACATTCATCCCATTTTCCAGCAGAAACTGTATGAATTCACATGCTATGCATACTTCAGGTCTCTAGTAGTTGGTGCAAAAACTTTTTTCTTTTTCAACAAACTTTTTTGATTGCAGGCAGCGGCAGTGGGTGTGCTTGCCATCAGACCTTCCCAATAATATCGACCAGTGCTCCATAATGCAGATATATTGACACCACTCCATTTTCCATGATCTGTCCATTCACAGAAGACGTTCGGAGCATCATTAGTTCTGGGGATAACGTTTAGGACAGATTCCATAGGTAGACAAAGTGTTTACATTGGGGATCCTGAGAAGGGCGCAAGGCTTCTCGTACATTTGGACCGATAACACGTCTATTGCAGAACCAGAAGGACTGGGTGCCGTTTGTCATTCCCTCTGTTATGACTTCAGAATCTATTGGCAAAGTATACTTGTTATCTCTGCAGGGAGCAGAGATGCAGAATCTGATGGCGATGCAGTTTTGTAACCAACTTACCAATGGCTGTATCGATAGACAGGCAGCGCCAAGGTAAACTTCAGTACACCACAAGATGGTGGGACCTCCAACTTTACATGGATAGTTTAGGGACTTAAGTGAGTGGTCAAAGATAGAACAAATCAGAATGTCATGTTAGAAAAAACTATACGCCCCACGCCAATTAGGTCAATTGACGAAAATTTGTCGAGTGTTACTGTTCCCTAGAGAGGACCGGCCACCATATGATGGGCAGTTTAGGTGCAGACGAGGCATATTCATTCGGTCTGTCCAGGTGACTGACTGTGAAATGTGCTGATGTGATTAATTAATCTCATAGTAATGTAAAATGCATTAGAAAGCTGCAGGCGTTGTCATTACGAGTGCGTAGTACTCCCAGGTGTAACTAATTGAAACTTCTGTCTTCAAAATGAACTTCGTGCATACCAACCAGCCACTTCAATAAGGTTATCCGATTTACTGGGTTTCCTTTTCTTTGTTCCCTTAAAACTGTAATTTAAAAAGTACAGCAGGACTTTGCACACCAGAGGATGTTAGTCTTATGTGCTTAGAGCCTAATTTTTAGTTTGGCAGAAGGGGTACTTATCACAAACATAGCGGATCCTGTCTGCTTCATCATAAGTGCATTAAATTATATGGCAGTTTTAATGAGGTTAGCAGACTGTCAAGTTTGTGACGAAGTAACCCAACCGTCAAACTCTAGATCAGGTCCTACGTCTTCCCTCATAATAGAGGAAGCAAGAAGCATTGAAAGTACAAGCAATCAACTATGCCAAAATTTAAATAAATTGGGTACCTTACGCTCAAAAGTTAAAAATATCTACATATGTATATATCCATGCTAAAGCTCTGAAATCTAAGGGGACTGTTATTACAGTACTGGGATCTTCAGTAAGTACTGAACGAAGTGGCAGGTAGAAGGTATAGCCCATTTAACACAGTCTGGATAATTGCGCTTTTGTACTCTATCTGTAAAAAACATACCACCATTAAAAGAACTTATCTGATATAGACTTCTATTTGCAGATTCCTTACCATAGAATTCTCCCCCAGGCGTCAGACTGGATCCAGAGATTTTTTCTTTGAGCAATACCCTTGCGCGTTGGTAGGTGGCATCGGTCGACTCTGCGGGCATCATTGGTGTCTTAGTTGCCGTGATGACGTCGGGAGTAGTACATGGATCCCACCTCAGCGCAGTGATGTCAGTTTCTTTTCATGACTTACCATGCCAAAACGCAGAGCCACGAAGAACACTGAGATTGGTGCCCCAGATCTAAGGCCCTCAAAGGGGAATCCCTGTCCCTAGAAATCAGTTCGCAAGTGGGGCAGATGGGTGCGCCGGTAAGGAATCTGCAACTAGAATATGTCTCTACCAGATATATTGTTACCGAAGGTAAGTAACTTGTACATCTGATAGAGACTTCTAGTTGCAGATTCTTTACTTTAGAATACATACCCAAGCAGTTCCATCCTCGGAGGTGTGCTGTAAACCAAGATCATACTAGAAAATCCTGCAGGACCGAATGACCAAAGGAGCCATCCCAGTGTACCTGAATGCCTAGGCAGTAATGTTTAGGAAACGTATGCAAGGACGCCCACGTAGCTGCCTGGCAGATATCCAGGACAGGAACTCCGCATGCTAACGCAGTGGAAGCAGCAGTTGCTCTGGTGAAATGAGCGCGCAAGCCAAAGCGTAGCACATCTTGATGCAAAGAAGTACCCATCGAGAGATGGTACACTTTTGCACCGCCTTTATTTTCTTCACAACCATATATCCAACAGAGAGTCGATCGTCCACCGGCAAATCTTTAGTATGATTTAGATAGATCGCCAACGCTCTTTTCGGGTCCAGACGGTGGAGTTTCTCATCCTCATGAGAAGGATGTGTGGGTGTTTAAAAAGTAGGCAAGGTGATGGACTGGCTGATATGAAATGGCATAACAACCTTTGGAAGGAAGGAAGCCTTAGTGCGCAACAGCACTTTGTTAGGGTGCACAGACAAGTATAGGGGCTTTAAAGAAAGAGCCTGAAGCCCACTCACTCTGCTAGCAGAAGTGATGGCAACAACAAAAACAATCTTGAAAGTAAGGAGCTGTAATGGACAACTGTGCATCGGCTCAAATGAAGTACACATTTAGAAAGTAAGGACAAGATTGAGGTCCCACAAAGGCATGATAAATGGAATGGGAGGAAACAAATGGGTGAGACCTTTAAGGAATCGATTGAAAATAGGACTGATCAGGTAACCTAAGAAAGGCTGAAATAGCCGATAAATATCCTTTAAGGGTTCCCAAAGCAGAGCACGCTTGGCTAAAGAAAGAATGAACAAAAGAACCTCAGAAAGAGGAGCAGAGAGGGGGTCAACAGATTTGTTGGTACACCATGCCACAAATATATGCCAACGACAGGCGTATACCATTTTGGTGGAGGGACACCTGGCTGCCAAGATAACGTCTCAGACTTTGGGTGGCAGGTTAAAAGCTGTTAACTGCCGCCGATTAATCTTCATGCATAAAGGCGGAGATTGGACAGGTTTGGGTGGAGAACTGTCCCCTGCTGCGATAGAAGATCCTTCCGAAGAGGCAGTCTGGGTGGAGGATCAATGGCCATGCTCAATAGCTCTGGATACCTTACTCCCTATGCCCACTGTAAGTAACGTGTACAACTAGGTGGGCTTGTAAAATGTTTTTAAAGTATTTATCCTTCAGAATTTTCTTTATACATTTTAGATCATGCTAAATGCAGTGACGATGTGTATGCAATTTGTGCGTGTTTTGGCATTAATAATTCTGTGCTGTTGTGCCTTGTGCTGAGTAGAGGGAGTTGATGAGAATCTGCATCACTGAACAATTATTGGAGATGGGCTTTTGGTAGTACCTGATAAGGAATTCCAGAACCTATTTTGTTTCTGGTGAAGTGCATCTGAATTGCTTTTCTTTGTCTCCTTGGTTCCTTGTAAAAATGATCCTTGATTCATTGTCTCACCTGCCCCTGAAGTTAGTTTTGGTTTCTTTGCTATATCTTCCACTGTTAAAGTAAAGAATAAAACACAGTTGCAAAGAAATACCTTGATAACTTTAGGCAACCAAATCTAATTCCCAATAACTCTTGGATTATGTTTATAACCTGATGTGCTTTATAATTTAGTTTTACAACCTTCTGAAATGCATAATCAATCGCTTGGAGAGGGTTCCCTTCAAAGTAGAAATGTTAAGAAGTTTCAGGAAATTGACATTATTTCAGTGCAACTACTTTGATGTTTATGGAAGCAAAATGTCCCAATGTTGCACATCTCTATCATTAGTCAAGCGGGTATTGAAATTAATTGCTCCTTTTCACGTGCAGACACGGAACGTTTGTTTAGATGTTTGATTATACACTGAAAAGATGTTATGGTGCTGAAGCTGTTGCGAATAATGTCGGCTTCTGCCATGATGAGGCATTGATATTCATACTTAATCAGCAGGTTAATTGAGGTCAGCCGTTGGTTCTCTCTGTGATTATGTGTGACTTTAGCAAATTCTGTTTCTCTCTTTCTCGTAGAGTAAAAGACTCTGTGATTGGCAATGATGACTCCGGTCACATCCGCTTCTTCTCCTTTTCCCTCATTGAGGGCTACATCTCCTTGGTGATGGATGTACAGACACAGAAAAGGTGAGGATAATCTCACGACAGAAAATGAACATGTGGGATGGTTGGGGGTAGGCTTGCTGGTGTCTTGGCGGTGCCTTCAGGACTGAATGCACCACACCTACCACAGGGTTCTCCTCTGTCCCGTGTGGCCTCACAGACCTGCTGCTAAAATACAAGTATTACATTACAATCTTTCGTGATATATTGCGTTTCAGCCTGAGCAATGTTGGCTTACACAAAACTTTCAGAATTAACAATACATTAAAGTAGTAAGTTAAAACTTTCAGGAGGCAATAGCACTAATCAGTTGTAACATCTCCTTACCAAGCCAACCAATCTGAAGAAATGCATGAAACCACCCTTACACAGCTTAGACACTGAACAGATGCTTTCAGAAGGGAGGCAATGCAGCAGCTTGTGAGCACCATCTTGTGGAAGCACCAAGTTACTGCACAGGTCCAACATAATTGCTTTTTCCTAGCACACTGACAATCCTGGCAATAGCACAGCTTCTGTATAGATATCAAATCTGCCCACTGGAGCCTCATTAATTACTGGAGGGATAGGCACCGCTGTACCGTAAACATCTTGAAAGCCTGAGGGAGAGGGAGGAGTTGTAGGTAGCACTGTGGCAGGTTTCCCATGGGTGAAATTGAAACTCTGCGACAAGTTTACTGTTCTCTCTTGCAGCAACCAAAGTTGCTGCACTGTATTGCATGAAGGGGAGTGAGCAGGGTAGCCCAGGTCTACAAAGATATGGCACTGCTGCTCTTTTCCCAAGAGCTGGTGCACAATTAAGCTGCCTAGAGCCTCACACCAACCTTTGCACAAAGGTGTGTAAGTCTAGCATTTGCTTTGTATTGGATGGGTACCTTTTCAGTTCAAAACACTGTGATTAGGCTAAAGAAACCCCTCTTTGTATCTGTGCTGTACAGTGCAATACATATGCAAAGTTTGAAGAAATAAAAACATCTCATGCTTAGCGACTTCACCAAAAGGCATCATTTTTTGGCACAAAGCTCTATATAGCATTGTTAGATAGAGCTTTGTGTCAAAAAATATGAATGGACCATGGGAACCCCTATGTATCACTCATGGGATGCCCCTTAATGCAAAGGAACCCTGAACAAGGCAAAGCATAACCTTGTGTTACTTTTAGGCAATTTTCCAGCACATTAAGAGGTTGTGCTGACAAGTAAAAAACAAATTAACACTTTCACTGGTCTGCGTCACCTTTAGTCCATGCGCATAGCACACAGAGTTGATAAATCTGGCACTGACAGTGATGTGATTTCTCACATAGCACTTTCTAACAAGGGAATTTGCTTAGAGACTTTCCTTTTGTGTATTAACATTAGCTTGGCACACAGGGGCACAAAGGAATTCCATACATTAACAAGGAAAGTCCATTTTGTCTAAACTATCTTATTAATGTTTGATTTGAACATTTCCTCTCTCTTCCAGTCCTAATGGGGGGAAGAATGAGTATGGCATTTTGGTGCTGTATGTGCAAAACTTCAAAGGCTCATGCTGAAGGTTAACAAGTTGTTTACCTAAGATTGAGAGTGCGTGAGTCACCAGACTAGGCTGCCAGTCCAGAAGCGCCTGCGGAGGTGCTGCCAGGCTGAGCACTTTCATCGCATCTTCCAAGCTCTCTAGCCGGGCTGGGCAAGGGAGGGGGCACTAACCGGCATACTGCGGGTCATGAAGGCTGGGGCTGTCATGGACGCCTACGGTCAAGCCATGAACTGAGTCACAGCTGCCCCGACTCCTCACTCGGGTGTGTCTGGCTCGCCAGCGTTGCAGGGGCTGTTAACATTGCAGTGTGCCCGGGGCGTGGCCAACATGGCGACCGGAGCGGCAGCATAAAACTGCAGCTCCAATCCCTGGCCCGAACAAGTATCCAGTTTGCGGTGCCTGCGCCTTGGGTGAAGGTAGCAGGCGTCGCCCAAACCCGCTGACCCAGGCCCGCGCTGCTGACCGCGTCCGGAATCTGGACTACGCGCCCGATCTGCGTTCTGCGAGCGGGTTACCAGAAGGCCGTTTCTGTGTTCGCGGCTGCGGCCTAAAGACCTCGGAGTTCGCGGGCCGCCCACCCTGGACCCGCACCTACTGCCACATTAGCGGCTGGCCCGGAGGCTGAGCCGCGGGAAGGTCCGCTCTGCTGTTGGAGCCGTCGGCGGCTCTGCCTGCACTGGGGTCCGCTTCTGCGCTCCGGCCGCCGTGCCCGCCAAGCACGATGCGTGTGGGCTGCTGAGCGGCCGGGTCCGTGATCGCGTCTGTGCCCGGGGGGCTCGCGCGGATGCGAGCCGCCGGGCTTGAACTTGTGCCAGTCATTACACTCGCGGCCGTCCCAGAGGCCGGGTCGCGGCTGTGTCGGCCCAGCTGGTGGGGCCGGGGTTGGCTCCACACCCTTAATTAGGCCTCGGGGCAGCCGCGTTGAAGGAGGCTGCCCCGCTACAAAAGCAATGCGGCATTAACGAAGGCCTCTTGCACCGCCCTGCGGCACACCCCCCCCTGCCGACCGCCGGAGGAGGCTGGCACCGCTGTGCCCTGGACACCCTGGCTGGAGGAGGGTCCTACACCAGCAGCAGCAGCTGCATGCCAGGTGAAGCGCCCGCTGCACCAGCGTCCCGCTGTGCGGACTAGCCCGGGACCCACATCAGGGACTGAACTTACATCCGGCCTGGAGGCCATGCTACAAGTCTCAGCCCTGCTGACTACGCCTGAGGTGGGTGCGCGCCCTTGACTGATCTGTGAACTGCGTGTGGTGCCTGTGAAGTCCTGCGGGGCCCATCGCTTGAGGCCACGTCGTTGTACCCAGTGTGGGCTTGCCGGAGGGGTGAACCAATCATGGAAGCGCAATAGCCCTTCAGACTGCGCTAGCAATTGCTAATTTAATTGACCACTATCTACGCATTCTTCCTCATCGACCCTCAACTGGGCGGTCAGCCCTCAGCACCCAGGCCGAATCGCTTTGTGGCGCGCTCCCCAATCTGACCGCATGGGACATTTCCAACTATCCTGCTGCCCCGCAGCCCCTGTGAGGCTCTGGGGCATCACCATTTCTCTCATCTACAGCAGCATAGCGTGCTCGACCCATCAATTGCTGGTAGTCGGAACGGGCGCTAAGTTTGAACTAAAACATCAGTGCACCCATCTCTCCACCAGATATTTACCAGCTCGCATTTCCAACACAAGCCTGCAGGTCCGGCCCGGTAGCGTGTGAAGCGACTCCCACGCCTGGTACACTACCCTGCGGACGGTAGTATATCGCTTTTTGCTTTTCAATGGCTACCCTTGGCTCTCCGGAACTGCGCCCTCACTGCGCCACAGGCAGCCTTTCTTTTTGAACGCCCCTCCCGCATCGTCTCCATCCGGCTCTATTCTGCCTGGATCCACCTGAAATCACACTTGCCAAATGGTCAAACCAAAAACCCCACGTGCACCTCCGGATAAAATGGATCTCGACGCCCCCTCTCCCACTGACACCCCAGCGTCCATGCAACTGGCTTTGCAGAAGATGGACCTCACATTACAATCACACACGTCGCAGTTCGAGAAGATATTGCAAGCTATCCTAGACACTAAGTCCACCCTAGAAGCCAAAATAGGCTCGGTGACAGAAGACCTTAACATACTCCGCACTGATCAACACGCACTGACCGACAGGGTGTCTGAATTAGAGAAAGACTCTGCAACACTACCCCGTACTGTGAAGGATTTCCAATCGCAATTATCACACTTAACAACGGAGGTGGACCTCTTAAAACGCAGAGCTGAGGATGCAGAGAGCAGGTCCCGACGCAACAACATACGTTTGGTAGGATTTCCTGAACGGGTCGAGGGCCCCAGCACAGAATTATTCATAGAACAATGGCTTACGGGCACAATTCTCAAAGACAATATCCCGAAGTTCTTCTCTGTCGAACGTGCCCACAGGGTTCCGGGCAGACCCCCTCCGCCTGGTGCGCAACCTCGCCCGCTGATTGCGAAACTCCTTAATTACCGAGACAGAGACCTCATTCTACAATTATTTTGCAAATCCGGTCCGCTGCATCTTGAAAATGCAGTGATCACTGCTTATCCAGACTTCACAACAGAAGTCCAGAAGAAACGGAGCTCTTTCTATCGGGTCAAAGAATGCCTTCGCAAGCACCACATCAAGTATGCGTTGATGTTTCCAGCCAGACTCCGGGTACAAGATGACACCCGTGTACTCTTCTTCACCACACCAGAAGATGCCTGGACCTGGCTACACGCCAAGGGCTTTGCCGACCCAATAGACATAAACACTCCAGGTAACAGCTGCTCCTCACCCAAGACAAGACGGAAGCAACGTAAAAAACAAGGCGCTAAACCCTCACCTGAACAATCACAAACTGAACGCTCCCTTCTCTTGCAGGCCACGTCCAGATTCGTTAATACATCACCAACTGCCATGTCTAATCAAACTGATGGGGAACTAGACCATGATCCTACCTCTGATTCGGCGGAATCCACACGTGGCCCTATTCTCACGCCGCGCACAGCAGACGATCTTTGTTAAACTAACTGAGATCTTTTCATCCCTGCTCCTTACACACAATAACAGGACTTCCCTCCCCCGGATGTCCTAGTGGAACTTGGTGGCACTGCGGATCCTGAGACGCGACGCGCGGCCCGCGCGCGGACCTGGGCGGCGCACGCAGCATCATAAGCAACTTGGGCAGGGTAATCTTATCACTCTGTACTAACGTTTTTTTTTTTGGCACCCCCCATGTGCCATATGGACTGTTCTCCCATGCCGGCAATAGCCGGAATTTTTTCCATTTTTTCACTATTCTTGTTGATGTTATATATTGTTTTAGAGTGCATTTGTTTTTTTTTTAGTTATTGGTTTTGTCACACGCTACTCCACCGCAAATACAAACGCCTACCCCGCATATACCACATCAATAGGTTCACATTTAACAGTGCTGGGAACGCTGCCTGGCTAGCTTGGGAGGGTAATTGTTGCAATATTTCCATAATGGGACCAGGGGACAAACACTTCTCCAGTTCAGTTATATTTATAAATGCATTATGGCTTCTCAAACACAACGGGGAATCTTGTAATATAAGATACTCACATGGAACATTAAAGGTATGGCAGCACCGCAAAAGCGACAAAGGATTCATACATTTCTTAAAAGACAACAAGTACACATTGCCCTGCTACAAGAGACACACCTCTCTAAATCCACGTTAGAAAATACACGCTTAAAATGGAAAGGACAATTACACGCCACCACTTTCTCTTCCTTTGCTCGCGGTGTGGCGATTTGGATTGCCACTGGGGTCCCATTTACTACATCTCGCACACAATGTGACCCAGAAGGTAGATATGTGATACTAGAAGGCGTCATTGATGGATCCCCATTAGCGCTGGTTGCGCTATACTCCCCTAACTCTAGTCAAGGTGACTTCCTGAATACGCTTACCACTGGCAGTCTCAGTGACCCCGCATTAGAGTGTATTTGGGGGGGCGACTTTAATAGCGTTCTAGATACTCGAATAGATCGCTCGTTCCCCCCTCTTATTGCCGCTCCATCCAACCGAGCCTCACAAGCCTTAGCAAAATGGGCCTCTCACAATGATTTAAGAGACATCTGGAGGTTGGGTCACCCCACCCACCGCGAATACTCCTATTACTCACCAGTACACAAATTACATACCAGAATAGATATGATCTTTGTGTCCACAACTGTAATCCAGAAAATGTGCAGTACTGAATATCTGGCACGCACTATATCAGATCACAACCCACTATGCGCAATAATGGCCTGGGGCCACATGCATACTCGCATACCAACATGGCGTCTGCAGCGGGAAACTCTTTTAGATCCCCCCTTCCATGTAGAAATCTCCAAACAATTGGCTAATTACTTTTCACTAAATAAAAACACAACAGCATCTCGGGCTACAGAATGGGATGCCCACAAGGCAGTGATACATGGCCAATGCCTCGCAGCCACAGTGGGGGTAAAGAAGATACTCACTAAAGAACTACAAGACCTAGAGGTTAAGCTCCGTAAAGCGGAGATCGAGGTTTCCAGAGGTGAGGCCACACTAGCTGGACTGAACTCGCTTAAAGCTGCCCACAGAGAAGCAGACACTAGACTGTGTAAACACGACTACAGACACTATATGACACGGCAACACGCTGAAGGGGATAGGTCAGGTAGACTACTGGCGTGGCTTACCCGCCAACCCTCGCAATCATCACCTATTGGTGCAATACGTTTAAGCTCCGGCGTCATTGTCAATACTCAATCTGAAATTAACGACGCCTTCTCTACATACTACTGTGATCTATATACACCTCCCCCCACCCCCATCGGAGCAGCAACTAACTGACATATTAACGTTTGTCTCTCACAACCAACATATTATAGACAATGTCACCGCCTTGGATGGTCCCATTACAATAGAAGAATTGCGCTCAGCACTAACGCAGATGGCACGTGGCAAAACCCCTGGCTCAGATGGCCTCCCGGCAGAGTACTTTAATTCCCATGCTACACATCTTCTGCAGCCACTCATAGAAGTATTCAATGAAGCGCGTAATAAATTACTATTACCAGAATCCATGCGCAAAGCTCTAATAGTCGTTCTCCCGAAAGCAGGCCGCGACCCTTTAGACGTTAAATCATATAGACCACTCTCTCTTCTCAACACAGACTGTAAATTATTGGGGAAAATACTGGCAAATAGGTTACTTCCCCATCTAGAAAGTTTAATACACTCGGACCAGTCTGGCTTTATTCCAGGGAGAAGCACCTTCTTAAACATCAGAAGACTGCTTCACATAATGCACAGTAACACAGAACCAAAAGCTGTAGCCCTCTCCCTAGACATTGAAAAAGCGTTTGACACGTTGAGCTGGGATTACCTTCTACGTACACTTAAAGCGTTTGGATTTGGCCCCGGTTTCCTACGTTGGATCAAAACGCTCTACTCTAAACCCACAGCTCGTGTCAAAAATGGTCGTGTTATCTCTGAGGCGTTTCCCATAGGCAGAACACCAAACAGGGTTGCCCATTATCCCCTTTATTATTCGCTATAGCCATGGAACCACTAGCAATTAAATTACGCAGCTACGCACACCTATGGGGCATTCCCGAATCCAACACACATCATATTATATCCTTATACGCAGATGACGCCCTGATATACCTGCGTAATTACTCTGCCTCCATGGCTGGGGTGCTATCAATGCTTGATTCCTTTGCCCTGGCCTCTGGTCTACGCGTCAATTGGTCCAAATCAAGTATTTTTCCTCTCACCCCTATACTAACAGACCTTCACATGACATTACCGCAATATCAACTCCCATGGTCACACACTACCTTTAAGTATCTCGGGATCCAAATTTATCACTCCATTGCCGACCTGAAAGAAGGCAATATCGATAGGGCACTCAGCTCCACTCGCAGCTCAATGTCGTTCTGGGGCTCGCTCCCCTTATCTCCCATGGGTCGTGTAGCGATAGCTAAAATGCTCATCCTTCCAAGGTTTTTATATTTTTTTGCTGCCCTTCCGCTGTGTCTGCCACTGACGTTTTTTAACAAACTGCACTCATTATTAACCGATTTACTCTGGGGCAGGGACAGACGCAGAGTAGCGTTAGCTACAACACAATATCCGCAAGAGGCAGGCGGTCTGGGTATGCTCAACTTCGAGAGATACTAAGCAGCCTCTCAGCTGATGTGGGTATCCACGTGGCTCAAAGAAATCCCCTCCCCCGAATATATAATGCTGCAGGCATATCTGGCCCCGCAAACGATACTGTCCTCACTTTTATCTGGTCCTAGCCGCCTACCCTCCAAACTTATACTGTTAGACGCAGCTCGTTTCTGCTGGCGCAGATACGTTCAAGGTAAGACCCCTTCAGCTCCTTACTCCCCTCTGTTACCGCTGTTCCAGTTGCCGAATACCCAAACACTATCATTAAACCACTATACACGGGACATAAGTACACTAAACGCAGGCGACTACTACTCTAGCTCTAAAATGCGTACTTTCGCGGACCTAGTGGCTGCTGGGGTTATGCACACAGGAGCCTTTCTGATGTATAACGCCATTAAACGTCTACTTAACAACCTTTGGGGATCTGGTAACAATGAACCACCTGAATCCCAACTACTCACCGTTATTCTTACCATGGGTAGCGCAAAAGGCACCATAACTAAACTATATAAAGTACTGTTAGCGGAAGTCTGCTCTGCGTTACCGCTCGCTAAAGCACACTGGGACTCTGTCCTCCCTTCACCATTACCACAAAAAATATGGACTGCGGCTCTCACAATGATTAGGTCAATATCCCGCAACCCTCGGTTGCGTTACACCCAATTCAATTATATTCATCAGGCATATTTATCTCCGGCCCGCATTCAAAGAATATACCCGAGTGCAAACCCGTCATGCCCTAGATGTGCTATTCCAGCAGCAGATTTCCACCACATGGTATGGAGCTGTCACCCCATAAATTCAGCTTGGCATCGGGTTACAAATGCCACAGCAGACATCTCATCTCATACTCTGTCGCCCACTCTAGACTCTTGTTTACTTGGCATAAGTCAACGCGCCAAAGGCGATAAACATCTGCACAGATTTATTGATTTGGCATTTGTTGTCTTTAAACGCTTAATAGCCACGCACTGGAAAGCCCCACACGTACCATCTCATTCTGCCTGGCTTCGAGACTTACACAGCCGCTCACAAGCCGAAGCTCAGACATTACGCTTACTGCAATACAAAGGCCTACTACAGGATGGCCCAGAAATCTGGGACACTTTCGTGGTAGCGATTGAAAAAAAGGATGACACATACCCCCCTTAATAATAAGGGAGAAAAGAAAGAAGTGAAAAGAGAAAAAAGAGGGGAAAGAATAATAATATGTTTTTTTTTTTTTTTATAAAATAACGGCAGAGGCATTATCCTTCGGTTTAATAATTACAGTATGTTATCCTCAGCTGCCCCATCTTCAACCATTCTGTACACTAACCTCCTCATACTCCCTCCTAACGTAATGTGGTGGCACTATTGGATGCTCATGCCGGGGCCATGCCTTCATGCACCTTAAGCCTTGCTTTGTTTATCCCTAAAGCGGCTCCATGCCTTATTATATTCTCACAACCAACATCTCAATTGTGTTGCCCCGTCCTCCGTCCACAACAATCGGATCTCCTATTCATCCCTCCCACCTTCCGGCTGGTGTATCCAGTATTAGGAATAATATTAGCGGTGCCTAGCTGTGACCTTAGTTAATAAGTTGCATAATTTTCAGTGGTGTTCTTGGAACTGTACCGCGCAACTGCGCTGTAGTGACTTATAAATGAGTGTAAACAATTTGGAAAATTATCAATAACTAAACGTGTTGTTGTGTGTGCACAATGTTTAATAAACCGATTTAAAAAAAAAAAAAAAAAACATTGCAGTGTGCCCTTCACCTGGCATCCCAGGAAGACTGGAGTGGAAAGAACCATGCCCCCTCCCCCAGACTCCACAGCTGCAGTAGTACAAGTAATACTAATGCTGTTGATGAAAACAACAAATGAATCCGGCTGGTGACTGGGAGAGTAGAGAGCGGAAAGAGTCATGTGAAACACATGTATGTGGTTGGGGGCGGAATAGTACACAATTAGGTATTTGGAACATTAGTCCTATAGGGCAACCTGCACTGTTGTCTGAGTAGAGCCCTGCATACTTAATGTCCTTTTTTAATGTTTACGAAGCTAAATCAACCAGTCTGCACAACAGAAATCTATGAGACGCTTGCGCTCCTCCTCCCCAAGCAAGGCCTCGCTCTACTGGCTGTAATTTTGGGCTGTACCTCCATCCCCATTGGCTAATAAGCATTGATGTTTCCCAGCGCCATGAACTCTATTTAAGCTGAAAGTCGATTTGAAGTAGTGAACTTCCTGGTCAGTGATCATTGATTCCCTGGCCTGGCGCAGGACATAAGTAGTTGATGTGATAATGAGAATGACTGAAAGAGCAACGCAGCCACCATGTTCTGAGAACAGAGCTGAGCACTTCGCTGCACAGCACAGCACACTCTTTGCTTCAATGCATTGCAGCGCGTCTCGTTTTACAGAGTTCCTCGGGTGGTCACGTTGGGACTGTAGATGTGTGATAAATACATTTTAGTGCGGCGATGTGGACACCAGCCCTAACATGCGTTAGTCTAACCCATGATGCGTGGACTTGGCAGGGCTGGGAATCTACACTAAGACCAAGAGAGCTCTCATTTAGAGCAAGCCCAACTGAAAGTGGAAAGAAGACCTAAGCAAGTTTAAACCACATAATGATGGTGATCTGTCTATAAAGTCCTTGTGTGAGTTAAGCTTCCTTTTCACTTGTTTTCAATGTTAGCTGTGCTTGCTTACAATCTTCCATCGCTAGTGCTGAAAACAGCATGAGAGTTTAAATACTGAGAGGGTGCTTCTGGGACATGCTGCTCCCTCATCCCACCCCGGACAGGTTTTGCGACCCACATTTTGAAGGCTACTGCCCTAAACTAAAATCAGCTGTGGGTCTCCCAACTGCTTCAATAATTGCCTGCTCAATAATAATGAGCTTGTCGAGTCCACACTGGAGTACAACCGAGGATCAGGTTAGATTCAGCTTCTGTGTATTGACTGCATGTTTTGTTTTATCTTCAAAGGTTTCCTAATCATCTTTTATTTACAAGTGCGTCTGGAGAACTCTGGAAGATGGTTCGGATTGGTGGGCAACCCCTTGGCTTTGGTATGTATCATCCGCGTGTGTATCAGTGATCCTGTTATTATTCAGATGAAATCAAAGGGATGTCCCATTTTCTGCCTCTTAGCATCCTCTCATTTGCTGTTGCTGAGTTGGGAAAAGGGCAAACAGTAGAAACGAAAAAACCCTGTTTTATTTGTTTCTCTGTTGCTACCTTCATAACCTCTGATACCGGGAGTAGCTGGGATAGGGCCAGGGATGCCAGACTGCAAGTGATGGATGGCACAAGCTACACCTGGTTATTCCTTTGGACATCTGTGCACATGTGTACTTGCCAGCACCTGTTCTTATGCATGAGTGTAAATACCTGTGTACACTGTCTGTGACTGTGTCGTTGGTGGGTTTGTGCAGCCAGGAGCGCTTCTGCGAGCGGCATCACTGCTCTTGTACCACAGCGAGTAGCTGTTGGGACATCTGTGTTCCTGCAAGAGTGTAACTCACAAGGCTTCCTGCCTGTGGTGACCTGCACTAGAGTGTCCGCCTCCCTTCCCTCCTGTGCATTACTGTAACCCAGAGGTGATTGGCCCCACGGTTGTCATTCCTTCACCAGTGATTGTTTGCTGTCTTCCCTCCTTCAGATGAATGTGGGATTGTAGCCCAGATCTCGGAGCCCCTGGCCGCAGCCGACATCCCGGCGTATTACATCAGCACATTTAAGTTCGATCACGCACTGGTAAGTGTCTAAAGCACTCAGTGGGCAGAAGCAGGGCAGAGGGGGGTGGGCCTTGAAGCCGTTTACAATATTTTACGCTCCTTGTGTTGTTCTGTAAGGTTAACTCTTTATAGGTCCCAGCATATGTACGTCCCTGTTGGACTGGCATCATCTCTAAATTATTCACAGCGCTTTGAAGCTGCAGCCCTCTCAATCTTGAATCTGCATATATAGGACTGCACACTTATTTCAGGGCTGCTGTGTTCAAAGTCACAGAACCTCCAGAGTCCACTTCAGTAGTTCTGTGTCACAAGACAGGATGTTAGCGCTCTGTACCCCTGGCCCTGCGTCCACCCAGGGAGGCTAGCAGCAGCCGGGAGAGTTTGTGAGCATTGTAATTGGTGGTCCTGGTGACAAAACATCCCTTGGTGGAATGAAGGGCAGTCTCACCTGGTGACAGGAACAGAGATCTGCAACGTTTTTAGAGACATTCCAAACTAGGGATGACGGCAGAGATATCCTTTAGCAGCGACGTCAACAGAGACATTCTGCACGAGGGCCATCAGCAGAGACATCCTCTAATCAGTGACGTCACTAGAGACATTCTAAATGAAGGACATCAACAGAGACATCCTCTAAGCAGCAATGTTTATAGAGACATGCTAAACTAAGAACGACAGAAGAGACATTGTCTAGCAGTGACGCCAATAGAGACATTGTAAATGAAGGACATTAGCTGAGTCATCTTAGCTGTGACGTCATATGGAGAGGTTCTAACCTAGGGACACTGGCAGAGACATCCTGGAATCCGGGAATCTCAAACCGGTCGATTGTGAGCTATCAGTAGCTCGCCACCCCCCTCGGAGTAGCTCGCGACCTTGTAACTTCACTAACAAGGCCGTGTCATTTCTACAGTAAATTAACACTATGTAGTTAACATTTTGCATATTTATATATCATATTTTAGCTGTAATACTACTTCTGTGTAAATTAACACCTACGTCTCTCACCCATACCAGCTGCTGATGGCTCAGCTGAGGGAGGGTGGGCTACACCTTTCAAAATCCCATCATCACAGGCACAGCGCCTCCTACCTTGCGCAGCCCGAAACTGCGCTCGGGAACATTTTGTGACGCTGCCTGCTGGCTCCAAGCTCGGGCCGGGCTTCGGCTTGCTCATAGGACGGTGTGGCACCTAGCAGCAGCATAGCACAGCAGTCTTAAAAGAGAGCCCAGTCATTGGACGGAGGCAGAGCAGTAGAGACTGGGAAACCAATCCCCGAAGAGGCCTAGCACCGGGCTCCGCATTGTGCCAGACTCTGATCTTAGGAGGATGAGCCTCACTGAGGTCATCCAAAAGAATACATCCAAGTACGGGGCGGGGGGAGATAAGGGATGGGGTGAGAATGGAATCACCAGACGATTTAGGCCCATGGCTTATTTCGGCACAGTGCAAGGCCCTCATAAATATTGTTACGGTATCCTTTACAAGTACCGTAACACCAGAAGACCACCGTGAATGGTAATTTCACTGTGTTTTTTTGTTTTCCATTCAACTAAAAAAGAAAATTATAGTTCAGAAAAAACATACACGTACAATTTCACGGAAGAGTAACTGTGTACATGTGAGTGAGTCCAAACCCACCATAGGAAACACAACATGAATACGGCTGTTACTGACAAGGGGACTTTTGAGGTGTGCTCTTCCAGTGACGGCTGCAGAAGGGATGTCTTTTTACCTCTGACTTAACAACAGAACATATCTGCAGTGCGAGTGGACAGGAAGTGGGAATGGTTTCGCAGGACCTCACACAGTCGTGCCTTGCATGTGAAATAAGGGAGTTTTTCAGCATCCTCCTCGATGGCAAATGTATTGGACAGTGGCAGAGTACTATGAGGGATTGCTGAAACTGAGTTCTTTATTACAACTTTAGAGAGTCAAAAGGGGGGGTTTTTGGATAAGAATGATTGGCCTGTAGCGTTCCACGTTGTAAATACGAGTCTAGACCATCCCACTTAAAGTGGCACAAGTGGGGACGACTGCAGTAAGTGACCCACATATCCTAGGGCTCCTGGTTCTTGATTGAAAAGTTGTCACTCTGTCACGACTATAATCAAACTTTACATTTCCAACTCCTGGACCTAGGTTCTGTCTGCTGCACTTCCGGCAGGAACCAGGACCCTCGCGCTAGGTCTCCTCATTCTTGAGACACCCTTTCTCTTATCAGATCACTTGACTTTATCTCAGAATATCATTCCAGTGCCGAGGAGGCCTGGCACTCCCCTGGTGGTGTTCTTACTCCTCGGTGACGGGAGTTTTGTCATGCTGCAAAGTCCATAGTTCAAATCACTCAACTGCTAGCGTTGGTGAGTGGCGGTCTGCTGAGCAGTAGCATAGCCACTGTGTCATGGGCCCCAGTGTAAGGAAGGAAAAGCCCCCCAGCTGCTGCTCTTTGAATGATAAAACACAGCAATAATCAGGGTTCAGTGGGCCCTGGTGCCACTTCACCTGCCGCACCAATGGACGCATCTTTAGTGGTAAAGACAGCGTGGCAGGTGAACTGTAGGGAAGTAAATCTGTAGAAAGTGGAATTGTTTATTCCACCAACAGCTCCCACCTGCCTAAATCACATTACCAAGCACAGCGTGGCCAAGAGCTTTCAAATAGTAGCGCCAGCACTTATTTCTAATGCACCCAGAAGCCCTTTGCTTGCATAGCGCCTATAACTGTAGGTGTTAGACAGTGCATGAGTTGCTTGGCCTTTAGTAGTTCACAATGATTGTCACTGATCAAAAGTAGTTCTCACTACAAAAAGGTTAGAGGCTGCTTATCCAATCCAGTGAATTACTGAAGGCATTATTCCGAACTAGCCCTATCAGCATAGACATCGCCCAAGCAGTGTTGTGAATGGACACTTTGCCGTTCAGTAAAGCCCTTAGAGCCCCACCCATTAGTGACATCAGCAAGGGTTTCTTGCATGTTTGCTTTCATTGTAGACATCACCAGCAGTTTCCGACTTAAAGTCCTTTCTGTTCCCATTGTGCCTGGGTTTTGTGAAATTAATGTTGACATAGTTGACATTTCTTGCCAAAGTAGGAATCATGAATGTATTTAAATGTGATTGGTTTAGGACCACTCACCCAAATGGGCAGGGAAAAAAGTCTCTAGGCAGTCACTTCCAGCTTACAATGCTGCCTGTTTTGGCAGCTGTTTTCTGCTAGTTTTGTAGTGTGTTCTGCGCATAAATAGTGCAACTGTTAACGTGAACCTGTGTGGATTCACATCCTCAGCGTTATTCTGCCATCTAGTGGTTAGGTTCGGAAATGCCGTTTGTTATTTGTGAGATCATTTTGAGGTTAATGTGATATTAAAGTGCATGAAGCATCAAAACGAAAAATTTCAGTTTTGCCCCAGTTCTCATTATTAATCTGCTTGTTATTATTTCAGCACAATTTGTGTTGTTCCAAGATCACAAGGAGGTTGTAGCACTCTTCCAGAAAAAGAGGTTGAATTATTAAGGACCGAAATAGTCGGTGTTCTCCTTCACAACAGCCACTTTTTCATACATTGTAGTGATACCCTCATTTGATGCTTTGGAGCCTATTAATACAAGCATCCCACCGTTGCCACTGACACCGCATAGGATTACAGTGCCACCAGATTGGACACACCCATCCTACAAGCAAAGCCTCCAAGTGAGGTGTAAAGAAATGGCTCCCTGTTGCAGTTACCCCCCACTTTTTGCCTGATACTGATGCTGACTTGACTGAGAAGTGTGCTGGGACCCTGCTAACCAGGCCCCAGCACCAGTGTTCCTTCACCTAAAATGTACCATTGTATCCACAATTGGCACACCCTGGCATTCAGATAAGTCCCTTGTAACTGGTACTTCTAGTACCAAGGGCCCTGATGCCAAGGAAGGTCTCTAAGGGCTGCAGCATGTCTTATGCCACCCTAGAGACCCCTCACTCAGCACAGACACACTGCTTACAAGCCTGTGTGTGCTAGTGAGAACAAAATGAGTAAGTCGACATGGCACTCCCCTCAGGGTGCCATGCCAGCCTCTCACTGCCTATGCAGTATAGGTAAGACACCCCTCTAGCAGGCCTTACAGCCCTAAGGCAGGGTGCACTATACCATAGGTGAGGGTACCAGTGCATGAGCATGGTACCCCTACAGTGTCTAAACAAAACCTTAGACATTGTAAGTGCAGGGTAGCCATAAGAGTATATGGTCTGGGAGTCTGTCAAACACGAACTCCACAGCACCTTAATGGCTACACTGAAAACTGGGAAGTTTGGTATCAAACTTCTCAGCACAATAAATGCACACTGATGCCAGTGTACATTTTATTGTCAAATACACCCCAGAGGGCACCTTAGAGGTGCCCCCTGAAACTTAACCGACTATCTGTGTAGGCTGACTAGTTTTAGCAGCCTGCCACAAACCGAGACATGTTGCTGGCCCCATGGGGAGAGTGCCTTTGTCACTCTGAGGCCAGTAACAAAGCCTGCACTGGGTGGAGATGCTAACACCTCCCCCAGGCAGGAATTGTCACACCTGGCGGTGAGCCTCAAAGGCTCACCTCCTTTGTGCCAACCCAGCAGGACACTCCAGCTAGTGGAGTTGCCCGCCCCCTCCGGCCAGGCCCCACTTTTGGTGGCAAGGCCGGAGAAAATAATGAGAAAAACAAGGAGGAGTCACTGGCCAGTCAGGACAGCCCCTAAGGTGTCCTGAGCTGAAGTGACTCTAACTTTTAGAAATCCTCCATCTTGCAGATGGAGGATTCCCCCAATAGGGTTAGGATCGTGACCCCCTCCCCTTGGGAGGAGGCACAAAGAGGGTGTACCCACCCTCAGGGCTAGTAGCCATTGGCTACTAACCCCCCAGACCTAAACACGCCCTTAAATTTAGTATTTAAGGGCTACCCTGAACCCTAGAAAATTAGATTCCTGCAACTACAAGAAGAAGGACTGCCCAGCTGAAAACCCCTGCAGCGGAAGACCAGAAGACGACAACTGCCTTGGCTCCAGAAACTCACCGGCCTGTCTCCTGCCTTCCAAAGATCCTGCTCCAGCGACGCCTTCCAAAGGGACCAGCGACCTCGACATCCTCTGAGGACTGCCCCTGCTTCGAAAAGACAAGAAACTCCCGAGGACAGCGGACCTGCTCCAAGAAAAGCTGCAACTTTGTTTCCAGCAGCCTTAAAGAACCCTGCAAGCTCCCCGCAAGAAGCGTGAGACTTGCAACACTGCACCCGGCGACCCCGACTCGGCTGGTGGAGATCCGACACCTCAGGCGGGACCCCAGGACTACTCTGATACTGTGAGTACCAAAACCTGTCCCCCCTGAGCCCCCACAGCGCCGCCTGCAGAGGGAATCCCGAGGCTTCCCCTGACCGCGACTCTTTGAATCCTAAGTCCCGACCCCTGGGAGAGACCCTGCACCCGCAGCCCCCAGGACCTGAAGGACCGGACTTTCACTGGAGGAGTGACCCCCAGGTGTCCCTCTCCCTTGACCAAGTGGAGGTTTCCCCGAGGAACCCCCCCCTTGCCTGCCTGCAGCGCTGAAGAGATCCCTAGATCTCCCATTGACTTCCATTACAAACCCGACGCTTGTTTCTACACTGCACCCGGCCGCCCCCGCGCTGCTGAGGGTGAAATTTCTGTGTGGGCTTGTGTCCCCCCCGGTGCCCTACAAAACCCCCCTGGTCTGCCCTCCGAAGACGCGGGTACTTACCTGCAAGCAGACCGGAACCGGGGCACCCCCTTCTCTCCATTCTAGCCTATGTGTTTTGGGCACCACTTTGAACTCTGCACCTGACCGGCCCTGAGCTGCTGGTGTGGTGACTTTGGGGTTGCTCTGAACCCCCAACGGTGGGCTACCTTGGACCAAGAACTAAGCCCTGTAAGTGTCTTACTTACCTGGTTAACCTAACAAATACTTACCTCCCCCAGGAACTGTGAAAATTGCACTAAGTGTCCACTTTTAAAACAGCTATTTGTGAATAACTTGAAAAGTATACATGCAATTTTGATGATTTGAAGTTCCTAAAGTACTTACCTGCAATACCTTTCGAATGAGATATTACATGTAGAATTTGAACCTGTGGTTCTTAAAATAAACTAAGAAAAGATATTTTTCTATATAAAAACCTATTGGCTGGATTTGTCTCTGAGTGTGTGTACCTCATTTATTGTCTATGTGTATGTACAACAAATGCTTAACACTACTCCTTGGATAAGCCTACTGCTCGACCACACTACCACAAAATAGAGCATTAGTATTATCTCTTTTTGCCACTATCTTACCTCTAAGGGGAACCCTTGGACTCTGTGCATGCTATTCCTTACTTTGAAATAGCACATACAGAGCCAACTTCCTACATTGGTGGATCAGCGGTGGGGTACAAGACTTTGCATTTGCTGGACTACTCAGCCAATACCTGATCACACGACAAATTCCAAAATTGTCATTAGAAATTGATTGTTGCAATTTGAAAAGTTTTCTAAATTCTTAAAAGTCCTGCTAGGGCCTTGTGTGTTAAGTCCCTGTTTAGCATTGTCTTTTTAGAGTTTAAAAGTTTGTTAAAAGTTTGAATTAGATTCTAGAAACAGTTTTAGATTCTTAAAAAAGTATTCCAACTCTTAGCAGAATAATGTCTGATACAGAGATGCAGGTGGTGGAACTCGACACCACACCTTACCTCCATCTTAAGATGAGGGAGCTAAGGTCTCTCTGTAATATCAAAAAAATAACCATTGGCTCCAGACCTACCAAAATTCAGCTCCAGGAGCTGTTGGCAGAGTTTGAAAAAGCCAACCCCTCTGAGGATGACTTCACAGAGGAAGAAATTAGTGACTTGGAGGGCAATTCCCCCCTTCCAGTCCTAAATAGAGAGACCAGGGCCTCTCAAGCCCTGTCTCCAAAAATGATAGTCAGAAATGTTGCTTCCCTCACAGGAGGGTCCAGCATTTCTGAAATCACTGAGGATGCTCTCAGTGAAGATGACCCCCTGTTAGCCAAGATGGTCAAAAGATTGGCTTTGGAAAAGCAGCTCCTAGCCATAGAAAGGGAAAGAAAAGAGATGGGCCTAGGTCCCATCGATGGTGGCAGCAACTTAAATAGGGTCAGAGATTCTCCTGACATCCTAAAAATCCCCAAAGGGATTGTAACAAAATATGAAGCTGGTGATGACATCACCAAATGGTTCACAGCTTTTGAGAGGGCTTGTGTAACCAGAAAAGTGAACAGATCTCACTGGGGTGCTCTCCTTTGGGAAATGTTCACTGGAAAGTGTAGGGATAGACTCCTCACACTCTCTGGAAAAGATGCAGAATCTTATGACCTCATGAAGGGTACCCTGATTGAGGGCTTTGGATTCTCCACTGAGGAGTATAGAATTAGATTCAGGGGGGCTCAAAAATCCTCGAGCCAGACCTGGGTTGATTTTGTAGACTACTCAGTAAAAACACTGGATGGTTGGTTAACTGGAAATGAAGTGTGTGACTATGTTGGGCTTTATAATTTGTTTATGAAAGAACACATTTTAAGTAACTGCTTCAATGAAAAGTTGCATCAGTATCTGGTAGACCTAGGTCCAATTTCTCCCCAAGAATTGGGAAAGAAGGCAGACCACTGGGTCAAGACTAGAGTAACCAAAACTTCCACTGGGGGTGACCAAAAGAAAGGGGTTACAAAAACTCCCCAGGAAAAAGTGGGTGACACTAGAAACAAAGAAAAAGAGTCCTCTGTAGGCCCCCAAAAACCAGAACAGGTGGGTGGGCCCCAAGACACAACCCAAAACAAAGGTGGGTACCAGGGTAAGAACTGGGATGCCACTAAGGCCTGGTGCCACAACTGTAAACAGTCGGGGCACCACACCAAGGACACTTCTTGTCCCAAAAACAAACCCCAGAACAAAATTCCTGGGGTAACCAGTGTAGCCATGGGAGATGACTCCTCAGATGAGGAGGTCTTCATAGCCTTCAACTGGAAACAGGGCCCAACAGGTGAGTTGGAGATTCCAGAGGGAAGTAGACACTTCCACCAACCACTGCCCTGAGAGACACTTGTGCCAGTCACACTATTGTGCATGACAGGCTGGTGCTCTCAAACCAGTACATCCCAGGTGAGACTGCCAGGGTAAGAGTTAGCCTAGACAGGGTCACTAAGAGGCCTGTGGCTTTAGTGCCCATAGAAGTGGGTGGCACTCTTAGCTGGAGAAGGATAGTAGTCAGTACCGACCTCCCCCTTGATTGTCTCCTTGGAAATGACTACCCAGAGGTTAGTCAGAGCCCAAGAGAGAAACTGGTACAGTGCCAGTCCTCTCCCAAGGATTCTGGAAGTCCTGCCTCTGCAGTAAATGCAAGCAGGCCCCAGAAGAAGAAGAAAAGAAAACAGAGTAGGAAGGGTGGACAACCTTTAGCCAAGGTTACAGCAAGCCAAGGAGATTCTGCTCCAGTAGGGGAGAACTCCAAAAATGGCCCTGATAAAGTCCAACCTGACCCACAAGAAGTCCTGGCTAGTCAGGCAACTGTTAAACCTGAGTGGGTGGCTCCTCAGCTAACAGAAGAAAGAGTGGAAGAAGGGTGTTTACTACAAGATGTGGTAACCCCCCACTCCAATACAGCAGACAGGCAACCTGAACCCAAAGAAGCCTGTAACTTAGCCCCTTCCCTTTTAGGTGAAGAGCTAAAGGTGTGGTTCTGGGCACTGACAGCTGTCAGTGGCCTCTGCTGGGTGTTAGCCTTTATGGCTGCACTATCCTTAGCATGGTGGTCTGACCCCATGCCAAATAGCAATTTAGGCCCCCTGACCCTATTGGTCATGGTGGGGTTACTCCAGCTCTGGGTAACCTCTCTGGGTAAGCTAGGGGTAACCCTGGCCAAGATAAAGTTAGCAGAGGTGGATACCTCTAAGACCAAAATAGAAAGAATGGGTGGAGACATTGAAGAGGCAGACAAGAGGCAATTCAGACTAGGTCCTATCACTGTGGAAGTAGGTCAGTTCCCCAAAGGGAATGACCTGAACAGAAGGATGTAAGGCAGAGTAGGCCCTGCAACTAACCAGCCTATTTCTCCTACTCTTCCTCGCCTGACAGACTAGGAAGACTCTCCCAGCTTGGGCTGAGTCTCCTGGCCTGTGGGCTGGGGGGGGCTTGTGTAAAGAAATGGCTCCCTGTTGCAGTTACCCCCCACTTTTTGCCTGATACTGATGCTGACTTGACTGAGAAGAGTGCTGGGACCCTGCTAACCAGGCCCCAGCACCAGTGTTCCTTCACCTAAAATGTACCATTGTATCCACAATTGGCACACCCTGGCATTCAGATAAGTCCCTTGTAACTGGGTCTTCTAGTACCAAGGGCCCTGATGCCAAGGAAGGTCTCTAAGGGCTGCAGCATGTCTTATGCCACCCTAGAGACCCCTCACTCAGCACAGACACACTGCTTACAAGCCTGTGTGTGCTAGTGAGAACAAAATGAGTAAGTCGACATGGCACTCCCCTCAGGGTGCCATGCCAGCCTCTCACTGCCTATGCAGTATAGGTAAGACACCCCTCTAGCAGGCCTTACAGCCCTAAGGCAGGGTGCACTATACCATAGGTGAGGGTACCAGTGCATGAGCATGGTACCCCTACAGTGTCTAAACAAAACCTTAGACATTGTAAGTGCAGGGTAGCCATAAGAGTATATGGTCTGGGAGTCTGTCAAACACGAACTCCACAGCACCTTAATGGCTACACTGAAAACTGGGAAGTTTGGTATCAAACTTCTCAGCACAATAAATGCACACTGATGCCAGTGTACATTTTATTGTCAAATACACCCCAGAGGGCACCTTAGAGGTGCCCCCTGAAACTTAACCGACTATCTGTGTAGGCTGACTAGTTTTAGCAGCCTGCCACAAACCGAGACATGTTGCTGGCCCCATGGGGAGAGTGCCTTTGTCACTCTGAGGCCAGTAACAAAGCCTGCACTGGGTGGAGATGCTAACACCTCCCCCAGGCAGGAATTGTCACACCTGGCGGTGAGCCTCAAAGGCTCACCTCCTTTGTGCCAACCCAGCAGGACACTCCAGCTAGTGGAGTTGCCCGCCCCCTCCGGCCAGGCCCCACTTTTGGCGGCAAGGCCGGAGAAAATAATGAGAAAAACAAGGAGGAGTCACTGGCCAGTCAGGACAGCCCCTAAGGTGTCCTGAGCTGAAGTGACTCTAACTTTTAGAAATCCTCCATCTTGCAGATGGAGGATTCCCCCAATAGGGTTAGGATCGTGACCCCCTCCCCTTGGGAGGAGGCACAAAGAGGGTGTACCCACCCTCAGGGCTAGTAGCCATTGGCTACTAACCCCCCAGACCTAAACACGCCCTTAAATTTAGTATTTAAGGGCTACCCTGAACCCTAGAAAATTAGATTCCTGCAACTACAAGAAGAAGGACTGCCCAGCTGAAAACCCCTGCAGCGGAAGACCAGAAGACGACAACTGCCTTGGCTCCAGAAACTCACCGGCCTGTCTCCTGCCTTCCAAAGATCCTGCTCCAGCGACGCCTTCCAAAGGGACCAGCGACCTCGACATCCTCTGAGGACTGCCCCTGCTTCGAAAAGACAAGAAACTCCCGAGGACAGCGGACCTGCTCCAAGAAAAGCTGCAACTTTGTTTCCAGCAGCCTTAAAGAACCCTGCAAGCTCCCCGCAAGAAGCGTGAGACTTGCAACACTGCACCCGGCGACCCCGACTCGGCTGGTGGAGATCCGACACCTCAGGCGGGACCCCAGGACTACTCTGATACTGTGAGTACCAAAACCTGTCCCCCCTGAACCCCCACAGCGCCGCCTGCAGAGGGAATCCCGAGGCTTCCCCTGACCGCGACTCTTTGAATCCTAAGTCCCGACCCCTGGGAGAGACCCTGCACCCGCAGCCCCCAGGACCTGAAGGACCGGACTTTCACTGGAGGAGTGACCCCCAGGTGTCCCTCTCCCTTGACCAAGTGGAGTTTTCCCCGAGGAACCCCCCCCCTTGCCTGCCTGCAGCGCTGAAGAGATCCCTAGATCTCCCATTGACTTCCATTACAAACCCGACGCTTGTTTCTACACTGCACCCGGCCGCCCCCGCGCTGCTGAGGGTGAAATTTCTGTGTGGGCTTGTGTCCCCCCCGGTGCCCTACAAAACCCCCCTGGTCTGCCCTCCGAAGACGCGGGTACTTACCTGCAAGCAGACCGGAACCGGGGCACCCCCTTCTCTCCATTCTAGCCTATGTGTTTTGGGCACCACTTTGAACTCTGCACCTGACCGGCCCTGAGCTGCTGGTGTGGTGACTTTGGGGTTGCTCTGAACCCCCAACGGTGGGCTACCTTGGACCAAGAACTAAGCCCTGTAAGTGTCTTACTTACCTGGTTAACCTAACAAATACTTACCTCCCCCAGGAACTGTGAAAATTGCACTAAGTGTCCACTTTTAAAACAGCTATTTGTGAATAACTTGAAAAGTATACATGCAATTTTGATGATTTGAAGTTCCTAAAGTACTTACCTGCAATACCTTTCGAATGAGATATTACATGTAGAATTTGAACCTGTGGTTCTTAAAATAAACTAAGAAAAGATATTTTTCTATATAAAAACCTATTGGCTGGATTTGTCTCTGAGTGTGTGTACCTCATTTATTGTCTATGTGTATGTACAACAAATGCTTAACACTACTCCTTGGATAAGCCTACTGCTCGACCACACTACCACAAAATAGAGCATTAGTATTATCTCTTTTTGCCACTATCTTACCTCTAAGGGGAACCCTTGGACTCTGTGCATGCTATTCCTTACTTTGAAATAGCACATACAGAGCCAACTTCCTACATGAGGCGTGATGGAAGGAACCTTTTAAGTTCACATACTGATGATGTAATGAACATGATCAGAGAACACGACATAAGACTGCTTTGCAGGTGGAATTCAGCAGGGAAAGACTGCTGAAGTTGGAGAGACTCTCAAAGCCTTGTCAGATGTAGGGGACTGGAAGGGATCCCGTGCCACTGGCAGATCAAGAACTCAAAAACACACAACATATTTATACCCGTTGAACAGGACTATATATATATATATTTTTTTTTTAAGGTTTAGCTTTTTCAAACTTTGGGCCTCATTTAGAATTTGGCCTAGAGATTGATGGACAGAGTGCTCCAGTAGAAGAGTGATGGAGTGCCCAGCCCAACCAGCTCTAGAGCACCAGGTTTATGTCGATGGAGTAAAATTCACCCTGTCGGCGTGAATGTTCCTCCGAGGGCCCGTGGGAGTGCAGGCCATCAGAGGTGAGCCAAGTGAACATCCACCCTTTTTATGATCGAGCACAAAGTGCTCCGTCCATTCTGTAATCACCCTTTGGGCTTGAAACCACGCCCATGCCACGCCAGTCGCTTACATTGGTTCGTGGGCTTGCCTTTTAAAATCCACTTGCTTTCATTTGTGAAGGGCATGCATACGTCATACCTTTTCCGGTGTTTGGCCCACCTACACAGCACCGGTAAAGTACCAAAAACATACGAGGCTCGATGTTTTCAGCCTGTAGTCAGGACTACTTTATCTGTTTATTTTCCACGCAGCGCGATCGCGCTGCATTTTACATAGCGCGATCGCGCTGCATTTTTTTTTGCTTTACAATGCTAATAGCTCTAACTAGAACAAATGCGAGACCCGTTGCATTGAAAATGCTTGTTAGAGTAGGCGGTCGGATGGCTTTTTTTTTTTTTTTCACTGTCCCTAACAGCCAGGAATTTCCTGACCTCCACACCTTAGCAGAAAACTCCCATGGTGTTGGGGCCATTATTTTTTAATTTTTGAAATACAAACTCCTGCTTTGATACCAAGTGGGCGTGGCATAGTAACACACATTTCTCACTGGCCCAGGCCACGGATCTGTAATTCCCTCCTTTGGGCAGCCTGATCTTTATTCCTACTCTGTGTAACAGCAGATTCTGGAGTGGATATCTGAATCCGCTCAGCCTCCCTCCACAAACCTACCGCCTGCTAATATAAAACTAAGGTGAGATATACTGAGGTCCTATGCATGCTGTCCCATACTATCCAAGTGGCATCTTACTGATCAGGACCAAAAAATATAGGAACTGGTCTGTGGTTGCTTGTGTTCCCATTCAAAATGAATACGGCCTAGCAGTTGAGACTAGTCTTTTTCTATTGAAAAACGACCAAGACTAATTTGCATATTTTTGCTACCTGGTTAGATTAGTGCAGTAGCCAAACAATAATTGAAAAAGCAACCCAATCAATTATCAGTGCCTAATACCTTTTCCATCATTGGACCCATGAGACTTTTGCAATCCTTCTACCCATCACCTTTTATTGATTTTGTGTGATTCCATAAATGCTATGGCTACTCACAGAAGTGAGTCTCAGTCTCTGTGTACCATAGATTCCAAGCTGCACCTCATTAATGAGGCCTAAAAAGGCTATGGCCAGTCTGGGGCTGTTTATGTTCTCATTCTGAGGTGATGTGGCCAGACAGTTTGAACAGGATTGTTCATTTTGGAGCACAATGCAGAACACTAAGATTGCTCCTCATGGGCAGTGACGATTTAGGCAAAATAAATCAGTGGATTTTGATGTGTTGTAGAGCAGTTGTCGGGGGCAGAGAATTTTGCAAGCTTTCCACCCATCACCATTTCTGTTGTTGAATACAAGGAAACTGCCAGGAGATGAAATAGATATTAGTCTTTAATTTAAATCAAACAACACTGTGCCGATGTCACTTTCTTCCCATGTAGCAGAAAGACTCTGCAATTTAGTTAGACTCCTGGTCATCTCTCTTTATTATAGATCAAGTTACCAAAACAATTACGTTTTTAACATTTACATTGGCAGTCTCAGCCAGCTGTGATGTGACTTCCGTTTGTTTAGTAGAATTTAGCCATGATGCACAGTTGGACTTTTTTTCTTGCATGCTTCTATTGCTTTGTTCAGAACCTTGAAGACACCTTGTGAATCACTGTCATCGCATTCGGCTGTTAGATGAGGGCCAAGAGAACACTTACCGCAACAAGGAGCATCCTCCTCAGCAGCCCAACTCTAACACGACCATAAGACTAAGGACCTGATTACAATCTTAGCGGATGGGATACTGCGTCACCAACGTGACAGATATCCCGTCCGTTGTATTACAAGTTCCATTATATCCTATGAAACTTGTAATACGGCGGACGGGATATCCGTCACATTTGTGATGGAGTATCCCATCCGCCAACATTGTAATCAGGCCCTAAGGCTGTTATTACAATGGGGGCGCAATTGCAGGTGGTAACTACACCCTTGGTGCGACCAAAAACTATAACTATGAACATCTACAGTGAAGCACCCCTGAACAACCAGAGAAGTCTTAAATTCTTTAATGCAGCCTGGGGTCCTCAGGCGAGCTCCAGATTGACAATGTTTAACCAGCCCCTCATTTTCCCTTGTTCCAAGATGCTTAGTTTGCCCTCACGATATGCTTCAGGTTTCCACTTTTAAATTTCAGCTTAGATGCAAACTACCATTGCACCGTGAATCGGGATTTATTCGCCCATTTATTAATTGTCTAAATGGAAACATAACTCATTCAATACTATAATCTGAGTTGAAGTATTTAAATTTACTCTGAAATCTCAATGAAAAAACACTCCTTTAAAAACATTAAAATAGGCCATGTCATTGCCCCAACCACTGTCATATGAATCCATAGCCTCTATTTTTAAAATTATCCTAAATAACCAAACTATAACCCTAAACGTTAATCCTAAATGCAACCTTAATCCTATTGTTTACCCAAACACCACAGAGTTTAAAGTGTCTCAGGGATATTCACAAAGATAACTTACACTTGTGAGGAATTTACACATGTACTCTTAGATTTTTAGTAACTTCGCTACTGTTGGCTATTCACAGAAATTGAGTGTAAAGTTACTCAGAAGTGTGGACTTGCATATCTCCAACCCCAGAGAAATGGAGTAGAGTTACCACTGAGGAAAAAGACACTGTAGTACGTCTAGCACCACACATGGCCAGCCACTGTTACTACAACATCCTACCGTATAAAATAATGGAGAAAGGAACATAAAATGAAACCTCATACGAAATAATGTTAAATTAAGTTATTTAAAAGTTAAAATAGTTAAACATATAATGTAATGTTGAAAGAAATCTAAAATTAAAACATATTTACCACCAGTGGTGTTACTGGGAAAATCAGGCAAAGACCTTTAGGACTAAGGCAAGGTCATGAGTGCCAGGAAGGTGTGTAAGGGTGCAAGGGCAGTGACGTTTTTCTCCAGGAGTACTGCTGATTGTAAACAATTTGATATGCTGTCTAATCGCTCCTTGCCCATCCAAAACCCGTCCCCTGGAAGGGAGTCCCATTTGATGTAACTGGCATTGGTCGTGTGGGCTCTGAATTAAGAGGTGATCATGTTGTTTGTAAAGGTTGGTGCCCTCGCTCAGATGATAGTCAGAACTCCATCCTCATGATTCAGCACCATTTTACTCCACAAACTCATGCGTTTGATGTACCTGCCCTTAAACAGAGCAGAAAAAAAGTTCTTAGCATCGGCTTAATGTTCAAAGTCAAAGAAGCCACCATGACAAGATTAAAGTTACTTTGTACAAAAAGCTTTAACCTCTAAGCTGTCAGTAATTTTTCTAACCATGTTGGCACCAACTGCTCTGGCTTTATCCTTGAGAGTGACCCAAAAACATTATTAGTGAGTAATGCAGATTCAAGAGAGAAGATATCATGTTGGCCTGAAACCTGTGATAGGCTGTAGACCCCGTGTGTAGGGTATTAGCAATGAATCAAGTGTTTTTCCATTGAATGCCTTGGCAAACATGCATGTAGATTTTAATATCTACAGTTGGTTGAAAATTCAACCCATGTTCATCTTCCTATCTACAGATGCAGTTGAACTACAGAAAATAACATATGACAGGTATAAAGCCTGCTTTAGAGATCTGAAGTATTAATCTACATATTTTTTCTAAAGATCACAGGGTTTCATTGCTCTTTGATGGAAAAGTGTTCAATTAAACCAGTTCCACTTTATGATATACTGGCCTAAACACACAATGAAACATTTGAGTCTCCACACAAATGAATTATTTTTTAATTTTATATTCCTTTGTTGCGGACTACACAAAAGTAGCTGGCATTGATTAGCAAACAGAAGCCAACCTAGAACTGGGACATTCAGAACAGAGATGTTCTAACTCAATCCACAGTATATTAAGGGGCCCGCTGCTGCACACTGAGTACTTGTTACTTTATCAAAAAACATGTGATCAACCTCTGCTTCTGTAGCACTACTCCCATCAGAGAAAGAGATACTGCACATAACTGTACCTCTGCATTTCTGGGACTGTGAAGGGCCACCGACACTGCATTCTCTGCAATGTATAATGGAGGAATGTGGAGAAAACCTTGCAATAAATATATGTTTGCAGCGTGAATCTTTTCGGGATTCACATGCTGCACATTATTCTGCCATCTACGGTTTGCGACTGGAATTCTCCAGTGTGCTAGTAGTCCTTCCCTTCTTTCTTTTCTTTCTTTTTGTTGTTGTTGGACCTTGACAACCTCCATCATTTGGTGCTTAAGCCATCCTCCTGTAATGTCATACGCCCTCCACAGAAGCCTTCCTGTTGGTCACCATCGTCGGATTACTTTTTTCCACCATTGGAACTGGAAACATCGCCAAGGCTCTCCAAACTGCGAACAATGAAGTTGAAAAAGTGCTTTTTCCTGTCACAGAAGACTGAACAATCCACCGATTACAGGTACCGGAGGGGTAGTGTTGAACCGGTACATCGTAATCATAGTGGAGAATGCCCTGGCTGGGGGCTCTTTGTTCTGACTGATATGGAGAATATGCCATTCCAATTTTGCCCGAAATGTCACCACAGATTCACCCATAAGGATAAATATCAAGCGTGTAACCTGTGCCTACCGCTCGACCACAACAGCGACGACTGCAAGGCCTGTGCAGACTTTAAGCCCAAGACACTGTGAGCAAGAGACAAGCCAGAGGCAGGCTCAGAGCGCCAAGCAAGGCCAGACACTGACTATTTCTCTGAGGGACTTGGGATTGTCACGTAACAATGAAGAAAGCATCACTGAAGGAGCAGAAGGAAAAGGCTTGGACGTCCAGTTGTCGATCATCGATGTTGAAAGAGAACAGCGCAAGCTAAAGGTAATCCCCAAAACGTTCTTGGGGGGAGACTCTAAATCATCCGATTCTAGAAGTCAAAAAGGGGCCTCAGCGTCTAAAAAATAGTTGACCAAAGGCAAGTCAAGATCAAAAGAACACCTCGGTTCCCAGGCTAGCGATACCGCAGAAGGTTGAACCCCTGAAAAGATGTAAAAAGACAATCGAGGTTGAGGAGAAGAAAAGACGGATCAAAGCCGAGAAACTTCGACATCAAGAGAAAGGGAACAATGCTGAAGAAGTCAATGAAAGAGACTTAGTCGAAGGAATTTTTGACTTTGAAAAGTAAATCTACATTTGCACTTGATGTCATAGGAAGGGCCATGGAAATTGAAAGGGAAAAGAAGCAGTTAGAATCAGGGATGGCAGCAATCCTGCAAAAAAAGAGGGACTTTGATTAATCCTTCGGGAATTTCTTTTTCCACAAAAGTCCTTGCGGCATGATGACAGTGGGAATGGGGAAGTCCAAGATCTTGAACCCCCATCGACACTCCAGCTACAAGAAGAAGAACTGGAATTGGAGTTTCTCTTTGAGGAAGATGTTCCTGAGAATTTAGCTATGGAAATGCTGCAGCAAGGGTCTGAATTCAGAGAGAGTCAATGGCATGACATTGAAAGTGATTCCCCTGAAGAGGGAATTGATACTTACCCCTCAAGACAATCACCCAGATGTTATTGCGATGTATGATCAGCTTATAAAAATAAATAAAGGCAGCTGAGAAATGTGAGGTACAGTCAGAATACGAAAAGCCCCAATCCTGCTTCCTACTTGAGACTGCCCTCTCAAACAAAAAATCAGGTTTTTTTCTGATGCTTCCAAGCATCTTGAATCAGGGGAGAGAGGCGTGCAAGGAGCCTGCAATTTGCAGAGCAATAACACCTAGAGATGAGAAAAAGTATAGACATTCATCCAAAGATCCTTGATACAAAAGAGGAAGAGTTCCAGCTGATTCAATCATAGCAGACACTGCAAGGAAAAAGGCAAACATTCCAACTACACCTGGTCCACCTCCGGATAAAGAAAGTAAGATAATGGATTTGGTTGAAAGAAAATTTGAAAGAGGGGCAGCAGATCAGTGCAGAATGACAAACTCCAAACGCTGTACTAAATAGGGACGTCTACCAGCAATGGGATGACATGGCAGTACCTGTGAAACATTTGCCCAAACAGTACTGCAAAAAGGGCTGCTGCACTGGCTGAGGAAGTTAAAAACACAGCTAACACTTGCCTCAAACCAGCGCCAGATGCGTTGGATCCAGCTAGCCTTCAAATGATGGAGGGGACAACACTGAGACTCCATGCATGGTTCAGGGTCTTGGGTTTTAAACCTAAAGTGCATGCTGATATCATCAACACTCCATTCAACAGTGAACAGGTTTTTGGAAGTTCTGCAGATGAAATGTTCCAGTAGCTGAAAAATTACATCAACTCCGCTAAATCAGTGGGAGCTCCGCAGTTCAAAGATCACCCGTGAAGAGGAGCACCTCCTGACAGAAGACCAACAGAGAGGAAGCTTCTATAGTACATCCTCACATCAGGGGTTTCACGGGCAAGTCAGACCCAGTCAACACCTCAGTACTGGCAGCTTTAGATGCAAGGATGACAGTCCTATCAGAGACGAACACAGGGAGAGCACAGCCTAACAGAGAAGGAGCAGCACCCGCCAGTAGGTGTCTCTGCATTTCATCAAAACCTCTTACACACAACACCTGTGGGAGGAAGAATAAAAAAAAACCTCCTTCAGGAGTGGAGGAAGAGAACTACAGGATATTGCATCTTAAACATTATCAAATATGGATATTGCATAGAACTGAGCAGAACACCCCCAGCAAAAGTCCAAGGAAAAAAGTCTTCTCAAAGGAAGAAACATCACATCTACTCAGGGGAGTAGAGGAGTTGCTGGGGAAGGGAGCAAAACAAAAGGTGCCCAAGAAGAAAACCAGTCAAGGAAATTACGCAGCATATTTCCTTATACCAAAACAGGAGGGAACACTACATCCCGTACTGAACTAAGATTTATGAACAAGTCCATAAAAACACAAATATTTAAGATGACGACAATGCAGGTGGTTACCCACAAATTTAAAAGGGGGATTATATAGCAACCAAAAACCTTAAGGATGCTTATTTGCACATCCCAGTGAATCACAATCACAAGAGAGTCCTGCTATTTGTAGTCAACAAGGCACATTACCAATCCAAAGTACTCACTTTCAGAATAAAGTCAGCACCAAGAGTATTTACAAAATGCCTAGCAGCACGCCTAAGAAGACAAGGAATTCTAGTCTACCCTTTTCTAGACGATTGGTTGGTAAGAGCAAATTCATTGAACAAACGCAAAACAGATAGTCAAAAAGTGATAACAGTGTTCGATCTAGGATTTTTAAATATACAGAAAAATCATCAACAAAGCCAGAGTAAGAAAAGTTCTTTCTAGAAGCAAGAATCGACTCAATAGAGGTAAAGGCGTATCCATGCAAAAAGAGGGTTGCGTCAATACCTCAAGAAACACACCTTTATCAGAAGGGACAGTCTGACAGTCAGGACCGTGGCAAAATTCTGGAAAAGATGGCCTCATGCATCCTGCTCAATCCATATGCAAGGCTACATATGAGACCATTTCAGGAATGGCTACAAAAACATAGTCACGGGCAACAGTGGATTGGGAGGATCTAGTGGTTATCATGCAAAAAGGTCAGGAGGAGATGATGTAGTGGAACAGGATACAGTTATCAGCAGGAAGACCATTTACTTAACGAACTCCTATATTAACCGTTACCACAGCGGTCTCATATGGGTTGTGGAGCACATATAGAATCACTCAGTGTAGGAGGTGTATGGACAGAACACGATGCAGGACAAACCGTCAATGTCCTGGAACTAAAGACTGTGTTCCTAGCTTTAAAAGCCTTTCAGACATAGCTATGGGGGAAACTATTATTAATACAAATAGACAAAACTATGGCAATATTTTATGTCAATTAATAGGGAGGAACTCGTTTGTTTGCCCTGTAAAATTAGCACATGAAATTCAAAATTCTAGAACTCAATCACTCAGTACTCAAACAGATATTCAGATGCTGGGGTGCACCAAAACTAGATCTCATTGCAAAACAGGCAAATGCAAAATGCCAATATTTCGCGTCCAGGCACCCCCACACTACCAATCAGTAGGGAATGCCCAGCCAATAAGTTGGTCAGGCATATTTGCATACGCTTTCCCTAGATGCCACTGACATGCAGAGCAATCAACAAATGCAAACAGGAGACAATGACACTAATTCTTATTGCCCCTCAGTGTGTGAGACAGACTTGGTACTCCAAAGTCATAGAGATGACGAAATTCCCAAGACTTCACGACCTACTGCCAGTGAAAGGGGGGGAAAGTTCTCCATCCAGAAACTTTAAGGTTAGCAACATGGCTCCTGATGACTTAGTGTTTGGCCACCTACACCTGCCAGAGGAGACAATGGCGGTCCTCAGAGAAGCAAGGAGGCCAACTACAAGAAAATGTTATATGACCAAATGGGAATGATACTTACTTTGGTGCAAAGATGGCCCTCTTACATCAAAATATGTAAGCCAATACAGTCCTAAAATGTCTTACACATCTTCTAGACTGGCAACTAACATATGCTAACTTAAAAGAACTATTGTAGCCTATAAAGCCTCTTTACTTCCCCAGTAATTTAAAGATTCTTAGAGGGAGCAAAACGAATAGGACCACTCCAGAAGGGTACCTGCACCAACATGGAACTTAAACCTGGCACTAACACAGCTAATGGGGAAATCCTTTGCGCCTCTTCACAAGGCATCTTTGAAAATGATCACACTAAAAATAGCCTTTCAAATGACAATGACATCACCACAAAAAGTTTCAAATTTTCACATAAATCATTCAATCCATATCCCAAGTTTTTTCCAAGAACACAAGAAGAGCAATCACTAAATGCCAACGCTGGCAAGCAGACAACGTCAGCGGTGCGCAGTATACAAAAAGCATCTTCAAGTGATGGATGCTAGTCCTGCATCTCCTGGGGGCTTGGCGTCACTTGGAATTTGGGCAGCACCATCTCTGATTCCAGTGTCTCAGGTAGTCAGGCAAAGGTGGCCTCCCCCCCCCCCTCACCCCCCCAGGGCTCCATTTGGCCACAGGCAGCTCACACAGGGCACTACACCACCTACGGCCACCCTCACTTATGGTTTTTGCCGGGTACCGCTGCCCGGGGAGGCTGTCCAGCAGGGAATGGGCACTTCCACCTCTGGCAGCTTCCCGCCATGCATACAACCACGCATACACACATTCATGCACACATGTAGACACCACACACACAACACCTGCCATCCTCCTCCCCTGTCAGATGATCAACTTACCTGGCCTGGGGAGGAGGCTGTCCGGCAGGGAACGGGCACTTCCACCTCCGGCAGGGCCCCGCCAGCAGGACACCGCCAGGCTGTTTTTCTGCACATAATACAGCTGGTGGAGTCCTACTGGCAGGGCGGGACCGGTGGTGGAACCACCACAGTTCCTCCGACCGCCAGCACGACTACTGCAGGATTTCTGCCCAAAATGTGGCGAAAATCCTGCAGTACTCGTAATATGGTGGTCGGAAGACCGTCAGAGGCTTTGGTGGTCTGGCTGAAAAGACCGCCAAATTCGTAATGAGGGCTTATGTGTCATTAGTGACGCTGCCTGTACTCTTAATTGCAGAGCGGTCCCGACTGCATATAACATGGCAGCTGTCCAAGGCTGGAGATCGAGCTGCGTTGTGTCTGCGCCTCTCTGGGCGGGACCTGGTTGAGTCAGTACCTCAATAATCTGAGTAGCATTAGGGAGGCGAACAGCCCCCCCGACACCGCTAGGACACACTGGATGAGGCAGGATTTGGTCCCCGGACTGCAGGAACCTCACTGGAGTGCAGCCATCTTGCTTGCTAGCTCTCTGGTGCCCCTTTGTTACCTTTTTTGATGTCCCTGTGGCCCTCCTTGTATCTTTCTGTTCCTTTGTTCCGATTGCTCTATCAACCTTATTAAGTGTTTCTTGTCCCTGTCTTCTGACTCGACACGTCCCTGTGTCATCCAGGGTTCTTTCCATCTATCACCAGGTGCAAAGTGTTTCATGGCATGGGGAGAAGGGCATGTGCTCCACAGAATCCAATCCAAGCATTAGAGTAGTAATGTTCCAGTCAGTGTAAAGGAAAAAAATATCAAATAACCGCTTTCCCTTATCTAAAGCCAGGACTTGCATTCAAGGGAGAGTAAAGTGGGGTAAAGTGAATATTGTACTGGTCCTAAAAACCCTTGGTGTGCTGGGGGAATTTCTGATGCTTCGACGTGCACTCTAAAAGGCCTAGCCATAAAAGTTTGGTTGAAGTACTCATGGGTGTAAAAGCCGTCCTCAGAGGATGGGAATGATACCAGACTGGCTTTCCTCCATTTCATTGAATCTCGAAAAAATGTCTGCTTTAAGTTTGGTTGAAGTACTCATGGGTGTAAAAGCCGTCCTCAGAGGATGGGAATGATACCAGACTGGCTTTCCTCCATTTCATTGAATCTCGAAAAAATGTCTGCTTTTGCCTTTGTCCTCACCCAGAGAGTGCAAAATGCAATCTTCTGATCTGTAACTCCTGGATTTCGATAGCCTTAGAAGGTCCTTGGGAATGGGTTGAATGATCTTAACAACTTGATGTATACTGCATTGCTACCACTACAAAGTGGCCTTTCTGTCACAAGCTAGTAATTGCAAAAAACAATTTCATACATACAATTATTTTGTCACCCACGACTCCAATGTGCTCAATTTTCCCTTGTCCATCTCATCTGTGCCTTACAATGTGCTTGGTGTCCACAGGTACCGGAGGAAAACATCAATGGCGTCATCAACGCTCTGCAAGTCAGCCAATCAGAGAAGCATTAGAGCTCAGCAAGGAGTGTCGCGAGGACCTTGCCGGGTCTCCTCCATTTTCCGCACAGTATTTCTGAAGAAGCTGAATCCAGAGCGGTGCCATTTAAAGAGAGAGGTTGCCGAAGAGAAGAGAGGAGCATTAAAAAAAAAAAAACAATTTATTTTCAATTTTTTTTTAACATGAAGGTTTGCTTATGATAGATTCTAAAACGAAACTGTAGCCTTCCTGCTCTCTAGGTCTGGAATATGTTGGCTGGAGACATGGTGTGCTTTGCCAAGATGCGGGACTCTAACGAATGTTCAAAAGTTTCTATGCGCTATAGCTTTGTGGGCGCTTCGGAAATGCCCTGAAATCGGAGAGAGGAGGTTTGGGTGAAAAGGGTGGGAGGTGATGTTTGCTTCGTAGTGAAGAGTAAACGAAAGAAATATCGAGTTAATATTGCACTGTATTAAATCTCTTACTGACACCAGACTGTAAAAAGATCGTAACAAATTGTTGGTTCTAAGTAGGAGTTAACTTTGTCACCAGTTCCCCCCTTTCATGAGACCTTGCATTGAGTCATTGAGACAGGATTGTCTTTGTTACAATAAGCTGTTGCTTTTCTCTTTCTATTCAGTGGGGCAGACAGTAGGTCCGTGAGCAAAAGAGGGGTTGTGAGCAGTAATGTATAGTTTCTTGCACCTTGAACCTGCCGCCCTCTTTTCCTCCCCCAACCATTGCCTCCTTTAATTGAGAAATTACTTCTGTGTTTATAAGCAAACCTCCCGCTTGTGCATAGATCCGTGCTCATCAAGTGGGGAAGTCTTGCATCCAAGCGGCCTGTGCATCTGATGGGTACACAGCTATGCACAGGAGCGTAGAGCGCGTGTGGGGTTCCGCAGTCTATACTGTTTCAGTGAGGCATTTGTTAGGGTCCCCCCTCTCTGCATCTTGTAGGTGTTATGCAAGTTTTTTTTTCACCAACTCAGTTGTTGTATCAAGTCTTGTGTATACCAAAGAGCAAGCACTCCATTTACTAGCTGTACCATAGCAACCAGCCTCTTTATCTTTCGGCTTGCATTGTGCAGAGATTGGGCTAAGTATCTAAAACCTCAATAGCTACAGACATCCCTTTACTTTGGGGCAGCGGTGCACACAGACAACTTGTTTCTGTTTTATCCCTCCCAGCTTTTCTAGTTTCCAACATGAGTTCAACTTCCAAGTGCAGACTTCCATGCTGCTTTCATGACACTAACCCATGCAACAGCGCATGCGTGTCTGACACAAAATACACGTTTGCCTTTTAGAAGTGTCAAAACTAAAGTTCTCAAGTGCAATAAAAATTGTCCAGAAGAAATATTTCTGAAACAAGAAGCTGTGAATTGCCTAAAACTCTTGCGTCTGACAGCAAAGCAGCCTGGAAGTCTGAGCCATTTTATTGGAATATTGGGTGATTTTTCCACTGAGTTATGAAAAGACTTCTATCCCCAGTGATACAATACATTTAATTAATCCCTCCCTTGAGGAATAATACCATTTCAATTTCACACTCTGCCACCGTTTCCCGTTAAAATGACAATGATAGATCACCATGTGTTTTGTTGTTATTTCGGTTTTGAGTGTTGTCGTCTGTTGGACAAGGTGTGGTCCTCAGCGTCAGCGCTTGTGGTGTTGTTTCTCATGAGGCCTGCACTATTCAGGATGGTGGTTCCTTGAACCCAGCAGATGACCTCCGGCACCTAAAAGGTGCTAGAAAACTATACCTATGCAGTAATGTAGATTTGGGCAGAGTTGCAGTTTTGACACAGTTGATAAAATATTCTTTAAGGCATGTCTACTTTGACCCGTTAAGTTGGTTTAAGGTGTTATCCCCCAGGCGACTTCCCTAAAGACGTTTTGTACATTGAGATTACAATGCAGAACCAAAGTGAGGGACTGAGGTCTGTTGTGAACTTTGGAGCCAACCTTCACTTTTCCATGTCTACAAATCCCACGTAGCTTGAAGTGATGGAGTTGTGACTTTGGCATAAGTGATTGCTGTGTGTGTCTGGCATGCCTGGAGAGTCTGTTTTGCTTCACTCCGCGGACAGGACACTCCAAGAGGAGGCAGATATCTAGTGAAGGTTCGCGTTTTGCTAGGCAGCGACTCTGATTGTAGGGGAGCGCGAAGGCTCATCGGAAAGAGTGAAGAGTTGCACTATCTGTCGTACAGTACAGAGGAGTCTCCTCTTTGCATGAGCTTCTTCCGCTGCATAATTGAACGGTACTCTGAGTTATGACCTGCTAGAGCTTTTCTCCTGGTCATTATCATTTTGAGATTGTTTCGGAGTTGCAGAATTACCTGCTTCCTTATATTTTTTGAAGACCGCGTTTACTTTTAAAGACCTAGGTATTTTTTTAACTTTATTAACTTTGCACAAAATATGCCTAACCAAAATGTAAATGCTCATCTGCTTTCAGAGAGGTCTTAATGCTGTAGACTTCTCGCCTTCTCTCTCTTTCCCTATCTTCCCCTCTCCCTCTTTTGCCATTTCTCCCTCTCTGTCTATCTACGAGGCCTTTCTTTTCATAGAAAAAAAGCTAGTTTATGTAGTGTAGTGGAATATAGACATTGTTGTGCCCTTATTTTATTGAATTTCAGACAATTTCAGCTGATAGATTTTGTGATGTGTCTGTGTTTTGTTTACATTAAAATCTGTAGTGTGTTTGTATATACATATATATACTGTCAACATATACATGCATGTGTTATACATGTGCTGTATATATGCAGCTTATATATTCTATTTGTGTGTATGCAGGTGAATGCATACAATGTGTGTGTATTTGTGCCAAGTTGGTCTAAGGCAAAGGATATAGTTTGAGCCAACCAAGGCATTAATTGCAAAAATAGTACATTGCGCGAGTCAGATCCGTTATTAACACTACGGCCTGTAGGTCAAATTGCATATAAATAATACCCTTAGACCAAACAAATTCAGGAACTAGATCCAGGTTGCTACATCCCTTGCTTCTTTCTAAGGGAGAGACCTTTTTCGCTGTTAGAAGACATCTAATTTTTGATGCGCCCACCCTCTGCTAAGCTCTGATAACTTCATTGACTACCAATGTAGAGATAGTTTGTGTTCTGTTCTCTATGGTGGCTTTCCATGTATGTACTATGCCTTACCCTGATAAAATGTAACGCAATAAAGTAGCATAATCCGTACCCATGAGATCCTCCCGGTCTTCGATTTTCCCAAGTCTTCTTGCAACCCCTGATTTCTGTTCCAGTCCCACTCCTTCTCAAAGTCAGATAATCAATTATCCTAAACCTCTGCACACTCACCCTTTAAGAGCAGAATTGTCACCTTGTCAGAAATCATTGTCTTGAGAGCGACATGGGTATGTTAAGTCTGTAAATGAACAAAGGCCTTATTTATAGTTTGGAGAACTTATACTCTGTAAGGACATGGCTATTACAAGTGCCATAGGCTATAATACACTTCTATTACCGCATGTGGGGCATCCGTTAAAGTTTGTGACTCAGTGTCCCATCTGCCAAAGTCTAAATAAGGCCTTAAGACTTTGCACAGTATTGTAACTGGCAAACCACTGACTTAAGGCAAATTACACCTTCATGTACTCACAACCATGACAAGTCTTCCTTTCACACAATCTTGGAAGCTATAAACCATGCCCTTGGACAGAAGCTGTAAAGTTCTGCCGAGGTGGGAATGTTTCTATTGGTGGACCTCAATGCAGCAAGTGCCCCTTATTATCATCTATGCCCATTGTGGCACGTACATTTTTTACCGTTAAATAGAATTGTCTATTGTGAAGGGGATGTGGATATACATTTTGGATAAAACAATATAGTTTTAAAACAAATTCCTAAGAGAAAGTCATATATATTCGAGATTCACTGCTATTTTTATTTTGGTGAAATTGTTTCATTGTTTAAAATTATATTAGTGCTTGGTCTCCTGTGTTTGCGTCAGTGAGCAGTGCTGCAGCCCAGCAGTGAGAATTCAGTCAGCCTGCCACGTTTCCCAGTTCCATGCATGATGTGTTGCTCTAAGGCCAGGTTTTTTCTGTGAATTCTTGGACTTGTAGTCATGTTTATTCCTTTATAAAACAGAATTACAGGTTCCATAATTTAAAGGAACAAACCTGGAGTGGAGTAGGACATCACAAATGGACCTATGGACCTCGGAAACTTGGCGTGAAAACAATGCACACATTTAGGGGCTTACAAGCGTAGTCCCTAAGCCTTAGGTGCTCTATGAAAATACTGATTTGTGTGAATTCATCTCCTGTAGTAAAGCATTTTTCTAATAAAGCACCACCTTTCAGTTGTATGTAAGTGAAAGTTCTTTCTGTTACTGGGGTTTTCGCTTTGAGGAAATGGACACAGAACTATGTCCACTGTTGTGTTGAGTTGTTTAAATAGATCATGTAACTGAGACATCGTCTTAGCACCTTTTATCCCCAATAAGACGTGCTGTGGCTTTTGTGATAAAATGTACAAAACACGTGGATCAGGTTGAGATGTTTTATATTTGTGCATGCAAATTTTGTTTAATGATCCAATTTCCTCTAAGCCGGAAAGCAAACCCACTTTTCAGCGACTCGAAGTGGCATATTCCAGGCATTGGGTTTCTGAGCCACGATAGCACTCTTCATATCAAAAGCTTATGTGCTGGCAGTGCTTTCATAGGCTTGGAGTGGCCTAAAGTAGACATTTTCTACTTGCTCTCTTTCTCTCTTCCATTGCTCTTTTCTTCTCCTCTTTGGATTTTCTCTGCACCTTGATAGGTATCATTGGAAAAAAACATGCTTTGTAAGTTTATTTTCATCTGTGATAGCATTGGTCCCTTCAACGCGGGGAACACGTGGATCTAACCACCACAGAGTAGCTTATAAGACCATTGGTTGAAACGGGTTTTAGTTTCTCTTTTGCTAGGGTAAAGGTGTTTTGTTTTTGGATGGCAATATTCTGGCTTGTTAGCTGAAATATTAAGCCACCGTGGCTTTCATTATGTATTCAGATGGTTCATATCATGCAGTGATGTGTACACCTGCAACCGAGCAATACAGACCTCGCATTACGCAATGGTAGGTGAACACTCCTTGAGGCTCCTGGTTATATATGCATGTGAGCATCCCCATATGAATACCACTGTCCTGCCACATACCAGTTCAGTAATGCGTACCAAGCAATGCCATTGCAAAAGCAGCCCGCATCTGGGCTGGCCACATCAGGGGATAATGATGTGTTCTGTGACTGGAAAATGCTGGTGACTCCAGCCACCCTCAAGGTGGCGATCATGAAGGACTCTTCCCTTTGTGTGTCATCAGACAAGCTCTTTTACCCAAACTAAGACACTCCTGTCTGGCATTTCATCGAAGATGCAGGATATGGACAATTTCCTGCCTGACTTGGTGGAAAGAGATTGCTTTTTGTAATCGCTTTGTATCAGAATTTGTATCACCCAGTTTGAGGATGTATTGTCTGTGTGGGTGGGTGGTAATCCTCTGTAAGGACGTCTGTATGCCAGGCGGATATTTGCTTTCAAAACAATTGGTCTTGCCTTTGTTAAATGAATATTGCTAAGGTTTTGAAGACCGCTGTGAGTGCTCATGTTGAGACTCTCAAAATTTGCTGAGTATTTTGCTATGATGATTAGTGGTCTTGCAGCAACCTGGCTACATTTTGTGGTTGTTCATCTTTCTTTGTTTTCTGGATACCGTGAATGTGCAGCAGTTACAGAACAGGGATTAGGAAGCTGAAATAAACAACATCTTTTGAATATAGAGAGAAATGCTATATGAGGACAAATATGTTTTGCGAATCATCGGTCCAAGATGTCCAAGTTGTCATTAGCAAAGCAAATCTAGTGGGGTCGGGAATAGGAAAGACAATAGTGTCAAAGGGTTACAATATCATGACCAGAGTGCCGAGGGCCGAAATATCAAAAGGTAATTTTGTATAGTTTCTATAGCTAACTCCACATATACATACCTTGGTGGATATATATATATTTCCTCAAGGTTGTGGATGTGGAGCTCAGAACAGTAAATCTATATCTCCCCTGTACATTTATTTTTTGATATTTCACCCCTGAAATTTCGGTAGAATTTTGGGACCCTTCAATATTCTGCCTTCAATATTCCCAACTACAGTCAGAAAATCTCGTAGGTTATGTAACCGTGCTTCTAATGATGAGTACCGGGACATTGTCAGTTTGAGCACGTGTGTTGTATTTTATTTGTCTGATACGTACACCAAAGATCCCTGGAAGGTTCATCCCCAATTCATGAGATTTCTTTTATGGAGAAATTGATAGTTACGTTCTTTTTCTGGGTAGTAAACGCTTCCGTTTGATTGGAATTTTTCCAGCAACAAACTTTGTTTTACTTGTAACGTTCCGTCGAGCTCTCTGCTCACAAATAATGGCTTTCTTCAGAAGGTCTGTATTTCTGGATTGAACACCAGACATCCGAAGAAGGAATGTTCATCTCTGTCTCATTTGAGCCTCCTTGTTGCAGCTACAAGGACTGCCCAAGATCATTTCCATTATTTGATAACCTTCTTGCGTGCAGTTTTAGACGGTCAGTCCTTTGACTTTGATGCTTGATAGAATGTATCCCCTAACCCACCTCTACTTAGGCCTAGCAATGCATTACCAATTAACGGCTGTGTGTGCTGTCTAGGAAGCTGAGCATGTCACGACAAATGCAATGAGCTATGCTGAGGGTAGAAAAATGTGGGTAAGAGGTGTGTTGAAGCTCGTAGAGGTAACACAGACAAAAAGTTGTTCAGTTAAGAATTCTAATTGTGAAATATGTACCATTTCGTAGTGCCCAGATAGACATTTCTTCCATCATTACTTAAGTTGATGTTGTCTCTGTTTGAAAGCAACAACTTACAAAAGGGATTTCAACAGGCAAAGCCCCACTCCACTGCCTTAAAGTATTATGAGGCAAAGCGTGCAATGGAAGAAGTACAGGTGATCACCTTCTCATAGTACCGGCTTGTGTGGATCAAGTGCTGGTACTGGTACTGCCTCTTAGTAGTACTAGAGTACTGTACAAATATTTACTTGTTTAATATAAGACGGTCTTATATTAAACAGACAGATCCATACTGTTCCTCGATTGGATCTGTGCATGAGAACCACCTTCAGCATATCACCTAAGAACCTCTCAATGTATACTTGGAGCAAATGTCATGAAACAATTATACAGGGCATTTTAACAATCTCAGTGATGGAAAATGTGCCCATGGAACACGCTCATCTTTTTCAATTCACTGATTTCTAGAGCAAGATCTAGCTTGTCGGGTGCAAACTAAATTACCACACTTGTCAAAGGAAAGACTGGTTAACCAGCTCTAAATTATCATAAACAGATGAGCTGAAAAATTATTTGCCTTGTTGAAACAAATAAGAACACAGAATTGTATCTTGGGTTATAAGCATAAACTGTAAATATGATTCCAGATGGGAACAGAAATGTGATTTGCCAGCACCAAGATGGTGGTGTCCTTGAGCCAATCAATCATTCATTTGCAAAATGTATGTGGACTTAAAACTAAAACTGCTTCATGATTTTTCATTTCTTATGTTTTTTCAAGTATGCTTTTATCAAGGGCTCAACCTTATACACTACTTTGTGTTATGTCAGGGATTTACTTTTCATTTAGGAAAACCTCTTTTGACAATTTTGATGTTCAAAATATGAATGCTGTGTTTTCTCGGACCCTTTGAGTCGTCATTATTCCATGGCAGGCCTCTCATGTCACGGCCCTTCAAGATTGTCAAATGAGGCAGACCATGCCCCATCAAAAATGACTTTAGATAACAGAGGAAAAGAAATGAAAGGTTTCTACTGTGGCGTTGGATGAATTATATCACAAAACAATCAAATGAATCCTTGAAAAGGCACCTTTGGGTGTCAAACATGTCAGCTGTCTGCTATAAACACGTAAGACACAACCTTGATACATTTCAGCTCTCAAGAAATCAAACATAAAAACAGCCCAGTGAGAGCAAGCTGCAAGGCTCCTGTAGGCGGGAACGGGAGGCGAAGATACAATATTGTAAAGTTGTAATGTTGTTAAGAGACAGCCACGTTTCCCCTGCCTTTGTCACACATGGTAGAGTATTTCCCTGTGTGTTGGACATCCTCAGAAAAAACCTCCCATATCAAAAACAGTAGAGGATATATGAATTGCTTTACGAAATAACTGGCAACTGCTGCAGCCCAACCTCACAAAGTGTAGCGCAGGAGATCAGTTAATAAACAGAGTGATCAGTTAATGAAAACAGAGTGATGTTAGGCGAGTTCTTGGACATTTCTCTGCGAGACATGCAGCCCCTGCATTCTTTGCGCCGGCATCTGCCCTTTCAGCTTTTTTGTGTCTCTTCTTTCCGCTCGGTGGTTTTGGTGGAGAGCAGCACAACACCCTTGTTCTGATGTACTGGGAGCAGCCGCCGTCTGGATATTTTTCTTTTGTCCGGCCTATGCGGCTCGCCGCGCTTTTTCAGGTGTTTTTTTTTTTTTTTTTTTTTTAAATAAAAACTGGGGCTGTTGCCACCCCCTTCCGCAGTGTCTGGTTTGGCGATGCGCTGCAGGTGGTGGCATGACCAGCATTGCTGTGCGCGCGCGCAGCAGGTCTGCATCCCCTTCTGTGGGTTAATGGTTGACTTATGAAAGAACCATTGGACGCCTCAGTTCAGATATTGCTGTTTAATTTTTTTTTATCCTAAAAGGAACATAATCTGAACCCCGGGCTCACCCGTTTCATCTCTAGGAATCGTTAACAGCAGCTGGTGTAAAGTCCGATTCATCCTAGCTTGAAGGACCGATTTGTTCTTGTCTATTCCAGCAGCCCCCTTGGCATGACACGCTTGTGGATTGGGGTTGATCCTGGTGGACGCAGACCTATGGATCTATACCAATAGCCAGGTTTAATGACACCACAGGGGCTTGTGTTACAGTGGCACCATTAGACAGTCCTGTTTTTTTTTCATCCCAACAGCTCTCTACATACTTGGTGTGATAGTTTGTTTTTCCAGTCTTTAAATAGGAGCCTACAAGTTCCACCATGCAAAGGACTGGCTGAAAGTGTCACACATCACGTGTGCTCACTTGGAAAACTGTGATAATTGTGTACTCAAAATATTCTCAAACAGTACTATGTAATAAAAAAAAGAATTTTCAGGGCACAATCACCAGCACTCTACATATAAATGATGCACTAAATACAATTATTCGTATTCACTTAATCAGAATGCTCTACATATTCAATGTTCTGTGCACACTGAGTTCTGTCTCAAATTTAAGTTTCTTGCAGAACTACAAACACATGGTGTCTGTCTGTGACACCAAGCCTTCTAGAAAGTCCCTTGTAGAACTCCTTGAAAGAGACCCTTATCAGAAGGCAACATTTGGGTTATCACCTTGATATGCTGTATTTACACTGTAGGACACAGAAGTTTGGACTTTAAGCTCTCCACACTTACTGAGCTTTTAGAATGTAAAATATCAACCTGTAAGGAAAACTGACTGGCCCAGCCAATCAGAGTGCTGCTGTATTCTTAGTTAAGTGAGAGTGGGAAGCAAGACTTGAAGACAGGGACGGTAGTCCTTTGTGTCTTTCCTTATTGTGTCAGATAAGGGACATACATGCCATTGCCTACATACCATCAGGAGTTAACAATTGTTAATTATCTTTTCACCTTATGATGGGCCCGTCCCTTGGACCTTATTTGTAGACAGGGAAGTTAATAGTAGTAACCAGCATGACCAAACGCAATAACTATTAAATAATTGTGCACGAGCACTGGACCTGGTAGTTGGACAATATTGTTTTTTAGGTGGCTCATTATTAAGTCCTTCTCTTTTAATATCCCAAGCCCACTCACGGGGTCCCTGTCTTCTAATTGTGTATTATCAAAAAGACTATGAAGATGTACAGAAGCACACTGCGTAAAGCATCAGAGGACATTAGGTAAGCATAGGAAATGCTTTTCAGACTGCCCTCAGTGTTATACATGACGGACTGGTATTCCCAGTGTTATGTGGCTGACACATGAGTTGCTGGTCTTAGCCAGGTCCAAAGACATCAAATGTGCATGCAGGTCACTAGAACTTGTGACAATGAGTTCCTTGCAGGCAGCAGTGGGAGGCTGGCCCAAAGATGTCAAATGTGCATGCAAGTCACAAGCACTTGTGGCAATGAGTCCTTGCAGGTAGAAGTGGTAGGTTTCCCCAATTTCAGCACTTAGGGCCAGATGTATGAAGCTCTTTTACCAGTCACATACGGCCCATCGGGCCACTAGCGGCCAGTTAAAGGCTTTTTGTCATGTACCATCCCTATTTTGCGAGTTGGTAACCTATTACTGACTCGCAAAATAGGGTTTGCAAGTCGCTATTAGGAAGGGGCGCGGCAAGGGCGTCTCTTCATAATAGCGAGTCGCAGGAGGATGTAAAAATGTTTGCAACGGTAATGTGGTCACAAAACATTTGCCGTTCCCACCAACTTCAAGTTGGTGGTAAGTCATTCGCAAATGGGAAGGGATCCCCAGGGGACCCCTTCCTCTGCGAATGGCAGTGCAAACCTTTTTTAAGAGCAGGCAAATGAAAAACACTGTCATACTTCGCAGTTTGCGATTTCGTGATAAACCGCGAACATTAAACTACATACATCTGGCCCTTGTTGAATTCCACATGTTGTGAAAGTTGCTCTCAAGAGTAGCGTGTAACAACATTATGGTAGATGAGTGCAGAAGAGCAATTCTGTGGTTACGTTGAGGGTGTTCATTGCTGTCACTTCGTCTTGTAGATTGAATACTTCTCCTTTGATGGAGGGAGAGTGCCCTGTGCTCGTAACTACGTTCGCAGAGGGAGGGTGGACATCTTCCTGTATGCGTCCGCCTTCGCTGCACCCTGATCTCCAATGTCTTGACAACAGCGCCACCGTGTGGCGGGTTTGGGGATCTTCTGTCCTAAACGCGAAAATCTCATTTGGTCGTTCTTTCCCTTGTACCTTAGTACTGTACAGGTACATTGCCTTTATGGTTGTTGAGGATAGAAGTGCTTGTTAACAGAAATATGGAGCCGCCCTGAAATCATGTGATGCCTCGGAGGACAGAGGTGTGTGCTGTTCGAAGCAGCTGCTTTTTTTTTGTAATACTTGCAGCGATTTGCTTACGTAGAGTACTTAACGCGCCTCGCTCTGAACAATAAGTAGGCCGCTAACCGTCTTGCCGAGACTCTCTTTTTGTGCGTGTGTGTTTGTGCGTGTGTGTTTGTGCGTGTGTGTTTGTGAGTGTGTGTTTGTGTGTGTGTGTTTGTGCGTGTGTTTGTGCGTGTGTGTTTGTGCGTGTGTGTTTGTGCGTGTTTGTGCGTGTGTTCGTGTGTGTGTTCGTGTTTGTGTGTTCGTGCGTGTGTGTTTGTGCGCGTGTGTTTGTGCGTGTGTGTTTGCGCGTGTGTGTTTGCGCGTGTGTGTTTGCGCGTGTGTGTTTGCGCGTGTGTGTTTGTGTGTGTGTTTGTGCGTGTGTGTTTGCGCGTGTGTGTTTGCGCGTGTGTGTTTGTGCGTGTTTGTGCGTGTGTGTTTGCGCGTGTGTGTTTGTGCGTGTGTGTTTGTGCGTGTGTTTGTGCGTGTGTGTTTGTGCGTGTGTGTTTGCGCTAATGTAGAATGTGGTACAGCTGCTCAGAAGTGTTCAGGGACCGTCAATCTAGGATGTTCGCCCCTAGGAAAGTTTACAGTGACAGTTCTGCACCAGAAGCTTGCAGTTCTCTTATTTGCACACAGTAGCGAGAGCTTTGAAGTGGACATTGGCACCATCTTTGTTTGTAGGCAAAGTACCCCGTGCTTTTAAGCAGAAAAATAAAAATGTGACATGATATAATCAGACCTGTTGCTCCACCTCCTTAATATCATTTCCGTATCGTTTTTAAAGCTAATTCCGGGGCTCATTTGCACTCAGTGAAAACGCATGCTGTGAGGGTGGGGGTTCAGTAATATGCTAAAACTGCCCTCCTTCTTCAGGGGTTGCTAGTTGTTTTGCTGTTGTTTGGTTTTGTTTGCACAGAATTCACAAACTCTTTTCCTTCACCCTTTTCATGAGGATCCCTCTCACTGCTGCTGCTGGAAGTTCAGTTGGCAAGGCAACACAAAGGCTTATTTGGGATTTACAAAGCCATGCAAATTTGTGCTGTGTTGCATTAGATTTGGTTGGTAAAAGTAGCTTATAAAAAAACAATAAAATGTTGAAATAGCATTGTGAATTAAGCATTAAAAGCTGTTTCTCTACCCAGTGTAGTCTACACTGTTGTGGTTGACTGAACGAAGCCTTTGGATCATTTGTAATGTTGGTGTAAAACATACTGACAAGTCCCATCAGAAAAGCATAACCAGTTTACTGCCTGGAGGGGAACTGTTGATATAAAGTTCTGAGGCTTTCCGGGAGGATAAGCATATATATTTTTTTACATGGTTATGATCGGCAGAAGGTGCACATTTGCGTAGTCTGTATTTGTGTGAAGCTCACCTGTGTTGTGTAAGTTAACCATTTGCACACAGCATGGCTTATCCCCAGTCAGAACAAAGCACATTTGTTCTGTGGAATAAATAGACAAGACTTCATCCTTGTAAGTTTAGATGCACTCTTAATTCAGAAAGTACTTTGTTTCCTGGACAACTAGCAACTAAACCAGAGTTGTCGAATATACGCTCACCAGGGCAGACCCATGGCACATTATCTAGGTAACCACAGCAAATTATTCCCATTTAGGACCCTGTTGAAACCTTGGAGTAAATTCTGATGCGGCCAAATACCAGCCAATTCAGGATTACAACTGCAGTTAAACTGCACCCCTGGTGTTTCCTCATCGGGTGTTTCACCATGTATCACTTGGTGAAATCTCCCTGGTGGGAATCTGGCGGAAAATGGGGAACGGATGTGGTAATGCTGATTCCTGTGGTAATTCACCATTTCTTAGTGGACAGTCGGGGCTCTTCTCGGAGTTGCTAGGTAATCCCACATCCAGAAATCTCTGGGACCTGTGGTTAAATTTGGGTGCAAGAACGATAATCCAGGATTGCCAGAACTATCATAATGGAGCCCATAATGTGACTGTAAGTACACCGCCTTGTACTCCCTGAAAAGCGTGCATGGTTCTAGGCTGGCCAGCTCTCAGTTACCAACTGACCGCAGAGTTGATCCTGTGTGTTTGCCGAAAATGTGCATACCTTTGAATGATGCGCTTGCGCATTTGAACAAAGTGCATTTGTCAAGGGTTCGTTTTGTAACCTGGCCCGATATCACGGCTAAAAACATCAGTTTCTATAACAGCAGCGGAGGGTGGTGCTCAAAAATTGGATGAGGGAAGAGCCAGTTTATGGAAAGGGTGTGCACACTGACATCTTTTACTTTCTGCCGGTCTTCTGCTAAGACTCAAGATTCATGTACTGTATGGAAAACAATGAATGTTGCAATACAAATGACAGTATATTTTGTACTTTGTAAAGTGTTGATTAAAATGAAGAAAAAAATGGAAACATGCTTGTCTTCTTTTGTGCTTCTCAGTTGTGTGTGTGTGTATATGTTTGGGAACTGTGCAGTTTTTGCTCCTTTGGTAACATCACTCCCTGCAGCCGGCCACGTCTCCTTCCTAGTAGTAGGACCGTTCCAGAGTTCCTGTGTGTATGAAGGCCTGGCCGTCCCCCTTTCACTCTCCCTGTAGCCGAGTGCATGCATGACTGGCTTAAGGAAAGGAAGCTTCACGAGCTAGATCCCGTAAAGATGCTCATAAACAAAGCTTTAGAACATCAAGGCCCATATTTATACTTTTTTTAGCGCCGCATTTGCGTCATTTTTTGACGCAAAAACTGCGCAAACTTGCAAAATACAATTGTATTTTGTAACTTTGCGCCGTTTTTGCGTCAAAAAGCGGCGCAAATGCGGACCTAAAAAAGTATAAATATGGGCCCAAATGTCACTTTCCTCTCGGCAACAGTATATCCCTTTTTTAAAACACTGAGGGCCAGATTTATCAAGATTTGACGCAGCGCACAGCAGCTAGACAACTTGTTGCACTGCGTCAAATGGAGAGGGCGAGAATGCGCCTTATTTACTAACATACAGGTGCATTCCTGGTCTCTCTCTGTGCTGGTGCACTCGTGGCTGCCAAGGGCCAACGCAGGCATCCTTGCAGAAATTGTTGAAAGCTCTCAACTGGATTCTAAGCCATTATAGAAGAAACGAAAATAATCACAATTAAATTCTGATGTAATACTTGAAAAAATTAAATATAAATGGGCCCCACATTTCTGTGCTTTGAAGCAGAAGTCCTAATCTCCAAAGCTTTGGTGACTCCCCTATAGAAATATATCATGACACTTTAATTGGTCTAACGGTGTTACCTATACAGTTTTAAATGGCAAGCCCAGAACACATCTGGTGTAGGATGACGTCATTAGAAAACACACTTTACATTGGGCAGAGATGGGTGAGTGGCTGTTGCCTGGGAAGACCGCCAGCTAACTAGAGAGAGCAGCTGTGCTACGCCTCGAGGAGATTCATCTCAGGAACGTATGACTGCTGATGTATTTTAAACCCAGGGGGCGTAAATTCAAAAGTTTAGATCCACACTGCAAACGGGGAAATGGATCCAGCTGCACGGAATTATAAAAGCCAAGAACCTTTCTTTGGTAGAGGGGACAAAACTCATACAAATATGCAACGTAACAGAGTGTGAACTGTTAAAGTCTTTAACATGTCTACTGAAGTAGAGGGATTTTAATGTAGATCGATCAGTTTTATGTAGTTGGATTCATTGCCAAGGGTTCTGTGGCTTTTGCATCTACACTTCTCCCCCATAGACCCTAACGCAACCCCCTGGAGGACTGACAGCCCCCCCCCCCCCAGCTCACTCACCTATAACCATGAGGACCATACATCCCTTCTTCTGGTAGGTGTGTCTTCAAGTCTTCCACTTAGCAACCACAACCCATTGACCACTCCCTCCAATCAGAGCACCGATCGCTTACCTCACAGAGACTATGGAGACTCCCTGCTCGTAGGACCGAGTTAGTATCCCCAGCTCCAGACCGGTTAGTTTGCTGCATAATGCTGAGACCCAGAAAGGAACAACTGCTATTTTATCACCTGTGACTGGAAGGCCTTTATGCACTTGATGGATGTCCAGATAGAACTCCATTGTCTCTGTTGACCAACCCACACAGTTGTCAAAACCACCTGCATTATTTACAAAGCCACCAAGACCAGCACCCGCTTATCTTGCAGACAAGCTCACCATCTCTGGTGGTTCTTGGTGCAAATGCAGCCAGGACACCATCAAACTGCAATTAAGACAACAGTCTTTTTCTATCCATGCACCCATAATCTGGAACAACATCCCCATATCCAAGACAACCTCAACACCACAGCAGTTTAGAAAAGAGTTAAAAGCTCACCTCTTTAAAGAACACTAAAGACAATGAATTAACCATCCACAACCCAGATTCCTCTCCTATTGCTCATTGACTTTATGTTGGTTTTTGACTGTACAGCTCTTTGCTGCCTTCTGGCTTGCTCTGCACTGTAGAAATACAATATACATGTATTTCCCACCCCAGGTTGCACATTTAGCCTCTTATTCTGCCAAAATGTGTCAGGGGACCTTACAGTGTGTACAGTACTAACCACATTACTCATATTCCTGATACCAGCACAAACTCCAGGTAGGAATTTAGAATTGCATCAATAAGGTGTAAAGGAACAATGCACCCTAAAAACATAAAACACATTAGAAGGGGCGTAACAAATACATCAGAAATAATAGATAAACCATATAGTTGGGTATTGACATGCTCACAAGAGCACTTATCACTTAAAAACAATACATACAAGGAAAATCAAACACAACATGGCAGATCACCTTACACATACCTAATAATGCATAGATATTCCATTCAATTCGGGATTGTTGTGCTGAAATCATTTTAAACTCTACCCATTTTCCCGCAAAAAACCTAGGGACAAAACATATTGGAGGATGGACGTGGCTCCGAACGGTGAACGCCCACACACAAAAAAAAGGTAAGGAAGAAAGACTTTTCTGGACCCAACTGGTAGATTACAGAATAATACACAGCACGTGAATTCTGAAAATGCTTCAAGCTGCAAAACTATACCTCCAGGTAGGTAACTATTTCATTCAGCTTTAAAAGGAATGAGCTCACTGTAAAGACTTCTTCAGTGCCCGTCATCCTTTCAGACAAGATTTATCTCCTATCCTCGTGAGTATTAGAACATGAAACTTGTACTTCCAGGCTCTTATGTTATCTTGATCACCACTTCTCTTTTTTGCTGCAGATCATTTAAGGTTCTCAAGATAGTTGATGTTTCTGGATGGATTCTTTCTAGCAGTGCGTATTTAGTTAGTAACACACTCTCCTCTCTGATCCACTTATAGAGACTTTTGTGAGCAATGATCCAAATGCTGTTGCTAAATGCACAGGATGTACAACAATAGCAGATGTCTTGCCACCTCAGATCTTTACAGCAATAATCAATTTTCATAAATATTCTGACATTCAGCTAGTAATGATAACTCCAAGTGTTTTGAATTTTTACTTCTTAATTTTTTAATTAACAATATTTTTTAGTCTGTTACTTTATGTCCCTATGTTCATTTTGCTATCACACATACTATATTGTTTGGTCAAGAGTGTTATGATTCCATGCTTCTTTAAAATATATCGGTGGCCTCGGAGCCTGCTGAACCGAAGGCAGAACTCTGCCCTAAAACAGACACTGGTTAGGCCAATAGGTGGGGCTTTGGCTGACAGTTTTTTGGCTTTGTCAATGATAGTTTTGGCATGGTTATGGTTATTGTTAAACTTTATTATTAGCGGAAACTACCCTTCCTGTGTCAGTTTAAAAACACATGGAATAAAAATGGAAATACTTGTTCAAGGCATGTGTAGCTGAAGATACACACGTGTGCAAGTTTTTTTAGTTTTTTTTAAGAAGTCTTTTGGGTCACAAAGTACTGTGCCTCTTCCTAGTAATGCACATGGTCCTTCCCTCCGTCGGTATTGTAATCGATCATGTCTCCCTTTCTTTCTCCATCTTGGGTGGACATTTGCGACTTTGCTTGAGTGGGGTTCGGGTTGACCCTAGCCCCTCCAGGACCCCGCCCTTTGAGGCCTGCTCCCGTCTCTCCATCATGCCTTGACAGTGATGGAACGGATGCCATTACGCTATTGTTCTCTCTGGCACGTGTAGCATCTTCACACCGATCTCCATCTACAATTTGTGACTTTCACCCGAGCACAACAGGGCTGCTTGCAATGCTTGCCACTACTTCCGCTCCAAAAAGAGCCTTATAGACCATCAGGCTTGGTGTATCAATATATAGCGTAGGAGAGAAGACGACACCATGGGCCTGTTGAGCCCAGAGAACATTGAGGAGGAGCACCATCCACAGCCCTCGGTCGTGAACGAAGAAGTCTCCACCCCACTGTCCTCCACTCCCCCAACGAGGATAGCTCTGGTTCTAATTTGGAGACCGCAGGCAGAGTGAGTACCATGCCCCTAACCCTTGCCACTGCTTTCAAGCAGAACAGTGCTCTGCCAAGGGGCATCCAGCCACTCTCGAATGCCTGAGACAAGCCACTGGGCCATTACTGCCTTTGGGCCATGGTCAGCGCCGACATTCATCTTCAGATGTATCGCCTAGATCTGGCGCGGCACCGAAGAAATCGGTGAGACTGGCCGCCTCGCGCTGACGACACCTGCACTGGCTTGACCTTCGGCACGAACCACTTCCACTTCAGCGTTGACTTGACCATCTGCACCAAAAGCTAAGACAGCTTTGGAGCCAAAACGCTCAGCATCAACCAAAAAGTCCGACCACTGCTCCAGCATTGTGGAACTGATTCTCCACAAAGTACAAGAGAAGTTCTGTGCTCAGCAAAGACACTTGGTCATACATCCGCACATAGGCTTGACCCTCCCCCACCCTTTGAGTTCTGCAGCTGCTCAGCCCTCCAAACGTCAGCTTGGCCTTGGACATTCCAATCCCACCGAAGCAGCACAAGAAGACAGACAAGGCTGCTAGCCCCTTACCCTTCATACATACATAACCCCACCCTCTTACTTTATCCCATCCTTCCCCGTCTGCTTCCCCAGTGGATCCCCTTGACTTTATACCTCAGGGGTCACTTAATTCTAACAAAGTTGGTCATGGGTCAGGGGGGAGACAGTGACACTCCTCTGCAAGGCAACCCATGGGATTCCTACGACACAGACCCACTGGGGGATACAGATGTCACTTTATACCCTGCCCGCCCCTCCCCACCAGACGATTCAACATCTTACCAGGACCCCATTGGTAGGGCTGCCTCCTTCCATAAGGTGATCTTCTCAAAGAGCCTTTAAGGTGGATCTTCACAAAGAAGACTTAATGAAACCCTCTCCTCCACCCACCACTCCATCCAATACCTTCAAATGCGCAAAGACATGCTCTGCCACACGACTGATATATTTCAAGAACCCATCTGGGCTAGGGTCATAACTCTTCCGGCTTAAAGTGGGAGGTCCAACAGAATCTCCTTCACATGCCATTTGATGGTCAGCATCTATTCAGTCCACAGGTAGACCAAACATCAAACTTTAGAAAAAATAAAAAAAGATAAAGAGACAAAGGCTATGGGCAGACTTTGAGCACCTGCACCTTGCAGTGCCTTTCATCGTACAACTTTCCACGAAGGCACTAAGACCACCTCTCCCGACACCCTTGCATCCTCCCAATGTCCACAGGCTCAGCAGCCCTACTTCAGGGGATCGTACAAAGGCAACAATTCAAAAGGCGTAGGTAAAGATGGCGCCTCCAATAGTTACTCCCACCACCAAACTCTGACTTGCCTCTCTAAACCCCCCCACCCCAATTACACAACACCTGTGGAGGGCATCTTCAACAATTCTTCCCCATTCAAAATGTTTTTCCGCTTCTTCAAAAAGGTGGCTTTGTGACTGTTCTCGACCTGAAGGATGCTTATTTCCACATGCCACTCAAGTTTGTGGTCAGTGGAACACATTACCAGTTCAAAGTGCTCCCTTTTGGGATCACTACTTTACCGTGTTTTTTTACTGAGTGTCTTGTGGTGATGGATGCTCATCTGTGCAGACAGGGGGTTCAGGTCTTCCTCTGCCTGGACGGCTGGGTTATCAAAAGTGCCACCGACCAGCAATGCCACAAACACACTCCGATTAACAAACATTAACATCCTCCATGACCTAGGGTTTACCATCAGCGCCACCAAATCCCACATACAGATCCAGTCCTATCTGGGCACAATTCTCAACTCCAAGGTTGGCATGGCTAACCCAGCCAGGATGTAGTCCTTTCAAGCACTAATTCCTCTTTTCCAGCCAGACCATCAGGTCTTGGTCAGAACAGTCATGTGCTTTCTTGGCATGATGACCTCCTGCATTGGTTTAGTACTTCATGCTAGACTACACATGCATCTCTTGGAAAAGTGCCTATTGCAACAGTGGTCACAAGCGGATGGTCATCTGTTGCAGCATCAGCCTTTTCTCAGTTCCGCAGAGGACCATCAGAAAAGATGCATCCCTTATGGGTTGGGATGCACACTTACAGGATCTGACTGTCCAAGACCATTAGGAGCACGAACCCCAGGTCCTCCCCATCAACTACTTGGAACTTCTAGCTGTTCACCTAGGGTTGAGGGCTTTCCTACCTCACCTGACGGGCAAGGTCATTCTCGTTTGGATGGAGAACATGACAGCCATGTATTACCACGGTCTCCCTAACTCTTGCAGTTACAGAAACAGGATAGCATCCTGTCTCCCTAACTCTTGCAGTTAGACCAGAGTATTTGGAGGTGGGCTCTCCACCAATAAGTCCATCTGCTGTGATGACCTTGACGACCCCCTCAGCAGGATGGGGCAATAAACAAGTCCACGAGCGGCAACTCCATCCACAAGTCCTCTATCAGTACTTCCAGCACTGCGGCTTCCCAAAGATGGATGTTTTTGCCACAGCAGAGAATGCCAAATGCCCCAAATTTGCCTCCAGGTTCCCACACCCACAATCCAAAGGCAAAGCACTATGGATGGGTTGGTTAGGGATGTTTGCCTTTCAGCCTCCCACTAGTTCCATTTGTAGTTTGGAGGCTCCAGCAGACATCTCTCATCCTGGTGGCTCTCACATGAGTCCGCCAGCCTGCTCAAACTCTTTCGGGTTCCGCATGAGAAGCCCCCCAAAAGGCCGAACCTTGTGATCTGGTTTCTGAAGTCAAAATTGGGATACCTTACTCTTCCACCTGAATGCACGAGCATTCTCAAAGACGCACGCAGACCTACTTGCCCAGGCATGCTATGCAGCCAAGTAGAAGAGGTATGCATGCTATTGTCACTCACAATACATTGAGCCCTTACAGGCCACAGTGCAGGGCATTTTCTACTATCTTTTATTTGCAGATTTCAAATCTAGCCTTCATCTCCATATTGCTACACCTGACTCCGGTGGCCACTTACCTTTAGAATAGACAACACATCTTGCGCTTCTGAATTCTAGTCATGAAAGCTTTTCTGGAAGGACCCATGAGCCCGACATGGAATCTCAACATTACACTGCCAAGACTTATGGGTCCTCCGTTTGAGCCCCTTCACTCTTAGCCCCTTCAATACCACTTCATGCAGGCAGGTCAATGAGCAACAGGCATTATTCTTGGAAGAACATCTCTTCCAAGTTCATAGGGATGGGCCTGTCCTTCACCCCATCCCTTTATTCCTCCCTAAGGTGGTCTCCCAGTTTGACCTTAATCAGTCTATTGAACTCCCTGTTTTATTTCCCCACAACCTGACTCAGTTGCGGAACAGGCTCGCCATACTTTAGATGTGAAATCAGCCCTCATGTACTACACTGATAGAACTGAACTAAATTATTTAGGAGTACAGAAGTACTCTTTGTTGCTTTCTCCAGAGCACATAAAGGGGCAGACTCTGTCCAAATCAGGCACTGCAAGATGGATTGTGAAATGTAGTCAATCATGCCTCTATGGCCTTTCTGGAAAAATTCCAGTAGGTGACATAGGCAAAGCAGGTTCTTGGTCGACACCACACAAAACATTACTTTGAGAATGTACTAGCACCCCAACAAGCCAGTGTTGGAGTGGCAGTACTCCATACACTTTTCCAATATACTGCAACGCTCACAGGCTAGACACCACTTCTGGGAGGACTGCTTTACAGTCTATGCCACACATGCCTTGAATGGCAAATGTTACTTACCCTGTAAGCATCTGTTCGTGGCATGTAGTGCTTTAAATTCACATGTGCCCATCCTCTTCCCCGGACGCCTATGGTCATTGCAGTGTCTTACTCCCTTTTTTTCCCTCTTTTGCATGGGCATCTCTCTATAATTCGCTTCGCATTCGATCCTCACTCACCATGCAATCTATCAATGGAGTTGATAACCATGTGCATTACCAGCAAGAGGAGGCACAGTACCTTGTGACTTCAAAGACTTCTTAGAAGAAAAACAACTTGCATACATCCAGTAATGACCCCATTGGGGTCCCCAGATTCCAAAAAGAATTCAGTGGGGGTCCCCTGCTCCAGTAATGATTAAGTGGGGTTCCATGGAAGTCAAAAGATTAAGAACCGCTGCTGTAGCAGATGAAAGAAAAACGAGAATGACAATAGAGACCAGCAGCAGCAGACCAATGGATGACGAGGACTGGCTGAAAGCCTATATAACCACACTATACGTAACGTTTTAGTAAAATGAAAAGGTCTTGGTTAAGGACAGACTTGTCATTTGTTTAATGCATGTATGCTGTTACGCCACTCTTTCTCTCATACTAGGTTTGCGGACAAAGGTGCCATGCCTGATGAAGGAGATGCTTGAAAGTTCTTGGCTAACTCTCACTAGACCTCCTGAAGATGATGTGTGTGGTTAGTTGTGTGGCTGAAGGACGACTGAGACAATGGTAATTTTGAGATAAACCAAGATGTGATCTGAGAAAGCAGCAAAGGATTACAAACACTTCTTTCTGTTCATTTCACTTGAAAATACTTCATCACATTTATAGGTTGCTGATAGCCACTGCAGGTCTTATTTCAGAAGCAGTTTCCACATGCACTAAGTAGCAGAATGGTTGCTTCAGGGATCAAGGTTGGGAGCACCCTTTAGTGAACTATCGTATTGCTATTCGGGGGTTGGACTGCTAGAGGGCCACTCGATGCAGTACTTCCTTGCATGCTGACACGACCTCAGTAGGTCATCAATATCATTATTCAAGGTCTTTCAAAGAATTTAATTCCCATTACACCCATTATAGTTGGGTGAATTATGACAGCTTCTTTTATATGCAGCCCTAGTCACCCTAAAGGCGTCTTGGTGCTGGAATACCCACTTGGGCAAAAAACAGTCACTGAGCCAAGAAGTATCCAGATCTCTGTGAAGATACCGAAAAAAGTTAGACAGTGTTTTAATGGGTGACTTGTATCCAAGACTGGTAGATTTCTCAGTTTACATGAATTTAAGGATAAAGGTCGTAGCAATTTATGCAGATACTGTTGTGTCACCGACCGCAACACTAGGCACTTAAAGCACTCTCTGGGCTCTCTCACCTTCTGAATGAGTAGGTTAAAAAGGCGTGGTACACTGAGCTGGGCAAACCCCTATCTGATAAAAGCTGCAAATAATGTGGCACACAAGTCAGGGACATATCATTCAATTATAGGCAGAGATTGCTGTACTTTAAAATGCTACACCAAATATACAGCACACCAGAGCTCATAGCTGAACTCAAGCTGGGATGCACAGTTAAATGTAAAAAACAAAAACAGACATAAATGTAGCTCTTCTTACATATTGCCTGGGCATGCCCAGTTGGGGGGAGGGAAGGGGAGCCATTTTTGGAAGGTGTGTTTGAACACTGGCTGCAGTGGTAGATTTTCAATTTGAGCCAACCTCAGCAATGGCTCTGTTAGGATTAACAGAGGCTATATTGAAGGTGATTGATCTCCATCGCATTACTGCACGCTAAGAGATGGGTTGTGATGCATTGAAAGCCCCCGATGATGGAACCGTGGCTTAAAGACATGGCATATTATAGTGCGAAGATGAATGAATATTGTGAAATAGTACATTTAAGAGCATGTCAAAGAGACTTCTGGGAAACATACAGAAAATATGTGGGTAGAGAAGCAGAGCTACTGAAGGAAGAGGAGGTCTGAAGTAGATATCAGAAGGTGGAAAGAGGGTTCTATGAAGCTTAATATGTAAAGTTGGGGAACGAGACTGTTTGAAGAGTAATGTATGATTTGCCATTACTGTAATGTTTGTGTTGGATGTTTAAAATCATTAAAAAAACAAATAATTAAGGAACCTTGGAGTTAAAGAACATAATGGCCAGAAAATTCAATTTTTTGGATACCGCAATGGAAAGAGCTTGACCTCCAAAAGTTTTTCACTAGTAAGCAGTGAACACAGTCATTTTGCCAGTAGTGTATTCTAAGCAATTGATTTTCTGGTGCTAGAAGACACTGAAATTCCAGTTCTGGGCCTTTGCAAGTTCAGATGCTCAGATGTTATTTAACATTTTCAGATAAAGATAGTATCAGGTGATCTCATCAAGAGAGTGGAATTTCCAGTGTGCTGTACAGTGGGGCACACATGAAAAGTCAGAAAAGCATGGAGAAATGAAAACATTCCAACTTTTAACGTCCGGCTTGGAAAGGCATTATTTTGTGGTGCAAAACCCTTTCTACTAATGTTAGTAGATAGGATTTTGCATCAAAAAGCATAGGCGGTAGCACGGAAACGCCCGTGTACCAACCATGCAACACCCACTTAACACTTAGGAACGCAAAGCAGCATTTCACGCTGGTTTGCGCTACTTTTCCTTACAAACCAATGCAAATACCAATTTGGATTCGTCTGTAAATCCCAAAAGAGGTTTTGCATTGGGTTTGCATTATAAAAGTATTGCAAACCTGACGCAAAAGATTTGTGAATCTTGGCCTTAGTCTTTGCTCTTTAAAATACCCTTTTTTTGTTACATTTCCAGATGAAACTAAAATAGCTTTTGTTTTGTCATGTTTAAGAGAAAATGTGGCAAACTAGAATGTTGCACTAGTAGAGAGAAACAATCCGTTGTATCATTTATCTGCCTTTGGGAGAAAATGTAGAGGTTGTTTGGTAGAAAGTTGCATGGCCTTTCGTTGGAGAGGATTATTAGGCTTAAAACAGGGCCATTAAAATGTGCTCGATCCTATACCTACATTTAATCGATTAGTTGTCAAGACTGACTAGCCTGATGAGAAAAAAAACAATTATATTACCAAGGACTGTCAAGTGAATTGAAGGATATGCTGGCACAAGTGGTAAATCCTGCTCAAAAGAGGCAGAGCTTTTCGACCTACTTGTGCAAACAGATTATCAGTTGCATGGACATAGTTTCAGAAATCAAAATCAGAGACAAAGGTACTGCTAGTACCTCTAAAGTTGGTAAACAGAATTTCAGAGGCTTCTAAACATATGCAGTTAAGAAGAATAAAAGGTGCTATCTCAAATGAAGAAGAAGAAAGACACACTGAAATTGTGCATGTACTGTGCTAGAGCATGTTATTTTGTTAAAGAATGTCAGAGTAAGCTCTGTGTGTGTGTGTGTGTGTGTGTGTATATGAATATATATATATATATATATATATGTTCGATGGTATGTGTAGCTGCAGATACACATGCTGTGCACTGTTCCTGCCACCTAGTGTTGGGCTCAGAGTGTTACAAGTTGTTTTTCTTCGAAGTCTTTTCGAGTCACGGGACCGAGTGACTCCTCCCTTTCGGCTCCATTGCGTATGAGCATCGACTCCATCTTAGATTGTTTTCTTTCCGCCTTCGGGTTCGGACGTGTTCCTCTTCGCTCTGTGATTCGAATCGGGAAAGTATTAAAATCATCGAAAATCCGTCGGTATTGTTGCGTTCGGGAACGATCTTCTATCGATACATCGCACCGACGAGACAACCGCTTCGGCGGCCCTTTGGGGCTTCCGCGCCCAACCGAGGCCTGGTCGGCCCGACCACACCCGTCATCGAAGCCTCATTGACCTTTCTGTCCGACATTCCACGCCAAGTATCCTTATACAGACCAGCATTGGGTCTGTAATCTGTGTCTGTCACCGGAGCACAGAGAGGATACCTGCAATGCTTTTCAGTCGAAAATGACCTTGAGAGATCGGAGGGCGAGGTGCTTACAGATGGCGTCGAAATCGTCGCAACACCGATGTCGAAGAGGAGGAGATGGCTATCTCCAACAGGGATCAGAAATGGACGACTCCGACGGAGACCGACCGCCAACAGCGGGCCAAAAAGTGAGTACGCCTGCCCCGACCCAACCCCAAAGTCAAGCAAAAGGCCTCGGGGACGCCACTGCCTGAAGGCCATGGCTCGACCCACAAAAAAAAGCAGTGACCAAGCAACACCTTTGGCACCGAAGAAGGCCAAAATCGTGCCGAAGTCTTCCGACTCAAGTCGAGAAACCAGCATCGAAAAAAGTCGACATCGACTGGTCGAAACCACCAAGCCTCAAAAGAGCCTTTCAGAGCCGAGGCCAACCATTACCATGAGTATTTCGGTGCTGAGAAAGACGGCTTCAGAGCCGAAAAAGGCCTCTTATACAGAGGAACATGGGATCTCCAGACAACTGAAGGAGAGGCACAGGTTTGAAGAGGAGCTGGATGTTGAAGAGTTTGATCAAAGTCAACCAAGATTACAGATCCAGAAGGATACTGGAAGGATTCAAACTGTCCCTCCTCTCAAATTTAAGAGGAAATTGGCTTTTCAAACACAGCAGAGACTGAAACTGATCAGGCAAGAGCAAAAGTGGCTAGAGAGAAGTCACCAACTCGACATTTCTCGCCAGAAATATCGCCACCACATTCGCCACAGAGGACAGGGTCGCCATTTGGCACGCCAACTGCACAGTCACCCACACATACTGTGCAAACACAGGACGATGTAGATCCCTGGGACCTTTACGACCCCCTGGTTTCAGACAATAGCCCTGAGTGCTACCCCTCAAAGCCATCTCCTCCAGAGGATAGCACCTCCTATACACAAGTCCTGGCCAGGGCTGCGACATTCCATAATGTCATTATGCACTCGGAACCATTGGAGGATGACTTTCTTTTCAATACCCTGGCGTCCATGCATGCGTCATACCAAAGCCTGCCTATGCTACCAGGCATGCTTAAGCATGCACAACAAGTCTTTCAAGAGCCGGTCAAAGGAAGAGCCATCACACCGCGGGTGGAAAAAAAAGTACAAACCACCCCTGTTGGACCCTGTATTCATTACACAGAAGCTCCCTCCGGACTCTGTAGGGGTTGGGGCCGCAAGGAAACGTGCAAACTCGCAATCATCAGGGGATGCACCACCTCCTGATAAAGAAAGCCACAAGTTTGACGCAGTGGGGAAGAGAGTGGCGTCGCAAGCTGCCAACCAATGGCGTATCGCGAATTCACAGGCCCTCCTTGCCCGTTACGACCGAGCCCACTGGGATGAAATGAATTATATCATTCAGCATCTACCGAAAGAATATCGGAAACAGGCTCAACAGGTGGTTGAGGAAGGACAAGCCATCTCCAACAACCAGATCCGTTCGGCACTGGACTCCGCTGACACCGCCGCAAGAACTGTAAACACGGCAGTCACAATCAGGAGACATGCTTGGCTACGAAGCTCAGGATTCAAACCTGAAATACAGCAGGCAGTATTAAACATGCCGTTTAACCAGGAGCAACTATTTGGGCTGGAGGTGGACACCGCCATCGAAAAAATGAAGGACAATGACACGGCCAAAGCGATGGGCACGCTCTACTCTTCCCAGTATAGGGGGACATTTAGAAAGCCACAATTTAGGGGAGGTTTTACGCAGCAACCCTCAGAGGCATCCACCTCTCAAGCAAAACCCACCTACCAGTCCCAATACCAGAGAGGTGGGTTTTGTGGTTCATTCAGGAGACAATTCCCAAGATCAAGGGGAAAGTTTCAGCCTACCGAGCAGACCCCCGGTAACAAACAGTGACTTCAATGTCACACTTCTCCAACACACATCACCAGTAGGAGGAAGATTAACACAATACCACAAACATTGGTCAGACATAACCATGGACACATGGGTTCTATCAATTATCCAACATGGTTACTGCATAGAGTTCACACATTTCCCTCCAGATGTTCCCCCAAGAGCGCACAAACTGTCAGCACAACATCTAGACCTGCTACAAATAGAGGTACAAGCACTATTAACAAAACAAGCCATAGAACTAGTACCTCACCACCAAAAAGGAACAGGGGTTTACTCCCTATATTTCCTTATTCCCAAAAAAGACAAAACACTAAGACCAATTTTAGATCTCAGGACATTAAACCTCTTCATCAATCAGAACATTTCCACATGGTCACACTACAAGATGTAGTTCCTTTACTGAAACATGGAGAATTCATGGCAACACTGGATCTAAAAGATGCGTATTTCCATATACCCATCCATCCATCTCACAGGAAATACCTCAGATTTGTCATACAGGGCAAACATTACCAATTCAAGGTACTGCCCTTCGGGATAACAACAGCGCCCAGAGTATTTACAAAATGCCTCGCTGTAGTAGTAGCAGCTCATATAAGGAGACATCAGATGCATGTATTCCCATATCTCGACGATTGGCTAATAAAAGCCAACACTCAACACCGGTGTCAAAATCACACGCAGTATGTAATAGATACCCTACACAAACTAGGTTTTTCTATAAATTACCAAAAATCTCACTTGCAACCATCCCAACTACAACAATACTTGGGAGCAAAACTCAACACACAAAGAGCAATTGCCACTCCAAGCCCACAGAGAGTTCAATCGTTTCAAGCTATGGTGTCAAACATACAACCAAATCACCAGTACACAGTCCGATTTGTCATGAAACTACTAGGCATGATGTCCTCATGCATCGCTATTGTCCCAAACGCACGGCTACACATGCGGCCCTTACAACAGTGCCTAGCAAAACAATGGACGCAGGCACAGGGTCAACTTCAGGATCTAGTGTTGATAGACCGCCAAACACACTTTTCGCTTCAATGGTGGAACCCTGTAAATTTAAACAAAGGGCGGCCATTTCAAGACCCAGTGCCTCACGCCATTATCACAACAGATGCTTCCATGATTGGGTGGGGAGCACACCTCAACAATCACAATATACAAGGACAATGGGACAATCAACAAAAACAACTACACATAAATCACTTAGAACTACTAGTGGTCTCCCTAGCACTAAAAGCTTTTCAACCCCTTCTAGTCCACAAACACATTCTTGTCAAAACAGACAATATGACAACAATGTACTATCTAAACAAACAGGGGGGGCACTCGTCACAACTATGCATCCTAGCACAAAAAAATGGGCATTGGGCAATTCACAACAACATTCGCCTGATAGCTCAATATTTACCAGGCATTCACAATCAGTTAGCTGACAATCTCAGTCGAGATCACCAGCAAACTCACGAGTGGGAAATACATCCCCGGATTCTACAGGATTACTTCTACCGCTAGGGGACACTAGACATAGATCTGTTTGCAACAAAACAAAACGCAAAATGCCAAAACTTCGCATCCAGGTACCCACACCCTCAGTCCAAGGGCAATGCTCTATTGATCAATTGGTTGGGGATATTTGCTTACGCTTTTCCCCCTCTCCCACTCATTCGTTTCCTAGTCGACAAACTGAGTCAAAACAAACTCAAACTAATACTCATAGCATCAACGTGGGATCGCCAACCGAGGTACACTACACTGTTGGACTTCTCAATAGTACCTCACATCAAACTCCCAAACAGACCAGATCTGTTAACACAACACAAACAACAGATCAGACACCCCAATCCAGCATCCCTCAACCTAGCAATCTGGCTCCTGAAGTCTTAGAATTTGGCTATCTAAACCTTTCAAATGAGTGTATGGAAGTCATTAAACAGGCAAGGAAACCGACAACAAGGCATTGTAATGCTAATAAATGGAAAAGGTTTGTTTTCTACTGCCAAGCAAACCAAATCACACCGTTAGATGCCTCCATACAAAACAATGTGAGTTACTTACTACACCTACAAAAAGCAAATCTTGCTTTTTCTTCCATCAAAATTCATCTCACTGCAATCTCTGCTTACCTGCAGATTAAACATACAAAGTCACTTTTTAGAATCCCAGTTACTAAAGCCTTTATGGAAGGACTAAAAAGGATCATACCTCCAAGAACCCCACCAGTACCCTCGTGGAATCTTAATATTGTACTTACACGACTCATGAGCCCACCTTTTGAACCCATGCATTCTTGCCAAATCCAATTCTTGACTTGGAAGGTAGCATTTCGAATAGCCATCACTTCACTACGAAGAGTTAGCGAAATACAGGCGTTCACTATTGAAGAACCATTTATACAAGTACACAAACATAAAGTAGTTCTCCGCACAAATCCAAAATTTCTGCCAAAAGTAATTTCACCTAAACCAAACTGTAGAGCTCCCAGTCTTCTTCCCACAGCCAGACTCGGTAGCAGAAAGAGCACTGCATACATTAGACATAAAGAGAGCACTAATGTATTACATAGACAGAACAAAATCATTTCGAAAAAATAAGAAATTGTTCGTTGCTTTCCAAAAACCCCATGCTGGTAACACGATATCCAAACAGGGCATAGCCAGATGGATAGTCAAATGCATACAGACCTGTTACCTTAAAGCTAAAAGAGAGTTACCCGTTACACCAAAGGCTCACTCCACTAGAAAGAAAGGAGCAACAATGGCCTTTCTAGGTAACATACCAATGACAGAGATTTGTAAGGCAGCCACTTGGTCTACACCTCATACGTTTACCAAACATTACTGTGTAGATGTGTTAGCAACACAACAAGCCACAGTAGGACAGGCTGTACTAAGAACATTATTTCAAACGACTTCAACTCCTACAGGCTGACCACCGCTTTGGGGAGGATTACTGCTTTGTAGTCTATGCACAGCATGTGTATCTGCAGCTACACATGCCATCGAACGGAAAATGTCACTTACCCAGTGTACATCTGTTTGTGGCATGTTGCGATGCAGATTCACATGCGCCCTCCCTCCTCCCCGGGAGCCTGTAGCCGTTTAAGTTTCATTAAAAAATGTATATATGTAAATAAACATTCCTTTAACACAAACTATGTACATATATATCTATTCAATTGCATGGGCATCTTTAGTATCCTCATTCTACCACTCCTACCTCACCCTATGCGGGGAAAACAATCTAAGATGGAGTAGATGCCCAAGCACAATGGAGCCGAAAGGGAGAAGTCACTCGGTCCCGTGACTCGAAAAGACTTCTTCGAAGAAAAACAACTTATAACACTCCGAGCCCAACACTAGATGGCAGGAACAGTGCACAGCATGTGAATCTGCAGCGCAACATGCCACGAACAGATGTACACTGGGTAAGTGAAATTTTCTATATATATGTATATATATATATATATATATATATATATATATATATATATATATATATATATATATATATATATATATATATATATATATATATATATATAAACACTTCTTCCTCGAATACAGAGAAAGCCAGCACTCCAGTTTGAGGATCATAGCTTTTATTAATTACAGTTAATCCACTTCAGGACGCGTTTCGGCTATTGGGTTAGCCTTTGTCAACTGTTTGAAACGCCGTGGCACAATCAATTTAAATAGTTGGCACATGTGATGATAAAACCAAAATGGTAAAAATACTCCCGTCTGTTTTTCCTTAAATAGGTAAGATCTCCATTTCATGTGCACTACAACTTTAATTAGAATTCGACTGGCATTTCATGAGTGGTTTTGCAGGTCTTTAAAATAAATAAATCATTAAATCACCTTCATTATTCAATCGTTCCCAAGTGGGATATTCGTCTTTTGTTGGTGCATACTTAACATCCGTTTCTAAGCGCTGCAAAATGAAATCTCTTGTTGCTTGAAAAGCATAGTTCCTCTCACTCCACCACTATTGCAGAAATCTGCGTGATGCTCAGGTCTGAGACAGGCCCCCGGGGGCACTCTGACCTTTAGACAAACACTCCTGCTTGCGGATGCCGGTGTGCTTCCAAATCGCTGGTGGTGCTCAGAATGGCGTTCCGCCTTCGCCTTTACATAAACACTTCTTCCTCGAATACAGAGAAAGCCAGCACTCCAGTTTGAGGATCATAGCTTTTATAAATTACAGGTAATCCACTTCAGGACACGTTTCGGCTAGTGGGTTAGCCTTTGTCAACTGTTTGGAACGCCGTGGCTCAATCAATTTAAATAGTTGGCACATGTGATGATAAAACCAAAATGGTAAAAATACTCCCGTCTGTTTTTCCTTAAATAGGGAAGATCTCCATTTCATGTGCACTACAACTTTAATTAGAATTCGACCGGCATTTCATGAGTGGTTTTGCAGTTCTTTAAAGGGAACTATGCTTTTCAAGCAACAAGAGATTTCATTTTGCAGCGCTTAGAAATGGATGTTAAGTATGCACCAACAAAAGACGAATATCCCACTTGGGAATGATTGAATAATGAAGGTGATTTAATGATTTATTTATTTTAAAGAACTACTCATGAAATGCCGGTCGAATTCTAATTAAAGTTGTAGTGCACATGAAATGGAGATCTTACCTTTCCATACACAGACCAACACCTTGTATGTAATCTGTGTCTCTCTCCCGATCACCAAGAAGAGGATTGTGAGGCCTGTCGATCATTTTGATCCAAAAAGACCCTGCATGACCGGAGAGCCAGGAGACGGGAAATGGCGTTGAAGAGTTCCGAGTTTATCGACACCATAGAGGAAGAACAGGCGCAAACGGCAGTTTCCATCCGAGACACCGACTCCGAAGAAGACTCGGAGGAAGAAAGACTCGTCACTGCCGGTCAGCACGTGAGTACGACTGCCCCTACGCCCACTCCAAAAAAGTCCTCGAAGGCCTTGGGTGCACCACTGCCAGACAACCATGGTTCGACCCACAAGAAACTACTCGTCGACCGACCTTCGGGTTCAGTGGCGAAAAAGGCCACATCTCCTTCGATACCGGAGTCAGGCAAGTCCACCAAAAGCTCAACTTCCGACCCGAGCTGATATTTACACTCTTCGGAGTCGAAGCCTCGACATCCAGCCTCGGAGCTGAAACAGCCGAAAAAACTGTCATCTTCGGAGCCGAAAAAATCTTCTTATTCAGAAGAACAAGGACTTTCAAGCCATCTTAAGCAGAGCTCTAAATCATACGACGAACAGTCCTCTAAATCATTGAAACCATCTGAATATGTTTGAGGACACAGATTCAACCCATTCTGGAAATCATGGATGAGAGACAATCAAGGATACATATCCATGAAGAGACAGGCACAATAATTACTGCACCTCCTCTACAGACTAAGAGAAAGTTGGCTTTTGAGGAACATTTAGGTACTGCTCCACCACCAGCAAAGATGTTAAAACGGCAGAAAAAAGCCATTACCTATTCATACTTCTCCTCCTCATTCACCACAACTTTCTTTTTCGCCACCACCCACTAGCCCACCACCTTTGCCTTCACCAACTCATTCACAAACATATTCTCATGGTGATACGGTCGATCCTTGGGATCTGTTTGATCCAGATCCTATACCTGTATTGACCCAGACTTATATCCTTCCAAACCTTCCCCACCAGAAGACAGTACTGCATACATGCAGGTTATTTCTCAGGCAGCAGCGTACCACAGGGTACTTGTGCACTGTGAGCCTTTGGAAGAGGATTTCCTTTTTAATACCTTAACCTCCACACACTCACGATACCAGTGCCTCCCAATGCGACATGGCATGATAAAACATGCAGATGAGATATTCAGTGAGCCGGTTAAAGCTAGGGATTTAACACCCTGCATTGAAAATAAATATAAGCCTGCACCTACAGACCCTGCATACGTTACCCACCAAGTACCTCCAGACTCAGTGGTTGTGAGTGCCGCTAGAAAAAGGGCCAATAGTCAGTCATCAGGGGATTCCCCTTCCCCTGACAAAGAGAGTAGGAAATTCGATGCTGCTGGCTAGAGGGTAGCTACCCAAGCAGCTAACCAATGGCGAATTGCGAACTCACAAGCTTTGTTAGCAAGGTATGATAGAGCCCACTGGGACGAGATGCAGGAGCTGTTACAACACCTGCCAAAAGAGCATCAAAAAAGAGCTCAACAAATTGTTGAGGAGGGTCAGGCCATAAGTAATAACCAAATACGGTCTGCCCTTGATGCTGCAGATACAGCAACTAGAAGCGTGAATACTGCTGTCACCATACGCAGACACGCATGGCTACGTTCCTCTGGGTTTAAGCCAGAAATACAGCAGGCGGTATTGAATATACCTTTCAATAAAAAACACCTGTTTGGGCCTGAGGTTGACACCACAATAGAAAAACTCAGGAAGGACTCCGACACTGCTAGGGCAATGGGAGCCTTATATACAACACCTTACAGAGGCTCCTTTCGTAGGCAGCAATTTAGAGGAGGATTCAAGCCACAATCCACAGAGGCTTCTACCTCCCAGTCTAAACAAGGGCAACAACAGCAGTACCACAGAGGGGGATTTAAAGGCTCTTATAGAGGCCAACACTTTAGAGCCAGAGGCAAATTCCAGGCCTCAAAACAAGTCACAACCCCCATCAGAACAGTGACTTATTAAGCATCCCACAACCCCACACATCTCCTGTGGGGGGGCAGACTGCAGCAATTCCACTCCCAATTACAAAATATCACCACAGACCAATTGGTACTTTCAATTATCTGCAATGGTTATTGCCTAGAATTGATTTCTATCCCTCCAAACATTCCTCCACGTTATCACAGGTTGTCCCCAGAACACAAAGGGGCATATTTATACTCCGTTTGCGCCGAATTAGCGTCGTTTTTTTCGACGCAAATTCGGCGCAAAACTAACGCCATATTTATACTTTGGCGTTAGACGCGTCTAGCGCCAAAGTATGGGCAAATAGCGTCATTTTTTAGCGTGAACGCCTTCCTTGCGTTAATGAGATGCAAGGAAGGCGTTCCCGTCTAAAAACAGACGCACATAGCGGTGCGTGGTATTTATGCTCCAGGGCAAAAATCACTCCCGCGCGGCAGGCGGCGCAAAAAAAATGGCGCAAAGCACGAATAGCGTGAAATTTTAACGCCTGGGTCAGGGCAGGCATTAAAATGGGGCAAACACACCTGTACTTAATCAGAACACACAGAACAAACAACAGAGCAGCAGAGCAGCAACAGGGAGACATGGAGGTGCTTTTTCTTCAACGTGCACGTAGACGCAGAGCCCTGCAGCAACAACAGCAGCCACAACAACAACAGCAGGGACCCCAAAGACAGCGCAGAAGGCAGGAGAGGATATTCCGCCCACGAACAACCCTGCATGGCCTCAGGGAACGAGACATCATCCAGAGGTACCGGTTGAACTGGCAGGCCATTCAGCAGCTGCTGACAAATATTGAACAGCAATTGGCCCCCACTTTAGTGACTCCACGCACTATCCCAACCGAAACAAAGCTGCTTGCCGTACTTCACCTGCTGGCAAGTGGCTCGTTTCAGACAACTGGTGCCCTGGTTGGTGGAATCTCACAACCATCTTTCTCCGCATTCCTGCCTAAAGTACTGGATGCCATCATTGGACTGACACCCCGCCACATCTGCTTCCCTAACACAGTGCAGAAGCAGCAGGAAACAAAACAGGGGTTCTACGCCATCAGTGGCTTTCCGCACGTCCTTGGTGCAATCGACTGCACACACGTACGCCTTGTGCCACCTGCTGCGAGTGAACACCTCTACCACAACAGGAAGCACACACATTCCATCAACGTGCAGGCCATAGTCGATCACCAAGGACTGATCAGCAACATTGTGGCTAAATATCCTGGGAGTGTACATGACGCATTCATCTTCCGTCACTGCACCATCAACCAACACTTCCAGGATGGACGGTATGGCAATGGACTACTTGTTGGTAAGGACAAAAATCTACTTATATACTCACTGCACAGAAACCCTCTAGGATAAACAACCCATACACCACAATAGCAACACCTAGACAGGAACACACTGAGGTACTCACATCACTAGCCATGTGTCACAAGTCACCATTGAACCTCTCACACATTTGAATTTACTCCACAGCTTAGTGTGAAGACATTCATGACTGTGGTTGCCTAAATGTCACCTTGCAAATTGGAAGTCTCACAATAACCTGTACACTAATACAATGCATAACTTTTAAGGGATGGGATGGCCTGGCTATGTTCATATGAACGTTTCTAATACCCTTTCATGTTTCAACTCTGCATGGAACTATCATCACACCCCCAGTGAGGACACACGGACACCTGTGTCACAAGTCACAATGCAAGGGAGGGCACACTGTACTTGAGAAACCAATACATCCTGCTGACAAACAGTTAGACAACAAACACTTGCTCAGCCAAGGAAAAAAAACAATGCCAAAGTTTCCACCAACAACCATAGGTTGTCACATTAGTACACAAAATAGTCACAGACAACACAACACAACTACTGCCATCAAAGATACGTACAACAGTGCCTCCTACATCTAATTGATACCATTCTGTGTTTCTCTTTCAGCTGATCAGGGGTATGGCATCCAGCCTTGGCTAATGACACCATATGGGAACCCAAATACTGCTGCTGAGCGGGCATACAATGACGCCCACAAGAGGACCCGCAGCATTGTGGAGAGGACCTTTGGGATCCTAAAGTCAAGGTTCCGCTGCCTTGACATCACTGGCGGAAGCCTACTATACTCCCCAGAGATGGTATGCAAAATCATACTCACTTGTGCCATATTACACAATATTTGTGTACAAAGGAACATTCCCCTCCTTGAACCGGACCCAGACATGCCTGAGGATGATGATGAGGAGGATGCTGGCCTGCAACAGGAGGGGGAACAACCTAACACCGCAGCAGGAGTGCGTAGGCGCCAACAGCTTGTGAACAATTTTTTTACTTAAGTTATTATAATCACTTGTATTCCACACTTGTAAATAAACACAGATCACAAACACCACATCATGCTTTGGCCTATTCATTTCTGACCACCTTTAGTTTGAAATAGCTGAAGATGAATGTCGTCTCATTGATCAAGAATGCCATTAAAATTCATCACACCAAAAATAAACATCACAACTGTATGCACAGAGGGTAGGATGTGACATGTTACATTACCATACACAGAGCCCAACAAGAGTACAAATGTGACAATTACACATGCCGGATCCAAACAACTGAAACAGTCTCTCATCCAGCCCAAAATTGGAGATCATTTGAAAGTCACATCACACGTGTTCAGAGACAGGGTGGGACCATCAATGTGTACGTGAACATGTCATCAATGGCTTCTCTCAAGTGTATGATGTGAGCAATACACAATTGCAACAACATCAGCTGCCACTAACTCAGGAGGAGACCTTGAAGTTACAGTGACAACATACACACAGACAGGTCATACTGGATCCACATTCCCACACACATGTACACATATGTCATACAACCAACCTAATATTTGAAAGTAGACCATCACAGTTGTGTCCCAGTTTGAACCTAGCAGGAAGATTGTAACATGACACTAAACCAGTTTATGCAGAAAGGGACACAGACAAGCAAAACAATCTTCGCATTATCACATCGTGAACGCTGAGAGTCTTGCAAACTTAGGGGGTCATTCTGACCCTGGCGGTAATTACCGCCATGGCGGAGGTCGGCGGTAGCACCGCCAACAGGCTGGCGGTGCATCGATGGGCATTCTGACCGCGGCGGTTCAGCCGCGGCCAGAAACGGGACTTCCCGCTGCCCTTGAGAATCCGCCATGGCGGCGGAGCGCGCTCCGCCGCCATGGGGATTCTGACACCCCCTACCGCCATCCTGTTCCTGGCGGGTCTCCCGTCAGGAACAGGATGGCGGTAGGGGGTGCCGTGGGGCCCCTGCAGTGCCCATGCCAATGGCATGGGCACTGCAGGGGCCCCCGTAAGAGGGCCCCACAAAGAATTTCAGTGTCTGCTTTGCAGACACTGAAATTCGCGACGGGTGCAACTGCACCCGTCGCACCTTCCCACTCCGCCGGCTCCATTCTGAGCCGGCGTCCTCGTGGGAAGGGTGTTTCCCGCTGGGCTGGCGGGCGGACTTTTGGCGGTCGCCCGCCAGCCCAGTGGGAAAGCCAGAATGACCGCCGCGGTCTTTCGGCGGGAACCGCTTGGCGGGCGGCGACCGCCGACCGCCGCGGTCAGAATGACCCCCTTAGTCATATGAAAATGGTATGCAACTTAGCTCCAAATCATCATTACTGCAAATGTCAAATGGGCTAATGAGATGAATGAATGGTCAACAGTCATTCATACCATATGGCCTTACATTCGCCCGCTGCTGCAGCTTTGCCAGGATATGATAAAAATACTCCATGGATACAGTAGCTATTCTGGATGGTCAAATCCTAGGGTGCTGGGGGCCTAACTCCACCTCTACCACCCCCAAAACATACAAGAATCATGTACTTGTGAACTAAACACATGCATAAGGCACATGTGTGGCCTCCATGTCACAAGTCCTACACAAATATGAAACACAAAATCATAATGGGACATGGTCAGCCCCATAAAAACTGAAAGTGACTCTCCCACTCCCTGTTAGGACTACAGATAAAAGCATCCCCATCATAAAGGTGGGGACATTTTGGAGACGGAATACATAATGGTATCAAAAACATAATTTCAAAATAGCCATCAGCAATTACACCAAATATGTTGTCAAATATGGTCAATACATTAGTTAACGTATCCCAAACATCACAGTGTGAAGGCAGTCTATACATAAAAGTACGGACATTTGTCATATACAAACACAAATGTGTCTCACATCGCACCGTTTTACCATGACAAATCACCTTTCCAAAGCTAAACACATGAAGACATTTGGATAAATTTGCTCCATATTCTACGCATACAGCATGGCCGTCATAATTTGTTCACGTACATGAGTGCACACAATGCAGAGTCAGATACAAATGTATCCAAAAGTGTCTTGATATTTCACCTTCAAATTATTATTTACATCCACAATATTTTTGACTCTGCATCATGTGCACTACTCTACGTGTAAAAAAAACCACGCCCATGATGTATGCGTCGTGAAATTGACGCTACATGCACAATATATTGGCCATTTCATGTACAGTATTAATTATTAATATTCATATCATATTTTTTCACTCCGCATCATGTGCACCACTGTACGTGTAAAAAAAATGACGCCCATGATGTATGCGTGGTAAAAATGACGCTACATGGACAATATGTTGGTCATTTCATGTACAGTATTAATTATTAATATTCATATCATATTTTTTCACTCCGCATCATGTGCACCACTGTACGTGTAAAAAAAACGACGCCCATGATGTATGCGTGGTGAAATTGACGCTACATGCACAATATATTGGTCATCTCATGTACAATTTGAAATATTAATATTCATATCATTTTTTTTCACTCCGCATCATGTGCACTACTGTACGTGTAAAAAAAATGACGCCCATGATGTATGCGTGGTAAAAATGACGCTACATGGACAATATGTTGGTCATTTCATGTACAGTATTAATTATTAATATTCATATCATATTTTTTCACTCCGCATCATGTGCACCACTGTACGTGTAAAAAAAAACGACGCCCATGATGTATGCGTGGTGAAATTGACGCTACATGCAGAATATATTGGTCATCTCATGTACAATTTGAAAGATTAATATTCATATCATATTTTTTCACTCCGCATCATGTGCACTACTGTACGTGTAAAAAAAATGACGCCCATGATGTATGCGTGGTAAAAATGACGCTACATGGACAATATGTTGGTCATCTCATGTACAATTTGAAATATTAATATTCATATCATATTTTTACACTCCGCATCATGTGCACTGTAATGCGTCAAAAAAATATGACGCACATCTGTGTATGCGTGAAAATATGACGCATTACGTGAAAATAAAAACGGCGGCCATTTTATGCAGGAAGTGATGTAATAGGATATCCTGTTTACCAAATCTGTACTGGGAGTTGACTTTCACTTTCACTTTGCAGTCTCAGAGTTATCTAGACTGTGTGGTTGTGTGAAAGGTGTTGTCCTGTGTTTTACTGCTTTAGTGTCCTGTGTGCCTTGTATTTTGTCTTTGTGTCAATCTTTTATTGTTTTAACAGTCAGTCTGTTTAGTGTTATTTTGTCTATACCTGTGATAGTTTGTATTGTCTGTGGGAGTCTGTTGTGGGTAGCATAGTTTGGGGGGTTAGTTGGGCTATTTTTCTCCTTCTTTTTCTTTCACACCTCTACCTTTCCCCATTTCCCACTTTTTCTTTCATTTTTCTTTTGTACTTTTTTACACCTCTCATCATGTCAGGTAGGCCTCGCCTGTCCAGGATGGGTGAGGACGAATTGGGGGGCTTCATATGGCTCGTAAGCCATTTCCTCCCACTGATGCTGGAGGCTGGGGGCCGTGTGATACAGGGGTATCACACGGAGGCGAGGAAAATCCGTTGGGAGAAGGTGCGCCATCACCTGGTCCGGGTCTACGGGAGTCTGAGGAATATACATCAACTCAAGCACCGCTGGGCAGATCTGATCAGCAGGGAACAGGACCTGCTGGACCACCTGGGACTCCGGATTGGTGGCTATGTTGGTGAGTACTAATCAATTACATGGGAATAATAGGAATGTGTGCGTGAACATGTGATGATTGGTAGCCAATCTGCAAAATAAGTAGCTGACTGCGTGTTATGCTAGGGAAACCTAGGCCCATGGGTATACACATAAATCCCCATTTTTGCTACACATGTACACCCAATAACAGCAGTAAAATGCAACATCTATTTGTATTTTGCTAAGTAGCCCCCTCTCTGCGTCACAAAATGATGCAAATGCTGCGCTACAAAGGTATACATATGTGTCCAAATGTGTATTTGTTGCAGGATGTGTATGAAGACCTATGCTACCAGGCCGATGCCTCATTTTTGCAACACATACCAGATGGCTGTAGCTGCATGGAATGTACTGTTGCATTTGTGTCTGAAAAGCAACACGTGAACTGCTCTATTTGTACTCTACTGGTCATAATGGCCAGTGAGTACGTCATGTAGAAACAACATACCTACATATGTAGACGCCATAGCTAGACCGAAAATTGCAAACACATGATGATGCTACACATGTGTGTTGCCTTCACGTCACATGAAGTTAGTCATGTTGTCCACACATATGTCACATGTGTGTCTGGTTGCTGTGTGTTGAACCTGTCCATATAGCCTGTTTGATTGTGAGTGGTCATGCAGTCCTCATGGAACCAGTTGTGGAATGTTTCTCTCTGGGATGCACATGCTGAGATGTATGGATCACATGATTGTTGGGGCCTACTAATGGAGGATTAACTTGGACGACACATGACTGTCCTGGCCACTGCATGAGTGTAGTAGGGTGTGTCACTGGAGCAGGAGACTCATCCAATTAAAATCTAGAATACAAAGTCAGCCAGGCAGGATGAGCATGTGTGAAAGTGTATCATTACCATGTAATTTTCACACACTGTCATTGTAACAGAAATTATTTGTCTGTTCACCCAGTCGGAGTATAATCTTCCTTTCATGCTTTACAGGTGGACCAGCCCCGTACACCGTTGGTGAGGTGGCCCATTTTGACGACCCCGATACCTACAGTGAGTGTTGCCTAAGTGCTATTTACATTGTTTGGAAATGAAGCATGATGGATTACTGTGTGTTCAGGATAATTCATGATTTGATGTGCTGGCCGTTCATTGGCTTTGTTGTTTTGGTGTGATATCAAATTGGAATAATGTTTCTGTAAAGCAATACCTAGTCATCTCTCAGATTGAGGGGCAGTAGGTCATTCAATTAGTGCGACAATTGGGAATGGCATGACTCATTTTGAATACACTGGTCAATGTTAGACTTGGTCAGGAACTTGCCATTAACTGAGTCAGCATATCAGACTGACAGTCTCCCAGATAGCTTAGGCACATGGCTTCGATGACAAGTGCTTCTTCCTAGTTGAGGATGGACTGTGTACACTGTAGGTCGGATCTTCCGGGGGCATGTACTTCCACAAGGTGACCTCGAAGTGTGTGTGACTTGAGTGCAATGGCCTAGGTGTTCTGTTGAATCATGTGAATGGGTGTTCTACCTCCTCTGTGTGTGTTGTAAAACATGCCTCACTAATAGTATGTTATGTTGGGCTAAGTCATATCATTTTGACATGTGTGGACCTGGGATGTGACAAGGTTGGGCTGACTCCAACGTGTTGCTAGCCCTTCATAGGTGTTGTGTGTGAAGGCACATGCTTGTTGAACTTTCTGTACACTCCTGGTTGTGCATTGATCATGGGATTGTTGTTTGTTCTTCCCACACCACCCACAAAGACTGGGATGTTACTGTGAAACAGGGTACCTAGGACTGTAGCAACCAGTATGTTACACGTACTTAACACCTTTTGTGACTTGAGTTTGTACCTAGGTTCAGATGTAGCAAAATGTCTACACATTGCAAATAGCATAATTTGATGTTAGTGAGTTGCAAACGTCTGTTTCCTAATCCGAAATGTTTTTGGTGGTCATGTACATATTCGCAAAATGCTTTTCTAAATGAAAAAAATAAAGGAGTTTACCAGCCCTACTTGCAAATCACAGTGGTAGGCAATCCCATTTGCTAACGAGTACGTGGTTGCAAAGTGAGTAGCTGTTATCATCCACTTGAAGTGGATGCTAACCAACTTGCTGACTGGAAGGGGTCCTCATTGTGAACCTTCACCTATGTGAGTGGACCAAAATACTCCTGCACAAAACAGCCAGTGGTCTAGGGGAGCAATAATTATTGTGTAAATTACGAAAAATCAATTGTTGTGAATTTAAACAAATCGCAGCTCATTTTCCTTTCAGATAAAGGGCCTACACTTGGTGAAAAATAACTTGCTTCATTTAAAAGCAGTCACGTCTATGGAGTTCTGCTGTTCCCAGCAGGCCTCCATCCCCGTGAGTGCCCATAGTTGCTAAGGTGGTTCAAGTTGGAACCCACATCATTGATGTTCATGAGGTGGGATTTAGGGACCCCATAGTGACTCGCAGACGGTGTCAGAGACACCGTTCAGCTTTGCAATTTGCTAGTTGATTTCCCATCAATTCCTACATCTGGCCCATAGTGTCGACATATGATTCATGGCCAGGGGTTCAATCTTAGCACACAACTATTTCGAAATGCCATTGAGTGAGGAGTGTGATTCTTATCACATAGAATGACATATGTAGTGAAGTCAGTATGCGGACGAGCTGGTGCCATAATGTATAATGCCTTAGGTATGAATTGTATGAGTAGTTTAGGGTGATGTCATCCATCATGTAGAGACATGGATATGCTATATGTGATATGCCCTTCAGTATGCATGATTCACATGTACTTCCTCTGAGCCTTCCCGTGAACTATGTTATAACAATTGCTGCAACCAATACATTGCTAGTAATGGACAAATTACCCATTGTGGTATTCAACCCACTGTAAATTCTATGCTCAATATTTGCCTTTTCTCTTCACAGCTGCAAACCTGAGTGCCGCAGCTCGCAACCAGTTTGAGCGCCGGGCAATGAGGTACAGCCACATCCTGCAGGTGCAGTGTGGGTATCGGAGGATGGCCCGCAGATACAATTCGGAACGGGCCTCCGGGGCGTGGTATGCCACACCACAGGCTCCCCCAACAACCCCCGCCACTACATCCACCAGGTCTGGCCAAGTGGACCCAGCAACGGACCAGGCATCCTCATCCAGACCTGGACCCAGCCGTGTGGTGGGAGCAGGGCAGTCCCGTGCCCACACCACTCCACCAACACAATCCACCTCCACCGGCAGCCAGACCTGCACTGACCCTCCGATCAACCCAGCGGACTTCCACGCATTGTCAAGGAAATTGGACAGGTTGATTGCAAAAGTTGACACCCTGACGGAGGACATGGCTGAGGTGAAGAAGAAGGTGCGCTCCATCCGGCGAACACTACGGAGGCCAAATCAGTAGACATTTTGCCCTCCAGAACTTTTACCCCTCCCCTCTCACCTCTTTCCTATTTCATACTGTTAGTTGGGTTTGGGGGGTTAGTTATAGGATAAGTGTAGGAAATTAGCTTAGTTAGTGTTAGGTAAGAGGGTGGGGGGTCCTTCTTCTTTATATCTTATCTTTTTGTGTGGGTGGGTGGGTGGGGGGCAATGTTGGGATTCCTGTTTAAAAAAAAAAAAATCTATAAAAAAAAAAAATATATATATATATGTTTGTTTAGGATAGTGTAGTATGTGTGTAGGTTAGTAAGTGTTGTCCTGCATGTGTCTTGTCTCATAATGGTGGGTGGGGGGTTGATGTTTAGATCGTTTCGTTACATGTGTAGAGTAAGTTTAGCTTAGGTTAGTTAGGGACAGTTGTGGGTTAGTAGTAGTCAGGTTAGATTAGTGTAGGTTTATCTTTCCCTTAGTTGCCTCTTTTATTACTTATTGGAAATAAAAATTTTGTTAACCCTTTACCTGATGCGTTAGGTGCTACCTTTTCATGGCCTTGACATCAGTGTAGCAGAAAGTTTTAGTATGACATTTGTGTCCTATGCTCGCTATCCCCAGGCTATTGAGGTTTAACATGCCAGCTACCCGTGTGCTAACTTGGTAAGTATCCACCATGTGGGAGAGCCACCATTGGTAGTGTGCATAGATCATCAAGATTTTGGGTTGGTATGTATCCTACTTCACAAAAAGTGCTTCCAGAGTTGATTTTGTAGGTAAATAGATAGGTCGGACAGCATTGTGAAGTTCAGGGAGAGCTTTGTAGATGAGTATTTGTTCACACTCTTGTCTTGTTGCTGTCATTGCTGACCTACATCATGTGTGTACTGCTTGAGCATGACTTTCCTTCATGGTAGTATACGCTGTAAGGGTGATTGATGCAGTGTAATATGGTTATCATTCCTTTCATTTTACAGCATAATTTCTTGTTTTAGTATTGCAAGGTGCCTACATTTCTCAGCCACCATTAGTTGTCTAGAATAGCTATGGATGGGGCCTCATTCTGTCCAACACAGCATGATTGTGTGTGCTTAGTCCCTACATCAGTTATTTTCCTCAGTCTAGTAAAGCTATGATGCAATCCTGGCCACTGCACAGATGTTTCAGTATACATGAAATCAGGACAGTAGTATAGAGAATCGACATGGTTGCCACACAGCCACTTTGGAGTTATGTACTGCACAGTTGAAGTGTGAAATGACACAGAGACACAATAGGTGTGCAAGTGATATTTATTTTTAGGTGGAGTAGTGCAAAAAGTCCATTAACAATGTTAGGTGAGTCCGTTCTGGTGCATTCTTAAATGGTGATCCTATTTACAGGGTGTGGATGATGCTCCTGACATGCTGGGGTGATGTCACAGACGGTGCAGAGGAACAGGAATTGCCAAATGGTAGGAGAGAAACATTTACAGCCAATGTGGACAAGTTAAACAGTGGATTGCCGAACAGTCATTGAGGGTAGTTGGAGTGAGGCTGGCATGTGTCAAAACGTAGGACCTTGGTCAGAGTAGGGCATGGTGCAGGGACTAGGGCTTCCGGGTACTCTTGCGAGTGAATGTTATCTGTTCCATGTCTTCTTCTTCTGATGTGTGTGTTGCCTGGTGTGTCCTTGTTGTTGGTTGTGAAGGGGCAACACACACCTCAGTGTCAGAAGACATGGAGGCAGACATCCCGGGGGCTGATCCCTGTCCAGTTATGAAGGGCAGTACTGCAGCAAGGAGGGCGTGCTGGTTTTTCAGAATGGCAGCCACATCCCGATGGTAGGCAGCCAGGTCGGCCCTGAGGGGTTCGATGTTGCATTCGTGCACACGCTGACTGGCTTGCTGTTGGAGTTGTTTGGTCAACTGGATGACAGCTGTGCAGATTGCCTTCTGTGTTACTAAAAGTTCCTCCAACAGCGATATTCTGGCTTGCATTGCAGCTGCCTGATCAGCAGTTGACAGCATGCACGAACGCACCCCCTCAAGGCTGGCTGCCATAGTTTGCATCCCCACCCGCACCTCCTTGGCCAGCTCCCGCTGGACCCCAACGACTGTTCTTTCGAAGCTGGTGCCAGTGTCGTCAGAGTCCTCAGCTGTGTTGGAGCTGGCAGGTCTTACATTTGGGGTGGCGGGTGGTTCTACTGTGGTGGCTGCTTCTTCTTGGCTCCTCCTTGTTACTGAAGGGGGGGTTTGGAGGCTTTCGAGGACCATGTCAATGGTCTCTTGTGTGAGGTTGATGGTCTCGTCATCCATGTCATCAGGGAACTCATGGACAGGCATATCGGCAGGAGATCCGTGTTCCTCTGCAAAGAAACAGGGTACAATTAGTGTGTCTGTGTTGAGATCATTTTGCACTAAGATACAAGCCTTTGGATGCCTTAACTTTGTACTCTGATTTTGTCTTGGTATCTGCTGTCCGTCATAGGGCATTGTTGTAGGCCTATGGCCCACCTGTGTGTCACATGTATGATATGGAGCTATCAGACATGCCTGCCAGGTCATCTCTAGGTGTTGATTTGTAATTATTTCGGAATATGCATTTTTTTGTCCTACTCCTCCCTCGGTGTTTCACTATTGTTATGGAGGGACATTTGTTTGGGTGGGCTCTCATTATCCTACATGTGATTCTTGGCTTTCTAGGCAGCAGGATAGCTAATGGTGTGGGGGACTAAGTTTGACCCACTTGTAAATAACTCTGTCACCCAGATATTCTATTTAGCTCAGACAGACTAGCAGTGCCTCTGGTCTCCCACAACAGAGGAATGTTTAGAAGTCCAAGCCCATGACATCTTTGGGACTTCTCAGGGAAGTGGTGGTCACTCAGGTCCTACACATTTCTATCTTTTCCGGTATGTTCCCATACACAAATGACACAGACAGTATTTGTTTGATATGAAGTTTCATTGTACAACTGACTTGTAGGAATTTAGGTGTGAGCCCCAATAACCAAAACAATACACACAGTTAGAACTGAAATAGTCCGCAGGAGAGTAATACATTGGTACACAGCTATCATGGTGCCTAACAGTTTCTACTCTCCCTCTGCTTGTTCTATATATAGCACAGCATGTTAAGTTTGGAGCTTGGCTGTCTGAATCACAGGGGAGACATCATCCCTCATATCAGAGGAATGGGCTGGGATCTGGTTGTGCATCAGCAGCAAGGCAGGCAGCATCTAGATGTGATTTTCTGTTTGTAAACTCCCCCATGCGTGTCTTGGGACGAGGAAGTGAATTTAAAAGACATATGTCATTGTGATGACAAAGTTTCCCTACGCAGGAATGGCAAACCTTAACCCCTACCACATCTATCATCAACGAACCAGACGGTATCCTTGACTGGGGCACAGAGTGAATATGTTCTGGCAAACTCCAGTGCAGAAGTAGGCAAAACAGGGTGATTTGACTAATTGCCAACACCTTAGCACTGACTATTTGCTAAATAAACTGATAGGAAGGGCAATGAGATTCATTTAGTGCAAAGTGCTCTGAGGCACTTAGATGTGAGCAAATGAGTATAAGTACATTCAGGGTAAGATGCACAAAGGCCTCCAGCCTGAGGCTATTGCGCAAAGTATACGTTTCACTTGCCACGCTACACTTTGACTGACTGTGGGTGTTGTGACTGCCCTGCCAGCACACTTGCCTCACAGGCCCTGCACCATACACTTTTTATTCACATTGCATGATCTGTACATGTTAGGTGGCATGACCTATGTATGTCAATGTTAGGATGTGGTATGGATGTAAACATTGTTGATGTTTGTATCTGATGGGGTCTCATGTGTGTCTTACTGGATTGGCCTGTTTATCGTATGAATGTCCTATTTTTTGGTTAGACTGTGCAGATGTGTTTCATTGACCAGTTGCCTGTGTCCCCTCGTCAATGTTGTTGTCTGAGCAGTATGACATTTGTGATGTAGCATTGTTAGGCAGGCACATGAGGGACCCTGACGTATGCAGCATGTGTGTGTCGTTAGTGCTGTGTGGCTCCTATTGCTGTTTACTTAGGCTTATGTATGTGTCAGTTATGGACATTCGGCATTTAAGTGTACTGGTACCTTTGTCTTATTTCTAGGAGTAGTTGCAGATGTCATCCTCACCCCCTAATTTAGGTATGTATGTTCCAGGGTGGGGTTCCTGCCATTTGGTACTATAGCTGCCCAGAGATGAGAGGTGTTATTGTCAACTGTGGTGGCAGTTAAGTTGCAGTTGTTGTATTTGCTACTGCATTACAGGTAGGGACCTAGTTGATGGGGAATAGTTTGTGCAAAACAAGTGCCTGGATGTGGATTCAGGGTAGTGTCCTTCCCACCTGTCACTGGTTTCCCTTGGCTCTCTTGTTGTAATTACAGGATGTCCCCGTGGGACTGTAGTGGTGGCAGTATTTTGTCGTGCCCCGGCTATGGTCAGTACTGGCCATTCCCCCCTGCCGTGCCCCTTTCCCCATGCCACTTCATATATGTGCTAAGTTACATGCATTGTGTAGTAGGTATCCGCCCCCTGCTTACAGTCCCCATTATTGCATTGTAATTCCCCATGCGACTTACCCTGCATGTGCGTAGTGTCGTGGTAGTCTGCGCTGTCCAGTCCTTGTATCCCTGTGACGATCTCCTCCGGGATGACGGCTGCGACCATCTCCTCCATGTGGTCCAGGGCCTCCTGTTGTGCTGGACTCCCCCCTCCAGTCTGCATTGCTGCCTTCCTGTTCCTGGCCATTTTCTCTTTGGTCCTACGTTTACAGTCATGCCAGCGTTTCTTACACTCGGTGACTATCCGGCGTTCTTCAGCCACACTGTTTATCTTGTCCACAATTTGTTTCCAGATGGCCTCTCTCCTACTGAGTGGCAATTTTGAGGATATGAAAAGTTGGTGCTGGTGTTCAGTCACCTCTTTCACCAGGATTTCCTGCTCCTCTGCACTGAAGCGACACTTTCTTTTTTTCTTTAACATGTCCTGGTTCCTGTATGCTTCCTCCTGGCTGGTTCCTGGTCTACTCTCATCCTCCTGGGGTCTGTTGGGGCATCTAGGATCCATTTTGGGTCTCCTCTCCTGTAAGTGCAGTTTTCGCGCAAAAATGTCACGCAACAGCGTGAAAAAAACCGGCGTTTTCACGATTGCGCTGTCGTAAATCGACCCACAGTGATTTGTGTCACTTTTACGTGGGTTTCCCTTACGACAGACCAACGCTGTGTGCGTCACGAAATAATGACTCCCACCTGTTGGTTGCGCCGCCGTACGTCAAAGTATAAATTTGACGCCCGAATGGCGCATCCAAATGGCGTTAGACGGCGCAAATTTTTTTGACGCAAAACTGCGATAGCGCAGTTTTGCGTCAAAAAGTATAAATATGGCCCAAAGTTCTCTTACAAGAAGAAGTACAATTGCTACTACTAAAAGAGGCAATAGAATTGGTCCCAAAATGACAACAAGGAACAGGAGTATATTCACTATACTTCCTCATTCCCAAAAAGGATGGCACTCTCCGACCCATTCTAGATCTTAGACCACTAAATCTATATATCCTGTCAGAGCACTTTCACATGGTAACTCTGCAGGACGTCATTCCATTACTACAAAAACAAGATTACATGACTGCATTAGACCTCAAAGATGCGTATTTCCATATAACCATCCATCCAGCTCACAGAAAATACCTAAGGTTTGTGATAGCAGGAAAACATTACCAATTCAAAGTTCTGCCATTCGGCCTAACAACAGCTCCAAGAGTATTCACAAGATGTCTAGCGGTAGTAGCAGCTTACTTAAGAAGACAACACATACATGTCTTTCCTTATCTAGCCGATTGGATAAAATTGCTTGATTTTATTAGCCAATGTCAACAACACTCAATACACAATAGAGACCCTACATAGACTAGGGTTCACTCTCAACTACCAAAAATCCCACCTTCAGCCAGCACAGGTGCAACCTTACCTAGGTGCTATTCTCAACACGCAAAAAGCCTTAGCCTATCCAAATACACAAAGGATACAAGCTTTCCAAAATCTCATACCACAAATGCGGCCAAATCAACAATACACTAAGATTTATCATGAAACTATTGGGAATTATGGCATCCTGCATAGCAGTAGTACCGCATGCAAGACTATAAACATGAGAACACTACAACAGTGCCTCTCACAGCAATGGTCTCAAGCACAGGGTCAATTGCAAGATCTAGTGTTATTAGACCACCAAACGCACAGGTCCCTTCAATGGTGGAATCTCAGCAATTTAATGAAGGGACGGTCATTTCAAGACCTTGTGCCTCAGACCACAATAACAACAGATGCATCAATGATAGGTTGGGGAGCTCATCTCAACAACCTTACCATTCAAGGGGAATGGGATTCAAAACAGCTAAATTATCACATCAACCATTTAGAATTATTAGGTGTGGTTCTTGCCCTAAAAGCATTTCAACCACTTCTCAAACACAAGACTGTCCTGATTAAAAACAGACAATATGACGACCATGTATCACCTAAAGAAACAAGGCGGGACACATTCATCTCAACTGTCCCTTCTAGCCCAAACAATATGGAAATGGGCAATTCACAATCAAATTAATCTAAAAGCAGAATACATCCCAGGAATACACAATCAGCTAGTGGATCTCCTTAGCAGAACACACCATCAGATACACGAATGGGAAATTCACTCTCAGGTACTTCATCAGTACTTTCAAAAGTGGGGGACACCAGAAATAGACCTATTTGCAACAAGCGAAAACACAAAATGCCAAAACTTTGCATCCAGACACCCACACCCACACCCTCTGTTCAAGGGCAATGCTCTGTGGATGAACTTGTCAGGGGTATCTGCTTACGCTTTACCCCCCTCTCCCACTACTTCCATTTCTGGTCAACAAACTGCGTCAGACCTCTCTCACCACAATTCTCATAGCCCCAACGTGGGCACAACAACATTGGTACACAACACTCCTAGACCTGTCAGTAGTACCTCACTACAAACTTCCAAACAGACCGGACTTGTTAACACAAAACAAAGGACAAATCAGACATCCAAATCCCAGTGCTCTCAACTTAGCGATTTGGCTCCTGAAGTCATAGAATTTGGATACTTACAACTTCCATTACAATGTATGGAAGTTCTCAAACAAGCATGCAAGCCTACAACTAGGCAATGCTTTGCTAACAAATAGAAACTATTTGTTTAATACTGTCAATCTAAAAACACTGACCCACTTACAGCATCAATACAAGATATTGTATGCTACCTACTTCATTTACAGAAGTCAAATTTAGCTTTCTCATCCATTAAAATTCATTTTACTGCAATATCAGCATATTTGCAGACTATACGACATACCTCACTCTTTAGAGTCCCAGTTATAAAAGCCTTCATGGAAGGACTAAAATGTAGTAGTCCACCTAGAACACCGCCAGTTCCTGCTTGAAATCTAAAGATTGTCCTCACAAGATTAATGGGCCCACCTTTTGAACCCATGCATTCCTGTGAGATTCCATTTTTAACTTGGAAAGTTGCTTTCCTAGCAGCGATTACTTCATTAAGAAGAGTTAGTGAAATACAAGCATTCACTCTTGAGGAACCTTTTTTTCCAAGTACACAAACATAAGCTTGTACTTAGAACTCATCCAAAATTTCTGCCAAAGGTTGTTTCCTCTTTTCACATAAACCAAACAGTGGAATTGCCAGTCTTCTTCCCACAGCCAGATTCAACCGCAGAAAGAGCCCTTCACACCCTTGACCTTAAAAGGGCTCTAATGTATTATGTGGATAGAACAAGAGAGTTTAGGAAAACTAAACAACTTTTCGTTGCTTTTCAACAACCACATAAAGGTAATCCTATCTCTAAACAAGGGTTAGGTAGATGGATTGTTCGATGTATTCAAACATGTTACATTAAGGCAAAAAGACAACTTCTAGTCACACCTACAACACATTCCTCTAGGAAAAAAGGTGTATTCATGGCATTTTATAGGAAACATATAAATGGCAGACATGTATAAACTGCCACATGGTCTACTCCTCATACATTTACTAAGCATTACTATGTAGATGTATTTTCCAAGCAACAGGCCAATGTTGGTCAAGCTGGCTTAAAAACATTATTTCAAACAATTCCAACTCCTACAGGCTAGCCACCGCAATTTATGGGGAGAAAAACTGCTTTGTAGTCTATCCATAGCATGTGTATCAGCAGCTACACATGCCATTGAATGGAAAATGTCACTTACCCAGTGTACAGAATAAGGTGGTTTTCTGAGGTTTTCCGAATCGAAATCTCGGCGCGAGAGGAAACATGTCCAATACCGACCACGGAAAAAAAAAACAATCTAACAATGGAGCCGATGCCCATGCACAATGGAACAGAGAGGAGTCGTCACTCGATCCCGTGACTCCGAAAAGACTTCTTTGAAGAACAACTTGTAACACTCTGAGCCCAACATTAGATGGCAGGATAATGCACAGCATGTGTATCTGCAGCTACACATGCCATTGAACACATATATATGGAAAATGTCACTTACCCAGTGTACATCTGTTCGTGGCATGAAACGCTGCACATTCACATGCTTTGCACATCCCGCCATCTAGTGTTGGGCTCGGAGTGTTACAAGTTGTTTTCTTCGAAGAAGTCTTTCGAGTCACGAGATCGAGGGACTCCTCCCCTTTCGGCTCCATTGCGCATGGGCGTCGACTCCATCTTAGATTGTTTTCCCCGCAGAGGGTGAGGTAGGAGTTGTGTATTATAGTAATAGTGCCCATGCAATGGAGTAAACATGTATGTACATAATGTATTTTAAAGTGATATATTTACAAATGTTGAAGATCAACTTCAAAACGGCTACAGGCTCCCGGGGAGGCGGGTGGGCGCATGGGAATCTGCAGCGTCTCATGCCACAAACAGATGTACACTGGGTAAGTGACATTTTCCGTTCGATGGCATGTGTAGCTGCAGATACACATGCTTTGCATAGACTAGTAAGCAGTTATTTCCCCAAAAGCGGTGGTTCAGCCTGTAGGAGTTGAAGTTGTTTGAAACAAAGTTCGTAGTACTGCTTGTCCTACTGTGGCTTGTTGTGCTGTTAACACACCCACGCAGTAGTGCTTGGTAAACGTATGAGGCGTAGACCATGTGGCTGACTTACATATTTCAGTCATTGGAATGTTTCCTAGAAAGGCCATGGTAGCACCTTTCTTTCTAGTTGAGTGTGCCCTCAGTGTAATAGGCAGTTCTTTTTTTGCTTTGAGATAACAAGTTTGAATGCATTTAACTATCCATCTAGCAATGCCTTGTTTGGAAATTGGGTTTCCTGTATGAGGTTTTTGGAAAGCAACCAATAATTGTTTTGTTTTCCTAATTTGTTTTGTTCTGTCAATGTAGTACATTAACGCTCTTTTGATGTCTAATGTATGCAGTGCTCTCTCAGCTACAGAATCTGGATGTGGGAAGAACACTGGTAGTTCTACTGTTTGATTCAAGTGGAATGGTGATATGACTTTTGGTAAAAAATTTTGATTTGTCCGTAGAACTACTTTATGCTTGTATATTTGAATAAATGGTTCCTGTATGGTAAATGCTTGGATTTCACTGACTCTTCTTAGAGATGTGATGGCAATTAGAAATGCAACTTTCCATGTTAAATATTGCATTTCACATGAGTGCATGTGCTCAAAAGGTGGTCCCATGAGTCGTGTTAAGACAATGTTGAGGTTCCATGAAGGAACTGGTGGTGTCCTTGGTGGTATAATTCTTTTTAGGCCTTCCATAAAGGCCTTTATGACTGGTATTTTAAACAGTGAAGATAAGTGGGTAATTTGCAGGTAAGCTGAAATTGCGGTAAGATGTATCTTAATGGATGAAAAAGCTAGTTTTGACTTTTGCAAATGTAGCAAGTAGCTTACGATATCTTTAGCAGATGCGTGTAAGGGTTGAATTTGATTATTATGGCAATAATAAACAAACCTTTTCCACTTATTTGCATAGCAATGTCTAGTGGTTGGTTTTCTAGCTTGTTTTATGACTTCCATACATTCTTGTGTAAGGTCTAAGTGTCCGAACTCTAAGACTTCAGGAGCCAAATTGCTAGATTCAGCGATGCTGGATTGGGGTGTCTGATCTGCTGATTGTGTTGAGTTAACAGATCTGGTCTGTTTGGTAGTTTGATATGAGGCACTACCGAGAGGTCTAGTAGTCTTGTGTACCAAGGTTGTCTTGCCCAAGTTGGTGCTATGAGTATGAGTTTGAGTTTGTTTTGACTCAACTTGTTTACTAGATATGGAAGGAGTGGGAGAGGGGGAAAAGCGTATGCAAATATCCCTGACCAACTCATCCATAACGCATTGCCTAGAGACTGATCCTGTGGGTACCTGGATGCGAAGTTTTGGCTTTTGCGTTTTCTTTTGTTGCAAACAGGTCTATTTGTGGTGTTCCCCAATTTTGGAAGTAAGTGTGCAGTACTTGGGGGTGAATCTCCCATTCGTGGATCTGTTGGTGATCCCGAGAGAGATTGTCTGCTAATTGATTCTGTATCCCTGGAATGAACTGTGCTATTAGGCGAATGTGGTTGTGTATTGCCCAATGCCATGTTTTTTGTGTTAGGAGACACAACTGTGTTGAGTGTGTTCCTCCCTGTTTAGGTAATACATTGTTGTCATGTTGTCTGTTTTGACAAGAATGTGTTTGTGGCTTATTATTGGTTGAAATGCTTTTAACGCTAGAAATACTGCCAATAGTTCTAAGTGATTTATGTGAAACTGTTTTTGCAGAGAGTCCCATTGTCCCTGAATGCTGTGTTGATTGAGGTGTGCTCCCCACCCTATCATGGAGGCAGCTGTAGTTATTACGTATTGAGGCACTGGGTCTTGAAAAGGCCACCCTTGGTTTAAATTTATATTGTTCCACCATTGAAGCGAGGTGTATGTTTGGCGGTCTATCAACACTAGATCTAGAAGTTGACCCTGTGCTTGTGCCCATTGTGATGCTAGACACTGTTGTAAGGGTCGCATGTGCAATCTTGCGTTTGGGACAATGGCTATGCATGAAGACATCATGCCTAGGAGTTTCATTACTATTTTGACTTGTATTCTTTGGTTTGGATACATGGCCTGATTTACATTGTGAAATGCTTGTACTCTTTGTGGACTTGGAGTGGCAATAGCTTTTGCTGTGTCGATTGTTGCCCCTAAGTATTGCTGTGTTTGACACGGCTGAAGGTGTGACTTTGAATAGTTGACTGAAAAACCTAGTTTGTGTAGGGTTTCTATGACGTACTTTGTGTGTTATAAACACTGTTCTAGTGTGTTGGTTTTGATCAATCGTCTAGGTACGGGAACACATGTATTTGCTGCCTTCTGATATGCGCAGCTACTACTGCCAGGCATTTTGTAAAAACTCTTGGCGCAGTTGTTATTCCGAATGGCAACACCTTCAATTGGTAATGTACCCCTTGGAATACAAATCTTAGGTACTTTCTGTGTGAAGGATGTATTGGTATATGGAAATATGCATCCTTTAGGTCTAGTGTTGTCATGTAGTCTTGTTGCTTGAGCAGTGGGATTACGTCTTGTAATGTCACCATGTGAAAGTGGTCTGATTTGATGTAGGTATTTAATGTTCTGAGATCCAATATAGGTCTCAGTGTTTTGTCCTTTTTGGGTATGAGAAAGTACAGAGAGTAAACTCCTGTTCCTTTCTGTTGAATTGGTACTAATTCTATTGCTCCTTTTTTTAGTAATGCCTGAATTTCTAGTCCTAGAAGATCCATGTGTTGTTTTGACATTGTGTGTTTTTGGTAGAAAGTTTGGAGGGAATCTGAGAAATTCTATGCAATAACCATGCTGGATAATTGCCAGTACCCAAGTGTCTGTTGTCATCTCCTCCCAATGTTTGTAAAATTTGCTTAGTCTCCCCCCCCCATAGGTGTTATGTGTTGGGGATTTGTGACTTGGAAGTCACTGCTTGTTTTCAGGAGCTTTGGGACTTTGGAACTTCCATCTATTCTTTTGGAATTGACCCCCTCTATATTGTCCCCGAAAACTTCCCCGCTGATATTGACTTTGATAAGTGGGCCTTGTTTGTGAGGTTGTGGGTTCTGTAGCTTGTCCTCAAAACCCCCCTTTAAACTGTGTTTGGCGAAATGTACGTCTCTGCTCTGTGGGGAGTAGAGTGCTCCCATGGCTTTGGCCGTATCAGTGTCTTTTTAAAGTTTTTCTCCGGCCCAAACAACTGCTGTCCATTAAAAGGCATATTCAGCACGGCTTGCTGTATTTCCGGCTTGAATCCTGATGTACGCAACCATGCGTGTCTCCTTATTGTTACTGCAGTATTTACTGTCCTCGCAGCTGTATCTGCTGCATCCATTGCTGACCGTATCTGATTATTTGAGATACTTTGTCCTTCCTCCACCACTTGTTGTGCCCTTTTTTGGAACTCTTTGGGTAAGTGTTCTATGAATTGCTGCATTTCGTCCCAATGAGCCCTATCATATCTTGCCAGAAGTGCTTGTGAGTTGGCAATACGCCATTGGTTTGCTGCTTGTGCTGCAACCCTTTTCCCTGCAGCGTCAAATTTGCGACTCTCCTTGTCTGGAGGTGGTGCGTCTCCCGAGGTGTGAGAGTTTGCTCTCTTGCGAGCTGCCCCTACTACCACAGAGTCTGGTGTTAATTGCTGCGTGATATACACAGGGTCTGTAGGCGGTGTCTTGTACTTTTTTCTCCACCCTTGTAGTTATGGCTCTGCCCTTCACAGGCTCCTGAAACACCTGTTTGGAGTGTTTTAGCATTCCAGGTAGCCTAGGTAAGCTCTGGTATTGGATGTGTGTGGAGGATAGGGTATTAAACAAAAAGTCATCCTCAATTGGTTCTGCATGCAAGGTGACGTTATGGAAAGCTGCTGCCCTTGAGACCACCTGTGTGTAAGATGTACTGTCCTCAGGTGGGGACGGTCTTGCTGGGTAACAGTCTGGGCTGTTATCCGATACTGGCGCATCATAAAGGTCCCATGCGTCGGGATCGTCCTGACTCATTGCAGTATGCGTAGGGGATTGCATCACTACCGGTGATGTGTGTATTGATGGTGGTGGAGATGGTGGCAGAGTTGTCTGTCTTGCCACCTTTGCCTGTGGCTGCTTGTCCTTATCTTGAAAGGCAAGTCTTCTTTTCATTTTAATTGGTGGAAGAGTGCTTATCTTCCCTGTGTCCTTTTGAATGTGGAGCCTCCTTTGAGTGTAGTCTGGTTCCATTGATTCTAGTTCTTGTCCGAACTTATGCCCTTGCATTTGGGAGGACAATCCCTGTTCCTCTGTGTAGGAACCTGATTTTGGTTCCGAGGCTGGATGTTTCGGAATGGAAACGTTTTCGGTAGCCTTTTTCGGCTCCGACGACACTTTCTTTACTTTCGGCGTCGTGATCTCTCAGTGCCTACCCATTTCGGAGCCGCTGTCTCGGGCTCGAGATTGCCGTGTGCCGGTGTCTCGACCGGAGTCGGATGTCTTCGACACAAGCGTGCCCTTTTTCGGTGCCGATGAACAGTCACCTATTTTTCGGGTTAAGCCATGGCCTGTTGGCGGTGGCGTCCCCTGGGCTTTTGTGCTCTTCTCGTGAGTTTTATGTTTCGATGTCTTACTCACGGTTTTCGGCGTTGCTTCGGGATCGAGCTCGTCCGAGTCCGACTCCTGGATGGAGAAGCTTTCCTCTTCCTCCTCCAAATGCCTTTGTCCTGTCGGCGCCGACGCCATTTGCAGTCTTCTAGCTCTTCGGTCTCATAATGTCTTCCTCGACCGAAACGCTCGACAGGCTTCACAAGTATCTTCTTTGTGTTCTGGAGACAAACACAAGTTACAGACCAGGTGCTGATCTGTATACGGATACTTGTTGTGACATTTTGGGCAGAAGCGGAATGGGGTCCGTTCCATCAGCCTTGAAGAGACACGTGGCCGGGCCGACCAGGCCCCGACGGGGAATCGAAAAAACCCCGAAGGGCCACTGGAGCTCTTCAAAAGTCAGTGTTGATCTGTAGTAACTAACCCGATACCGAACGCAAACAGTACCGTCAAATTTTCCGAGATTCTAACTAACTTTCCGAACCGAAACACGGAGCGAAAAGGAAAACGTCCGAACCCCATTGGCGGAAAAAAAACAATCTAAGATGGAGTCGACGCCCATGCGCAATGGAGCCGAAAGGGGAGGAGTCCCTCGATCTCGTGACTCGAAAGACTTCTTCGAAGAAAACAACTTGTAACACTCCGAGCCCAACACTAGATGGCGGGATGTGCAAAGCATGTGTATCTGCAGCTACACATGCCATCGAACATATATATATATGAACCAAGCATTGGTAACATCACATAGAAAGAAAAGTGCTAAGAGAAAAGTAGCTTCCTCAATTTAGGTCAGTTCTAAAATGAGTAGTGAATACTGTGCAGCCTCCAGTAGCCCATATGATTGTGTCAATTAAAATGACTGGCAGATGGACAAGAAAAGATCATTTCAGGAATTTTAGATTCAGGAATGTCAGGAAACTATACGGACATTAAGTTTGCGAAATCTCTGCATGTGATCGAGAAAAAGATTAGGGATGTTATTAAAGTTGCTGATGGTTCCATTTTGTCTTCAAGTCCAGTTTGCTTTCACACATGATTCTTTTGGTTTGAACTATCAGATGCATCACAGTTTGAAGCAATTGTAGTTATATGGTGGCTGGTACTGAATAACCCCAGTATTGATTGGGCAGAAAGAACAGTTCTATTTAATTTAGAATGTCAGAACAGTTGTTTAATATTATGCAAATTACACAGTAGTCAACCAACAGCTTGAGGAGAAATAGCAATACCTTATGTTATTTGTTGTGACACTAACCAACTATTAAAATGTAGTGGTGTGTTTGGCAAGAAAAAATAAGTATATTACCTCCACACAGGAGTTATGTTTGTAAAATAAATTAGGAACCTGTTGCATGGATTCATTGAAGTCGAATACATAAGCTCAAAGAAATAGAACACCTTAGACAATATTTAGACAAGGGATTTGGCAAATAGGAATATTAAACCATCACAGTCCCCGGCTTCCTCTCCATTATTTGTTGTTATAGGAGATGAAAGAAAGCTAAGAGCATGTGCAGACTACAAAATTATCCACAGGTTCACTGTTAGAAACAGATACCCGCTTCCCCTAATAATGGTTTAGTTAGAATTGGTTTAGATACGCAAACATTGTAATTTAATTAGACCTCAGAAAGGCATACTACCTAGTCAGAGTCTGAAAGGGTGATGAATGAAAACTGCATTCCTCATGAAACTTGATCTGTGTGAATACCTAGTCATGACTTTTGGACTCTGTAGCTTTTCAATACTTCATAGGTGAGGTTATGAGAGGTTACTTAGCTATAGTCTGCATATGCTACCTACAATGTGTCAAGGCAGTCTTACAATGGTTGCGAGATCCCCATCTTTTCACTAAGATGGAGTGCATTTCATACCTCTAATTTTGAGGTTCTGGCTTACCTTACACCTAAGGGCATTAAGGTGGATAAGAAGAACCTTTTCTGGGTCTTACCTATTTTATAGAAGGTTAATTGATCCGTTTCCTGAAATAGTAGGATTCGTCACCAGCTAACAATGTAAAGGAGCAGTGTTTGTACTGATTAAATAGGCCAAAAGATGTTTTTGAAAGAATGTTTCCCGGTGCCCAATTTTGCAACATTCCAATGTGGGTCCTTTCTGATGCTTTGTGAAGAAGAGAGAGAACCCTGAAAACATTTAAAGTGTGGCAATAGTTCAAGATGCATATGTTTGTACCTAAGTGTAAGTAGTGTGTAGTTGATTAGTATGAATACATATTATAAAATCCTGACAAATTTTTGTTTATATTACAGTTTAAGAAACAACCTAAGTGTATATTAGAACCAGAAAACAAGAACATTAGGTAGCTTACCAGAGAAGTGAGAGGGTTATAGAAATACAAGTTATGCCAATCTCATAACTACTGTTTATGATTCAGTTCCAGGAATCGCAGAGTTCCACCAACATTCAAGAGAACCTGAGGTTTAGAGATATTCTGGAGGTATATTAGATGTTATACTGAGGGCCAGATTTATACTTTTTCACGCAAAACTGCACTAGCACAGTTTTGCGTGAAAGCATAGCGCCATTACAAGACGCCGGCCGGCCGGGCGCCATATTTATGGATGGCGCTAATGCCCTGTTAGGGTCCTTGCAAAGGAAGCTAACAGGGCGTGGGAGGCGTAGGGGAAACCGGGGCTTGTGCGCCGAATTATGGCACTACACTGTTTAGAGGTAGAAAAATGCCTCTAAGCAGTGTAGCTCCATTTTCTTGCGCACAACCCCCATGGTCATGGCTTAGTAAAGACAGGAGCCATACCCACCACCCTACTGGCCCCAAATGTCCCTTGGGGCCAGGGCCTTGCAGGGGGCCCCAAGCTGGGGCCCCCAAGCAAGAGGGAGAGAAAAAAAAACTGACTGGCACTTACCTGGGATGGGTCCCCATACTGTGGTGTCCCTCTGGTGTGGGTGGGGGGTCTCCCTGGGGCCAGGGAAGGGCACTTTCCATGGTCTCTGACCATGGAAATATGCCTACAGGTCCCCTTACGCATGCACATACCCAGGCATTAAATAATGGCGCTAAGCAAGCTTTGCGCCATTACTTAAGGCCCCAATCCCCCGTGCTGGATTTTAGCCATATTTTCCTTTACTGGGCAGGAACGCCTACCTTGCATCTCATTGACGCAAGGTAGATTTTCATGTCCAGAAAATGACGTTAACTCAATAACATTGGCGCTAGACACGTCTAGCGCCTAAGCATAAATATGAAGTTAGGTCTGCGCTGAATCCGGGTTTAAAAAAATAAAATAAAATGACGTTAATTCAGCTCAAACCGAGTATAAATATGGGCCCGAGTGTGCACAGGGACAACATAATAAAGATATAAATCTTGTTTTTGGTTGATCCACTTCTACCCAAGTAGACAGCAGTTTCCAGAAGAGTGAGGAGTCAGAGTGGTGGTATCAAGTATATCTGTTTTCTCAATAATACTTTCCCCTGCCCCAAGCCTCTTGTTAACCATCATATTCCTATTCACAATTATTGGTTGTGGATGCAGTAAATTGTAGAACAGGACATCACTCTCATTGGTTAGAGCAGGGAACCAATGTCAAACTTTATACCTGGCTTTCTTTGAAACTGTAATGACACATCTTTAGTTTGTCAATACAGCTGTGATGCAGAAAGGATTTTGATGATAATATCAGCTGTCCTGTTCTGATATCCTGGAAACCGCGGAATCAACCTACTGCTTTGGAAGTGTCCACCATTTAGACATTGTGATTGAGGGATATGGTGATGAGGGGTTGAAGTGCAGTCAGCATAAAAGTGGCGTGCCACTCTCCAGAGACAGACACATTTCCATCTGTCAGTGTAATAGTGATATTGAGTAATTTCTAGATCAATAAAGATTATAATCAAGACTGCACGTTTTTGTAAAATGACAAGCACAGACAACAATTTGGGCTTGCCAACATAATTTTCAGTTGTTATAGAATGACATTTGACTAACTGTGGAAACAGCCTGCAGAGTTCCAAGACTTTACTAAATCCCTTCTGCTCACATAACTCTGCCTTTTTTTCTGTCTCAGTGGTCACACATTAGGACTGTATCAACAGTGTTGGAAAAACATTCTTAACATTTACAATCATTAGTACGTTTAGTAAATTTGATTGAACTGTAATCCCAAATCAAACTTGTAAACATTCGATGATTTCTGTAAATTGCAAAAAGGCCTGTAGAGACGCACATAGTACCTATATAATTGTTGCCATTTTACAAGTTATCTAATGAGGAACTTGGGGAGTATCATTTGTCCAAATGACTTGGTGTGGTTCCATAAACTGTTGATATATATGTTTAGTTCCCAAACATAACCGTCCACACCCACGGTAGCAAGCTGTGAAATGGTCTGAGCACAGAGATATAAAACAGTGTTAAAACTTGCTAAACAACAGTGCATTACAATACATGGGATTCTGTAATCCCTGTATAAACGGAAGTGAATAATTTCTTTATAATCAGCGACCTGTGATGCACCAAGTAGCTGATTATAAAGAAAAGATATCAGAACTCGACTTTAATAAGTTATTACAGTCAAGTTCTGACGTCACAAAGCCCGCTGCCAGAGCTGGCAGGTCAGGTCACGCATAATTAAAGCAGCTGTTTAAAGCAACAAACAGAATGTTGCTTTTCTTTCTTATGCTCTGTTTTATTAGTTTACAATGATAAGCAAACAGAATAGGTTTATTTTTTGTACTCCTTACAGAAAAACTAGGGCCCATATTTATACTTTTTTAGCGCTGCATTTGCACCGCTTTTTTATGCAAAAACGGCACAAACTTACTAAATACATTTGTATTAATCAAAAAATGACACAAATGCGGTACTAAAAAAGTATAAATATGGGCCTAGGATTGTTCTGCATGTTTCTACATCTTCCAAACTACTGCAGCTTTTGTTTTTCCTAAACTGACTTGTATTGAGTTGATTTTTATTTCCGTTTGCAACAAATATCTAACAGGTTTTTGATGTGCTGAATTTTGCACTAGCAGTTTTATTCTTCATGTTTGCGAACATGCTCGCTCTTTCATATGAAAGATCTACGCATCAAGGATTTAAGGGAAAGGTGATGGGGTGGACATGTATTGCCATATTCCTCCATATGGTTATGGAGCTCCTCTGTGACTTGCAATATCCTTATAATGTACGGGAGGGGGGACTGTATCCCTTATATGTTTTGTGGATGTGCAATAGCAAGCATAACATTGCTTCCATTATACTAATCCGATTAGTAAACATTATCTAAGACTACAATGGCATATTTTTTTAAATACCACAAATAAAACGTGTAAATATTACTTAATTGATCAGATTGGTAACATTGGGGGTTATTCTAACTTTTGAGGAAGTGTTAATCCGTCCCAAAAGTGACGGAAAAGTGACGGATTTACCACCAGCCGTATTACGAGTCCATTATATCCTATGGAACTCGTAATACGGCTGGTGGTATATCCGTCACTTTACCGTCACTTTTGGGACGGATTAACACTCCTCCAAAGTTAGAATAACCCCCATTGTCTTCAAGGAGGAAATGCGAACATTGCTGAAATTCTAATCTTACAAAAAGATATGCTAGGTCCTCAGCTTTCTACTGTAAATCATAAACTGTTTATTAAAGTGATGCAATAAATAAAGCATTGCTGGCCCAAAGCATTACACTAATTACGAACGGCCACACCCAGCCTTCTAAATGTCCACAAGCTAAGGAAATAGCCGGTCAAGGAATATTGGCTCGAACACCAGCTCAGCAGGAAGACTGTTCGCTGATCAAGTTTTAGACTGAGGTGTGCCTTCATTGAAGAAACAACTTAAGGGGAATACAAAATGCTCACTGTTAAGAGCAAACATAAACGCTTTTCCGCCCAGAATAGTAGCAATCAGTTTTAAAGTCTTCATACAAGTTGAGTTCAGAATGTATGACTTCAGGTAAAGGACTTTACTAGAGCAACCATATGATCCACACCACAAGCTACATCCACCACCTCCCCTGGTACAGTTACCTAGAAAAGAAGAAGAAAAAGTAGTCAGGACTACGACTTAAGCAATCTTATTAAAAAAAAAAAAAAACCTTGTAAGTATCACGTAATTACAGTTTTATTCCTATAACTTGTAGTTACTCAAAAATATACATCTTCGCCCAAGGGGCGCAACTCATTTGTTTCATATTATCTCTATTTTGTACAGCCCAGTGGCAATGCACTGCATATACATCTTCTAACTTTCAATTGAGGGCTGCAATTTGTAAGCGTCACAAGTGGGGGCAAAAGAAATCTATCTTGGCTATGTAAGTAGAGAATATATTTTGAGGTTTTTCTCTATAGAGATGAGCTGCTTTTTGCTAGGGTGTGCCACAATTAATAACAGTAACAACAGAAAATAATGAACATACATGGAATATAGGGCCACAAACAGCCCATGCAACCGGTAAAAACCATTTTCGTAAGTACAACCTAAACTGACTCGCAAAATAGGGTTTGTAAGTTGCTATCAGGAAGTGGCCTGTGAAAGGCATCTCTTCCTAATAGTTAGTCGCACTGGTATGTATGAATGGTTTGCGACCGGGAATGCGGTCGGAAAACATTTGTACATGATCACCAATTTCAAATTGGTGGTAAGCCATTCACAAATGTGAAGGTGTCCCAACGGGACCCCTTTCCCTTTGTGAATGGAGGCACTAACATGTTTTTTTTAATACATCCCATTTTCCTTTAACCACTTGCATGCGGAGGAGCTGTCCTCCGCCGCGGTGCTCGGACACAAGCCAGGGATTCCCTGCTGCAAACAACATCCTTGGGAGGTGGTGGAACAGCTTCCCCATCTGCCGGCACTGTTTTTTGGTATTCAGGGAAGTGACTATCAGTGCGTACAGCACACTGGTATAATTTCTCTGAAATGAAAAGTGAAATAAGCCGATCGGCTCATTTAATTTTCTCTTCTTCAGTGCTTGTGGTGCTAACTCAACCCCCCCGAGCAACAAACCAGACGGGAGGGGTATCATTGGAAATGGAAAAGGGAGAGTATCCCCTTTCCAATGGTACCCCTCCCAAGTGGATCCCTGCTTGGGAATCGCCCAAGGATGGCAATCCCCAAGCAGGGTTCCACTTCACTAGACACCAGGGAGGGGGAGAGATTTTGCTCCCCCTATATTTGTTTTTTTTGGCACAATTCAGTCTTTCTGCCACTATTATAAAAGGGGTAGATGCTGTCCACCCTGGGCATGCCCCCACCCCATGTATATGGGGCCAAAAGTCGTTTAACCCTCCCCCGCCCCCCTCCACCACAGAGGGCCAGATGGGGGCATTAGCCCGGATATCCCCCCGCCATCACCCCGCCTCCCGAGGGGGCAGAAAGCCCACTAGGCATTACAGTGCTCCCACCCCTTCCAAACACAAATGGGCTGTCTTTCTGCCCCCTACCGGATGCAGATGGGGGTTACTACCCCCATTCTGAACCCCGGTAGGGGGTGCAGAATGCCCGCTATGCGCCACAGGCTATTTTTTGTTACTGTAGGAGTGGGGGCTGAACCGGTATGGCACTGCCCCTAACCCCCCAAAAAAGGGCAGTCTTTCTGCCCCTCTGGGGGCAGAAAGCCCACTAAACACCAGGGAAGATTATTTTTATTTTTATTTTTTAAAGAAGAGGCATGGGGCCAAATAAATGGAGATAAAGGCCCATATTTATACTGTTTTAGCGCTGCATTTGCACCGCTTTTTGAAGGCAAAAGCGGCGCAAACTTACAAAATACATTTGTAAAGTCTTTCTGCCCCCTTTACCCCCCTGAGCCACACCCCGGACCTGGTGGAAGGGAGGGGGCAAATCACAGACACCACACTAGATAACAAAGAATTAAAAAACAAAAACAAAATTAGCGGGGTGGGGGCTGCCCACCACCAATGGCATTGTTATGCCCTTCTCCCCAACTGAAGGGTGTCTTTCTGCCCCCTCTGTGGACTAAGCATCTTATCCCAATGGCAAGCAAGAGGACATTTGTCTCTTTTGGGTTTTGATTTTAAATTTGGGCTAAGAGATTGGCTAGCTCCCAATATCGTTCCACTTGCAATGGTGAGCTGCTGCACTTTTTGTACTTGGGTACGCTGTCAGCTGGAAAAACCTACCAGACCCAGACACTTCTGAAAACTAAACATCTGGGGGAGTCCAGGGTAGTGTGCTTCACATGTACCCCACACCATTTTCTTACCCACAATGCCCTTCAAACTGCCAACTTTGCCCAAAATCATGCGTCTTCCCTACACTTCTGTGATGGAAGCTTTCAGAATCCTCATGAATCCACAAATTCCTACCAACTAGCACTGCCCCATCTGTACCCAAAACAATTCTGCCCTACTTGTTCAGCCTAAAAACGTATGGGAAAAAAACCTGTCCTTTTGGACCAGCTTTGTTTCCGTCCTCAATTTCTACATGTTTTTGGGCCTTCCCTGTCGCAGGCATTTGGCCCACCCACACAAGTGGGGTATGATTTATATCGGGAGACCAAGGGGGATGCTGGAAGTTGGAAATTTGTGCCAGCGCGGTGTTGGCACACAGAAATGGGATCTTTTAGCTCAATGTGAGGTTTGCATGGGATTCTGGTTAAGAAAACACTGATGTTAGGGATCTATGCAAATGTCTGGGTTTGGTAGTTTGCCCCAGACGGTCGCCGAGCCTGGACCAAAAAGGCAGGTGCCTCCCCTTGCAAAAACAGGTAATTTTCTGATAGATAATGTTGATGTCTCCATAAAACGTTTTGGGCCTTTCCCTGTCGCAGGCACTTGGCCCACCCACAAGTGAGGAAGCATTTTTATCAGGAAACCTGGGGGAATGCTGGGTAGTAGGAAATCTGTGGCTCCCCTCAGATTACAGAACTTTCCATCATAGAAATGTAAGGAAAATGTGTCTTTTAAGACCAATGTTAAGGTTTGCAAGGGATTCTGGGTAAAGGAACCTAGTAAGAGCCACACAAACCACCCCATTCTGGATTCCCATGGGTGTCTAGTTTACAAAAATGTGCAGGTTTGATAGGCTTCCCTACATGCCGGCTGAGCTAAGTCCCTAACTGTCAACCGGGCACATTGCAAAAAAATAAAAAATAAAATCAGTTTTAGGTGGAAAAAATGTGATGTGTCCACATTGCATTTTGGATCATTTCCCGTCACGAACAGCAGGCCTACCCACACAAGTGAGGAACCATTTTTATCAGAAGACTTAGGAGAACACAGAATACAGTAGAACAAGTGTTATTACCTATTTTTTTATCTCTGTATTTGCACCTTCCAAATGTAAGCAAGTTTGTAAGAAAGAACTCATTTTGAGACACGCCCTCTAATTCACACACTAGTAAGGGTACCCCCCAAATTCAGAAATGTTCAATTAATATCTATTTCTAAACTCCATATCTTGTGCCCATTTCGAAAATACACAGGTTTCCTTGATACCTATTTTTCATTCTTTATATTGTACCAAATTAATTACTGAATACCCGGTACACAACAAAAACAACTACAAGGTGTAGCTCAGTTATTGACTCTAGGTACCTCGGGTTCTTGGTGAACCTACAAGCCCTATATATCCCCGCAACCAGAAGAGTCTAGTGGATGCAACCATATACTGCTTTTGAAAATCTGCCATAGTTGGAAAAAGTTACGGATGAAAACTTAGACACAAATGGCTGTTTTTTTATCAACTCAATGTCAATATTTTCTTTTCCAACTGTTACTTTCTATAGGAAACCTTTAAAGGATCTACACAAACAACCCCTTGCTCAATTAAGAATTGTGTCTACTTTTCAGAAATGTATAACTTTCCCAGATCCACTATTGGCTTCACACCCATTTCTACCACTAACTAGACAGAGGGTGAAAGCACAAAAAATAGGAGAAATGGGCTCGCTCTCAGTAAAATGCCAAAACTGTGTTGAAATTTTTGGTTTTCTGATTCAAGTCTGCCTGTTCCTGAAAGCTTGGGAAGATGGTGATTTTAGTAACTGCAAACTCTTTGTTGATGCCATTTGCAGGTTAAAAAAAAACGGACACTTTCTTCTGCAGCAATTTTTCCATCCTTCCCCAAAACATTTTTTGAAAAAATTGGCGAATATTTTGGTTAATTTCTCGGTCCCTTCACGGGGAATCCACAAACTCTGGGTACCTTTAGAATCCCTAGGATTTGGAGTGGATACCTTATGTGGACAAAAAGTTATGGGGGTCTAAGCGCAAACTACCCCAAATAGCAAAAAAAGAGCTCAGCACTGGAAGGGGGAAAGGCCTAGCAGTGAAAGGGTTAATTGAGCTGCATCAAAAAGAAAAAAAATATTTCTTTAAAAATCAGTCAGTCAGGAGGCCACCACTCCTGAGACTGCCGGTCATTCTCATTGGGTTGCAAATTGTGACCTGCCTCATGAATAGTAGTAATGAGGTAGGTCCCTTGAGACCCATTTGAGAATCGCAAACATTGTCTGAGACACTGTTGTAAAACAGGTTTTGCAACTTGCAAGTCACTAAAATTCGCAATTTGCAAGTCGCAAAACCTGACAGACGTATATGTGGCCCTAAGTCTGTAAACAAGAGAGCATATGCCATTTTCATTGTTACCCTTCTAGCAGGAGGAACAAATAAGAATCTGCATTTTTGTTCTAAACATAAAATTAATTGAAGATTCTGCAAAAGCTACTGGTACGAGAGTTTTTTTCTTACCCTCCATGGGAAATACTGGTCATCGCTTCTTCCAATCCCTAGACAGCCGCGAAGGTTTTTGCCCCACACAAAAAGCTCCCCACGGTCTGGAAAAGGGTAAAATAAATGAGTGTTTGAAAACAGATCGAAGTACTCCTGAAAGTAAAAACCTTCTTATGGGAGGCAAGGCTAAGCAAATGGCTACTGTGCTTGCCACAGAGGTTGCAACGACCACACCTGAAAGCAGTTCTGCCACGTGATTCCCCTACACAGTTGTCTACTGCAACGGTTCCCAACCTGTGGTCCGGGGACCCGTGGGGGTCCGTGAAGACTCTTCAGGGGGTCCGTGGCTGCTTAGAAAATGTCATAATATTAACAAATTAGGTCCCCAGCTTTCACTAATGACTCATTGGGGGGGGGGGGGGGGTCCCTGGATTCCAATAATGATCCAGTGGGGGTCCCCGGGTTCCAGTACTGATAAAGTGGGGGTCTGCAGTAGACCAAAGGTTGGGAACCGTTGCAGTAGACAATTCTCTTGCAAAGGCCAGGCTGCAATAAGAAAAAATACGTAAAAGGGTACAAAGTATGTTATATCATCAGTTTCATGAAACTCTTTTGGGATAAAGAGGAGGTATGCATTATCTTTGGTATGCCCATGAGGCATGAACTTTCCCCTCTGACCTAAAACTGACCATTCCCTCAGTGTGACAGAGAGTATACCGGCTCGTCCACCTGCCCAGCAACAGCATGGTGTTATACTGCGTTTAGCTGTGTCTGATGAATAGAGACCATCTCAGTATGCAGAACTCCACATGTTGGTAATGTGGCTAAAGCTGCTACATTTTGAGAATCGCATGCCTAATGTACGCAAAACCTGTGCTGTGCAAAGTGGCAGACTGTGTGTTGCAAAAAAAAAAAATGCAATGTACCACATAGGCAGCGCGAGTCACAAATACCTATGAAAGTCAGAATGCAAAAAAGGCACTGGCAAAATGGCATTCCCCCGTCCTCGTGGTGAGGAAGAAAATGTATCAATGCTTTGTGACCGTACATGCCTTGCAAAAAGTATTGCAATCTCAAGGTTTCCTTTTAAAAACTGCCCTATGCTTTTCTTGTGTAATTCATCTTGGGAGAGGGGGGTGTAAGACTGTGGCTCAACTCCAAAGACTAAGTGCACATGAACACATAGCTCACCAGAAAGTAAAATAACACAGGTGGTCTCACCAGCATCCACATCAGAACCCCAGACTTCACAGATCTGCGACAGTACCACTAGAGGTGAGTTATTTAAAGAGACACTGCTCAGCACAAGCGTAGCTTAGCCCAGGAGTACGTATGACCTGACGAATGCCTCCAACCCAAAAAGACTCCAAATAAGAAGAAACATGTCTATAACCAGACTTCCAGTGATCCTAGCAGTCTTAGTAATAATTTTGTGAAAGGTGGTGTATGAATAGAGGTTTAATGTCTTCTATTCGTAAACCCTTTCACTTTGGTCCTTCAGTGTCACATGGCTAAATAAAAGATATATAAGAATCTATCCAAAGTGAACAGCTGACTCTGTAATGAAGCATGACGTGGGCGAAGGATGGATGTCACCACACAGTCTACATACAGGTCAGTAACACAAGGAAAGCAGATTGCAGTCTGAGGTTCTAATATTTTTGTATGTTCCCATTTACAAGGAAGATATATTGTAGCCTCATAAGATTATTCCCCTCACTCCCTCCCAGTTGGAGAGTACCAACTGGATTTGTCAGTCCATCCCACTTACACAGGGAAGCTATCCATGGGACAACTGTGAGCACTGGGGGAGCCGACAGCTGAGTCCGATGGACCACAGTCTTTGCCGCTGTCTTTGCTGCGCTGTTTTTCTGGTATTTCTACCTCTGCCTTTTAATGGACAAGGGTGGGTTTAACTGTAATTTGTGACTGCAGAGGGGGGGGGGCTCCTATCTCTTGCAGACTTCCTTCTCTGTATACACAGCTGGTAGCATGACTCCCCAGAAGGATCCTCCCTGATGAGAGATTTCTGTAGATCCTTGCAACCTGCCTCTGTGCCATACAAATTGATACCGCATAAGACAAAGAATTTGCGAGGTCAAATCACAGGCACTGTGCTAACACAGAGCTGTGATGTGATGTGACCTGGTCACTGATAAATTTGGCCCCAGTCTCATGAAGTAATGGCATCTGAAGAGACGCTGACAAATCTAGAAGCAAGGATAGGCCGGGTGGCTATACCCATACCTCTTCTAATTGGACATGTTGCCTTCTGCGATCAGGAAGTAGTACACTGCCAACCACGTTCTGATTTTGAATAAATAGTGCTCAGGGTAATCTCAAAGCCTTCAAACACTCCCCGTCCCTAGCGATTTGTAATTAACATATATTTGTGATTTCTGTTTTCAGTTTCTTTACGCAACGGCTTGTGGAGGACTGCCATATACTGGCTCGCATACTGTAGGAGGCAATTTATGGTGGCTATGTCCTAGGATGAAACCTCAAGCGTAGCTGTAGAAGCTCAGCTCATAAAAGGGGGTAGTTACAATCTCCTTTGACAGGAGTGACAGTGTGTACACAGTGGCCCTGTCCCCTCCTGCAGGGAAGTGGGGTTGGGTCCTATGATCCGTTTGATACTTTATAGTTAGATAAACATATTGAACTGAATATTCCTACCTATGGACATCGGACACCAAAAGCCAATGGCGTTAAGTGCCATTGTGCAAAGAGATGGTTTTGTTATATTTGTATGTTAAAATATGGATATTTTCATTGTAAGCCATAATGTTGTAAATAGAATATTTTGTTGAAAGCACTACTGTGAAAATATGCATATTTGTCTTGCACAACCTCTTCAAGTAACAGAGCGTAATAGCAGGGGTTATCTGTAATAATGCCTTCACTCGGTGGACCATTACTCTATATTTATTTTGTTGGGTATAATTTATTGATAGGGATAGTGAATTGATATTAAGGGATAAATGGGCTGGTACCCTATTTACCTTGAGTTCTGGACGCCGAGCTATTTTGCATGTTATGTAATTTTATGCAAAGCGTACTATCACTCGGGAGGTATCCTGACCTTCACCGCTAACCAAACACTGACTTTACTCCTAGATTCCCTTGTGTTTAAAAACTGAGCTGTCTTTACGACAGTGCTAAGGGTACTTGAATACCTACTTAGGATGATGATTAAAAGTTCTGTATTTTGTTTGGTTACTGGTCATATGTTCAAAAATACATTCCAAAAGTAGCACATGGTAACAATAAAATGGACATCTTGGCACTTACTATTCACAGCAGCAAAGTGGCCGAGCCCACAGCGAATTTGAGTAACTTTGACATCTGGACTGAAGTCGGATAAGCCAAACAGAGTAGGAGGGATCATTTCAGGATATTTGGTTTCTTGCAGATTAGGTCCTTTGCCAAGAATTCCATATCCCCAGACAAACACGTGTCCTTCCTCTAAAGAGACAAAAAAACATGATCAGCATCAAATTATAACATATTACAAACCTCAGAAGCGCATGTATGCTGCCACAAAGTGAATCCCTGCTCTGAAAAAAACACAAGTAAATCCAAGGAACACAGGGAAAGTTCAGGCAATCTGGAGAAACGCAAAAAGACTGTATTATAGATTGTAGGTGTAACAACATTCAGACTGGTTATCTAGTACGGTCAATAACTATACATTTTATTACAATTATTATTACAAATCAAAACTAGGCGGCTTACATTTGCAGTCTGAATAATAAAATCATAAGTTAAATTCCACAATTTTATTTTAAATTCTAATTTCATTTCCATTTATACCGCTGTGGTTATCAGCTATTACATTTAAGAAACAGTACAAAGAACTGGATTCCTTTCAACCACTTCTGGCTCCAAGATTGCCCCCACCACCATTTGTCGCGGGTGAGGTAAGATGAAAGAGGGGAGAGAGACAGTAATACATACTCTAGCAAATCGAAATGAAATGCCGATGTCTAAAAAAAAATACAAATAAAACAAAGTATGGTCCATAACGAGGTTTGAAAAATTTGCATTTTATCAGCTAAGTACTAAAAGAAGTTTGAGAAAACCTTAGTAAAGGGAACTAGACAAGGGCACCTTGAACGTTTTCTGTTAGACTTATATGGTAACAGCTTGTCCTATCGATTTTATTGGGAGGCAATCTTTATCTGATGCAAAAACTCTGTACAAGCAGAAATATGGTTCAATTCTGCAATGTTTTCCAAATCGCTAAATGGGGTTCAGACCGGGTACTAATTGCTTATTTGAAAGGGGCATGTTTTGGCCATACCATCAAATTACTGAATGCAACCCTATATATCAATGGTTTGCAACCATAATTCCAGTCACAAACCACTGATAGGTATCCAACTGCCAAGTTGGGGTGGCAAATGATTTGCAATGGGAAAGGGGGTCCCCTTTTCACTTATTCCATTTGGGAACGGGGGGTGGGGGGGCAGCTTGAGGGGGACGATTACCAACTCTCACTGAAGTTTCTCAAAATGGAAAAGCTGTTAAGCAGTCCTGTTTCTTATAGAAACTCGAGCTGGTTAAAAAAAAAAAAAAAAAAGTCTGAAAAACATTCACAGGGATGGTGGTCTGCCATCTCTTGCAGGCCACCATTACTGTGAATAAAGTCAATCAGCGGTAGCTGCAATTCAGTATTTTGCGAACCCACCTGAGTGCGCACAGGGTGGTTAGCAAAATCAGGTACTGGTTGAAAAAAGCCAGGTTGCAAATGTGACCACTTTTTGCCACCAGTGTTTTCATACATCAGATTCCTCATTTACCCAGCTTTTGAGAGGTTTAGTTTTGGGAGATGGTATAACTGAAAACGACCACTGATGGAAAAATTTGTTCGGACTCTCTGCCAACAAAGAGATCTATATAAAGGCTTGGATTACATGTTTAAGTTTCCTCTACACAGAAACGAGGAGACCGTATGGGGAACATACACTAGTAGGCCCAGCACAAAAAAAGTAGTTCAAGGAAGATACATTGAAATTTTATGGCAAAAACTGAGGCTCATATTATGCTTTCTCTTTTCCATTTAATTTAACAGCAGCGCAGTCAAAACTACAAAACCCAAAAGGTTAGGAACAGTAGCCAATGGGGAACAAAACGTAGTCCTTGATAATGAACCAATGAACGGTGAGAGCGCCCTCCTAGTAGTTATCTTGCCTGCGAACAGCCTTCTTTTCTTGCTACTCGCGGTCAAGATAAGTACTCGACACGTTTTTTGCTTATATATTGCATTGCTGTTTATCCATAATATTTATTGCTCTCATGTTTATTTATAACACACTGTGCACTCGCGCGTTCCTGACAGTCGGCTTGTAGCCGCACACCCCGTTCGTTTTTGCTTCGCGCTTCATTCCACTTGAAGTGTTCCCCTCACACATCGCCATTTTTAAACGGCAGCGCCTGAGACGAACGCACAATATTCTAGGCTCCTTTTTCCTCACCTCAAAGGAGCGTTTTTGGCAGCAATTATTCTGCCCTCAGCTGCCTTTTACTCCGACGCTCGTCTCCTACAGAAGGCTTCTTCCTTTCTCCGATTACAGTAACGCCCTTTTCCCCACCCAGAGGCGGGGTTTCAGTCTTGGTACCAGCCAGTGGAGATTTTAACCCTTTCTCCACTGTTTCAGACCTGTTTGTCCCCAAAAAAATGTCACTATGGAAATTGACAGTTCACCTTTGGCGGACAACCAAAATGAGGAGGATGATTTTGTTAAAGACAATTAAAATTACTTTATTCAAGTCTCAGTGGAACAGGCAGTTTCTGCCTCCATGGATAAATTATCTAAGAATTTGGAAAAGTTTCAATCTTGTGTCCAAGACGATTTTGGCCCAGTCTGTAGGGGATAGCAGAAAGCGCCCTTTACCCAAAAATGCCACTAATATGGCGCTGTTGGTTGGTGAGTCTTCCTCACAAAAGGCAGAGAACGTGGTTCCTCACAGGCCTCCCTTGAGGGAAGGGTATTCCAATAGAAAATCATCTATTAAATGCTCCAAAAGACCAAACATATTTCCTCTCCTATAATAATTTCCAAGATTATGGACACAGATGATGAGCTGGGTGATGCAGCCTCAGAGGCTGACAAATCTGATAAGGACATTGATGATCCTTTTAGCGCTCCTCCTCCGAAAAAGTCAAAAACCCAGGCAGGTCGCTCCCCCCATCTGCCATGCAGCCCCCTGTGGGTTGAACCTCCGTTGCCGCTTTTGCCGCCTGACTACTCGCTCCCTTTTTTCTTTACCCCTGCGCTTGGCTTCTGTGCCACTTCGTTTTTTCATTCTGTGCCCCTGTGTTTTGCTTTCTGTACCCCTGTGCTCTGTTATCCCTCTCCCGCCGTCTTTTCCCGCCGTTTTTTCCCCTCGCCGCTGAGCCCCTGCTGCCCCACCCCCTTCACTCCCATTGGCCACCCCGCTCCCACCTACCAGCTGCTCCTCCCTCCCTCTGCCCTCATATGGAGGCCGCGAAGCCTGGACCGCACCCAGCACCAGAACCCCTGGAACCCGCACCCACTGCAACACCCGACTGCACTACGACGCAAGCACCCTCCACGCACTCAACACCAGATGAGACCACCCCTGCTACCGGGCCACCCCGAAACGCACCCAGGGGCCTTTCACCTGCCGGAACCGCAGATTCACCAGCATCCAACCCTCCACACCACCAGCCAGAGAACCCAACCATCTCCGCTGCATCCTCCTCAACACCTGCTCCGCTCGCAAGCACGCCATCGAACTTTGGGACCTCCTAGACTCCACCGCCCCTGACGGAGACCTGGCTGAACGCCACCTCAGACATCGCCATAGCCATCCCACAGGTCTACAAGATCTCCCGCAGAGACCGCACCAACGGAGTGGGAGGAGGAATCGCCATCATCCACAAAGACTCCATCAAAATCTCAACGAACACCGATAACACCCTCACCATCGCCGAGCACATGCACTTCCAGATCCACACCGACCCCAACACCACCCTCAGAGGAACTCTCATCTACAGACCTCCCGGACCCCGCCCACAGTTCAGTGACACCATCGCCGACCTCATCAGCACCCACGCCCTCGCTTCCACGGACTACATCCTCCTCGGGGACCTGAACTTCCACCTCGAGAACAACAACGACGCCAACTCCACTGCCCTGATCGACAACCTCGGACTCAAACAGCTCGTAACGTCACCCACTCACGTCGCTGGACACACGCTCGACCCCATCTTCTCCGCAAGCCTCCACGTCTCCTTCAACCACACCACCGAACCACACTGGACCGACCACAGATGTGTCCACTTCACCTTCAGAAAACCCACCACACACCACCGCACCCAACAGCTACCACGCCGCTGCTGGGGCAAGGTCACCGAGGACCAACTGACTACCGCCCTCGCCCTGAGACCACCCACCGACCCAGACACCGCCGCGACCAACCTCACACAGTGGATCAACGACTGCGCCAACACCCTCGCCCCTCTCAAGACCTCTACAACCAACCACACCAACAAGAAAGCCGCCTGGTTCACCGAGGACTTCCGGATCTCCAAGCACACCTGTCGGAAGCTGGAGAAGAAATGGCTCCACGACCGAACACCAGACAACCACACAGCCCTCAAGAGCGCCACCCGCAGACACCACCAACCCATCAGGACCGCCAAGAAGACCGCCTTCAAGGACCGCCTAGACAACAACGCACACAACACCAAAGAGCTCTTCAGCATCGTGAAAGAACTCTCCAACCCCCAGCTCCATCACCAACGACATCCCCCCCATCTCAAGACCTGTGCGACTCCCTGGCCACCTTCTTCCACCGCAAGATCACCGACATCCACAACAGCTTCAACCCCAACCCCCCGCACCCACCACCGAGTCCACCACCCCTGCGACTACCACTCGCACAAGTCGCCTGACCGTCTGGTCCAGCGTCAGCGACGAAGACACCATCAAAACCATGAACTCCATCCACTCCGGATCCCCATCGGACCCCTGCCCTCACCACGTCTTCAACAAAGCCAGCGCAGCCATCGCACCCCACCTCCGGAAAACAATCAACTGTTCCTTTGAGATAGCAACCTTCCCAGAAAGCTGGAAGCACGCCGAGATCAACGCCCTTCTGAAGAAGCCCAAGGCGGACCCAAAGGACCTCAAGAACTTCCGGCCCATCTCCCTGCTCCCTTTCCTGGCAAAAGTGACCGAGAAGATTGTCAACAAACAGCTGACCCGCTATCTCGAAGTCAACAACATCCTGGACCCTTCCCAATCCGGTTTTCGCAGTAACCACAGCACCGAGACCGCCCTCATCGCCGCCACTGACGACATCCGGAGCCTGATGGACAAAGGAGAAACAGCCGCCCTCATCCTCCTGGACCTATCAGCAGCCTTTGACACGGTCTGCCACCGCACCCTATCAGCACGCCTCCATGACGCCGGTATCCAAGAGAAGGCCCTGGCCTGGAACACATCCTTCCTCTCCGGCAGAACCCAGAGCGTCCGCCTCCCACCCTTCCGCTCCAAAACCACTGAGATCATCTGCGGCGTCCCACAGGGATCCTCCCTCAGCCCGACACTGTTCAATATCTACATGGCCCCCCTCGCCAGACAACACAACCTCAACATCATCTCCTACGCCGACAACACCCAGCTGATCATATCCCTCACCGAAGATCCCCACACCGCCAAAGCTAACCTCCACCGAGGAATGAAGGCCGTAGCCGACTGGATGAAGGACAGCAGACTGAAGCTGAACTCAGACAAGACGGAGGTCCTCATTCTCGGACCCACCCCATCAGCCTGGGACGACTCTTGGTGGCCCACGTCACTAGGCACAGCCCCGGAACCCACGGACCACGCACGCAACCTGGGAGTCATCCTCAACTCCACTCTCTCCATGACCAGGCAAGTCAACGCCGTCTCCGCGTCCTGCTTCAACACCCTCCGTATGCTCCACAGGATCTTCAAATGGAACCCCCTCGACACGAGAAAAACCGTTGCCCAGGCCCTCATCACCAACAGACTCGACTACAGGAACGCCCTCTACTCAGGAACTACAAACAAGCTCCTGAGACGACTCCAACGCATCCAGAATGCCTCGGCCCGACTCATCCTCGATGTCCCCCGCCGCAGCCACATCACACTCGACCTGAGAGGCCTGCACTGGCTCCCCGTCAACAAAAGGATCACCTTCAAGCTCCTGATCCACGCACACAAAGCACTGCACAACACCGGACCCACCTACCTCAACAACCGACTCAGCTTCCACACCCCCACCCGAAGCCTCCGCTCAGCCAACCTCGCCCTCGCCACAGTCCCCCGCATCTGAAAAACCACCGCCGGCGGCAGATCCTTCTCCTACCTCGCAGCCAAGACCTGGAACATTCTCCCCACCATCCTACGACAGACCCAGGACCTGCTGGCCTTCAGAAGACTCCTCAAGACCTGGCTCTTTGACCAGTAGCACCCCCCCTCCCCAGCGCCTTGAGACCCTCACGGGTATGTAGTGCGCTTTACAAATGCAGTGATTGATTGATTGATTGAACCCTCCTCCTCAGTTCCTTCTAAGCCTGTGGACTCTCAAGGGGTCCCTATGTTTGATCCATGTGAAATGCATCACCTTTATTCAACCGAATGGTTTCCCACGAACATGTGGGAGAATATGTCACCTCACGTCTGCGCACCCGTTTGGACAAACAAACCAGAGCGAAGTTACGCTCTGAATGCCCTTGTCCATCCCTCCATTCAAACATTTCCTAAACTCCATCTATTGACCCTTCCCTACTTACTTTTTTCACCAAATTTGGCAAGGATCCACGGAAGGGGGTAGACAAGGCCTGGTCCACCTGCCAAGACAAGCTCCTAGACGTGATCGGCCCGTTGACACGCATTTTTGACTTGGCGGAATCAGCCAGATTAGAACATGCCTCCGTTAATCGGAAGGAACTCTCTTTATGGGTCCAACGTGCTGTCTGCCTACTAGGCAATGCTAGTGCAGCTGTAACGCGTTAACGCAGGAAGGGACTCATTCTAAAGCTGGACCCCAAATTGGTAAATTTAGCGGTGTCTGACCCAGGTATTAAAGCAGAAGGTCTGCTATTCCGAGACTCCTTTATTAAGGAGCTTAGCAAATACGTGGCCACATTGCGTCCTTAGACAAGGCCCAACAATCCCTGAGGAAAATGTTTTCCGGTCGAGTTTTTGCCAGGGCTGGCAGAGAAGGAACCGCTTTGCCGGCCTTTCATATAACACCCAAGGTTCTCATGCCTCCTACCAATGCTCGTACCAAGAATATAGGGCCCAGTTCTACCCACAGTAAAGCCGGGGATTTTGTGGCAGAGGCAACAGAGGTTCCAAATACAACTCTCAAGCAGGTAAGTCACCCTTCTGGCCTTCCTACTGTAGGAGGTCGCCTAAAATATTTTCTTCCAAAATGGCAGACTATAACCACAGATCCCTGGGTTCTGAATACTGTTCAGGGTCATGTCATAGAATTCTACTTAGAGCCCTTCCAGACGACTCTCCCTCATCCTCCATGTTTTTCTACAGAAATGACAAATTTGATTTTGTTGGAAGTCCAAGCTCTCCTTCCTTGTTCAGAAGAAAAACAAAAAGATGCGTCCAGTCATCAACTTATAACAGTTCAACCACTTTGTAGTCTACAGGCACTTCAAGATGGAAACTATTTCGCAACTCCGAGACTCTCTCTTACAAGGAGACTGGATGGTTTGTTTAGATCTTCAAAATGCATATCTTACTGTATCAATTCATCCCCAATCCAGCAAGTTCCTTCAATTCCAATGGCTGGATCAGACTTTTCATTTTCCTCTCTTCCTTTCGGACTTTCTTCCACTCTATGGTGCTTTACCAAGCTCATGAAACCTGTTGTAGCTTATCTCAGAGCTCAAGGAGTCAGACTGATAATCTATCTGGACGACATTCTTATCATGAACCAAAATCTATACTCAGTCCAATCTCAAATCCTTCTTGTTTGCACTCTCCTATCCGACCACGGTTTCGTTATCAACCTAGAAAAATCCACCTTAATTCCACGGCAACAGATAACATTTTTGGGTTTCCTCTCAGACTCCGTCTCCGCAACTCTTCACTTACCCTCGGCAAAGGTAAAATCCATCAAATCTGAAATCCTCCAGATTATGCGCTCAACCAAATTCTCTCTCAGAACCTTAGCCAGAATAGTCGGTCTACTCTCTTCTTCGATCCAGGCTATTTTCCCAGGACCTCTTCATTATTGGGTTCTCCAAAGATAAAAAATCAGACATCTTCAAAAAAGGTCTGGCTTACTCAGATGTCATCTCTCTGAACCAAGAATCACAAATAGAGTTACAATGGTGGCTATACCATTTAGACGCCTGGAACGGAAGAACCATTTTCGCATCAGCCCCAGATCTCGTATTGGAATCGGACGAGAGTCTTTCGGGCTGGGGTGCCCGATGTGGCCTGATCTCGACTGAGGGTACATACTCACTAGAGGAGTCCAGGTTGCATAGCAATTGTTTAGAGATGCTTGCCGGCTCCTTTGCAATCAGAAGCCTTGCAAAAGACAAAGGGGGTCATTCTGACCCTGGCGGTAAAATCCGCCAGGGCCAACGACCGCGGGAGCACCGCCAACAGGCTGGCGGTGCTCCCTTGGGCATTCTGACGCCGCGGTCAGAAATGGAAAACCGGCGGTGTACCGCCGGTTTTCCGCTGCCCTGGGGAATCCTCCATGGCGGCGCAGCTTGCTGCGCCGCCATGGGGATTCCGACCCCCATACCGCCATCCTGTTCCTGGCGGTATTGGCCGCCAGGCACAGGATGGCGGTATGGGGTGTCGTGGGGCCCCTGGGGGCCCCTGCAGTGCCCATGCCAATGGCATGGGCACTGCAGGGGCCCCCGTAACAGGGCCCCACCAAGATTTTCAGTGTCTGCCATGCAGACACTGAAAATCGCGACGGGTGCAACTGCACCCGTCGCACCCCTTCCACTCCGCCGGCTCCATTCGGAGCCGGCATCCTCATAGAAAGGGTGTTTCCCGCTGGGCTGGCGGGCGGCCTTCTGGCGGTCGCCCGCCAGCCCAGCGGGAAACCCAGAATAGCCGCAGCGGTCTTTTGACCGCGCAGCGGTATTCTGGCGGTTCCAGCCAGACCGGCGGCTTCTGCCGCCGGCCGGGGTCAGAATGACCCCCCCCCAAGTCTCTTGTTCTGTTCTCCTCATAATGGACAACATTTCTGCTGTCGGTTACTTCAACCACTTGGGAGGCACCAAGTCCAAGCCCTTGGTGGATCGGGCAAGGAGTTTTTGGTATTTTTGCCTCAAAAACAGAATCTCAGTATGTGCAGAATATTTACCGGGTGACCTAAACACTGTAGTGGACTGGTACTCATGCCATCTTTAAGACTCAAGCGACTGGAAACTTCAACCAGACATTTTCAACTCCAATCATCAGAAGTGGGGTCCCTTCAAAATAGATCTTTTTGCTTCCCGTCTCAATGCCCAACTTCCTCAATTCTTCAGTTGGCGCCCAGATCCATTGGCCTTAGCATCCGATGCTTTTTCTCAAGACTGGTCAACTGCTCTCAACTACGCCTTCCCTCCAATTATCATGATCAGCAGATTATTGGCCCAAGTCAGACGCCGAGCAACAACTCTCGTCCTCCTAGCCCCTTTCTGGCAATCTCAGGTGTGGTTTCCCAAACTTCTGGAACTCTCAATAGAACCCCCGTTCCTTCTCCCTTCTTTCCCTCACCTTCTCTTGAATCCCCAGGGGCTCCTTCACAACCTCATTACCGACAATCTTTTAACGCTTTCCGCCTGGAAAATTTTAGGAATTCTCTTTCAGTCCGGATTATTTCGGAAGATGCTTCAAACTTCATTAACCAATCAGGGGCTCAGGGAACTAAAAAAGCATACAGATCCGCATAGTATTTATGGGATAGCTGGTGCATGGGAAGGCACCTCGATTCCCTATCAGCGGATGTTTCCTCGATAGTAAATTTTCTAGAGGCTGAAGCTAGCAAAGGCAAATCCTATTGTACTATTAACCTATACTGATCAGCTATTTCTTCTTCTCATCCTTACATCAACGGAAAACCAGTAGGAGAGCATCCACTGATCTGCCGACTTTTAATGGGCGTAAACTTTTGTAATCCTCCTTTACCAAGGTATAGTTCCGTGTGGGATGTCAATCTAGTGTTCAACCTTTTTGCGTCATGGCCTGATAATACACTCCTTTCATTGAAAATGTTATCTGCAAAGCTTACCATGTTGTTATGCCTCATTTCTATAAAAAGTCTTTCTGATGTCAAAGTACTCAATGTTACTGCTTGCCAATTTACTCCTTCATGTGTTCTATTTTCAGTAAACAGACATACTAAAACTAATCTGTCTACAGTGTTCTATCCATATTTTCTGAACCAACCTAAGTTATGTGTAGGCCAATGTTTAAAGATTTATAAATTAAAGACAGCCGATTTGAGACCATCCTCTGCTTCCAAACTACTCATTTCCTTTAAGAAACCATTTAAGCATGTTTCCTCACCTACCCTTTCTCGCTGCGTAAAGTGGGTTATGTCCCTAGCTGGCATTGATACCTCCTCTTATGGAGCCCATTCGTCCAGGGGATCTATGGCTTCTAAAGCTTTTTGGGCTGGTTCTCGTTTGGAGGACATTCTCAAATCGCTGATTGGTCTAACGATAATGTCTTTAAAGCTTTTTATTGCAGGCCTGTTCAGCATGCATCGTTTTTGGTGATAAATTCGCTTTGAACAAGCATAATATGAGCCTCCGTTCTTGCCATAAAATGTAGATTTTCCTAGTAGTTTATGAAGGAAATTCTTAATTTTATTAAAGACACGGAGGCAAGTATTATCCCACCACATTTTATTCACTTCAGTTTTTTCTTCCCCCCTAACAGAACCATCTACCACGACACAACCTTCGTCCTAAGGCTGAGCCTACGCTTCGTTTCCAGAATCTGAGCGATATGTTTTCCTCAAACCATCTCTTCACGGTTGTTCCAGAATCCGTGGATTTCTTGCAAAGCCTGCATCAAATAGTGAACTTTCTACAAGGACATTTTCAGTTTTAATGGCTGTTTGTATCATTTTATCTATTGTTCCCATGTTTTTTAATTTCTGATCCCTCGCACAAGAAAAGAGGCTGTTCGCAGGCAAGATAACTACTTGGGGGGGGGGGGGGGGGGGGAGGTGGCTACTGTTCCTAGCCTTTTGGGTTTTGTAGTTTTGACCGCGCTGCTGTTAAATTAAATGGAAAAGAGAAAGCCTAATACTCGCCTCCATGTCTTTAATAAAATTAAGAATTTCCTTCATAAATTACTAGGAAAATCTAAAAAAATTTTTTCTCATTATAGCTTTGTTAAATGCTGCACAGTGCCTAGTAGAAATATCCGTTCATGTACGTAAGGCCAGTTACAGCTATAAGTTTAAAATTACAACAATTTATCCCCTTCTAGACATTGACAGGTCTGTTCTCTGCCTCAGTTCAATCATTGTATTAGTATGAATGTCCTGGGGCGATGGTTTGTCTATTATCCACATATGGCTGAAGCAAAAAATGTACTTCTTTGTTAGTAGTGGCCAAAGAACAAGTCCCAACGAATCGGGGTATGGGTAGATTTGAACTGAACCACTGATCTATGTATGAAGCATTCTTGTCATTACTAGTTTACTATGGACATACATCTGTAGCTATTCAGTACCATGTACTCTAACTTCTGATGTAGAATCCTAGCAAATGCTAGAGAGGTGGGGCAATTATACTGTTAACTCTTGCTATATATATTAAAAACAGTTGCACTACCTTCTGTATCTCAACTATGCAAAATAATGACAACATCCCTACTCTGCAATCAGTAAAGCAAATTTTTGGAGGTGGCACTTACCGTTCAGCAGAGCACTTCCTGTCCCTCCACAAACAGCTTGCTTCACCTTTCCAACTTCTTTAAATGGCAAGTGCCTTGGAACGTTCACCTGTTTTAATGGGTGAAGAAATATTTTGATATAAAGATGTGAACAAACACTAGAAGATTTATTTGAAAGTCTCAGTGACTAATTTTAGCATGCCAGTGTTAAAATGTTGGTTCAATAATTTACATATTGCGAAGTTCTTGATCAAAAAGGAGTACCTCATTGAATTCCCAAACAAAACTGTAAAAGTGGTTTGAAACAGTGTCCTTTAAATCCCTTCCAACTGGTAAATCAGAAGAAATGTATCTGAAAAAGTTGCTAGGACATGAAAACTGTACGATTTACAAGGAACACTGTTAGATGAATAATTCATTGCTTGTAAATGTCAGGCCTGGTTTCCTTTTTACTCTACAAAGAAAGAGGTGACCATGGAGGTTTCAACTAAGCCCAAAGAATGTGTTGCGATCACGGAAACTTCTATGTCATCAAAAGAAAAACTTTCATCCCGGGTTGGGGGAAACAAAGCCTCTTTTGGCACTCTCAATGAAACTGGAAGAAATACTTTGAGAAGGTTACTGGGCTTCTGGAGAATAGTGGGGATTGGACATGCTGCTATGGATAGGTAGAGAACTGACAAAGAACTGAAATACAAGGGCAGAGAGGAGACTGAGTAAGTGCAGAAAAAGACCAGAAACAGCAAGAGCTTGAAGGGGACGACATCAGATACAGGAACTTAAAGAGAAAATAAATTAGATAGAGTTGGAGAGCAGACTAAACTGAGATATGACAAGATCAGGCTTGTGGTTTTTGTAGGAGTTAGGAGATGAAACATGTGACAGCCAGATGAATGAGAAGCATATAGGAGGTTCTGAGAAGATGGAATACCAGTTATGTGCTACGGAGGGGTCAGGAGATTCAAAATGTAAAGCATAAAACACAGGATTATTAATTTGGAAGACAGCTCCCACCAAACTAGTAATATGGTGACTTGTTAGGTAAAGCAGGCTTCTATGAGTAGCTCTGGGCAAACTCCATGGGGGTGATTTACTAACATTTTACATTGGCTTTTCGTCACAAAAGTGACGCAAACCAGCCAAAAATATTTTTTTTCTATTATATACTTTCCAGCGCAAAACTTGTTTTGTGCTGGAAATTAACTAAACCTAACGCAAAGTTTAGCGTCAAGGGGCATTACATAGATGTCCCATGCAACGTTTTGATGCAAAACCCTATCCACAATGTTTTGCGTAAAAAAAATAACATTTTAAAACCAGGCGTTAAAAGGAATGTTGTAATTTCTCCTTTCTTTTAATACTTTGCATGTGTGCTGCACTGTGCATCACACATACAAAGTAGGAAAGTTTTAAATGTTGTCCCAACATAGTATTTTGCACTGAAAGGAAAGCTTTCCAGTACAAAACCTATGCTAGACTCTCGCACACACCCTTGCACTATGGCCCAAAGGTGTGTATGTGACGCACAGCAGCAAACATCTGCACCAATACTAGGGTTTGGGGAGGAGAGAGCCACATCTGTGTAGCTATAGAGCTCTCCTGCTCCCTCCCTGTCACGCAATACAGCGCAGAATTTTTGGCTGCTGCACGGCATTGCCTGACAGTTTAGTTAATCTGCCCCATAGTATCTTATAGCTCAGGAAGCAAACCTACCTCAGATAAAGCATGTAAAGTATTCAAGCAGAACTAAACATTAAGGTCAAGAAACCCGTGGGGGCGTGGCCAACATGGCGGCCAGAGCAGTCGCATCAAACACAGCTCCGCTCTCAGCCCTCGGCAAATCCTTCACAAGACACCTCCGTTTTCCTAAACGGTAGGCGCCGAATGCGCAGTCACTGGGACTCCTTCGACGCTATAAAGCACACTTCAGGTGCTACCGGGGATACTGCACCGTGACCGAGAAGGCGAGCGCTCGTGTCGGGCGCTGAGGAAGGCAATACGGACGCTCACGGCACCGGATCCAGCGGCCTCTGTAATTCACCCGGAGGGGGAGCCGGAGCGAGGCCGAGGACCATGCGCTGATTCGCGGGCCTGGGGAGGCGGCATCGGGCTCGGCTCGGGGCCCGGAATACAGGTGAGGGCCCAAGCAGAAAGGCAAAATCCTTCACAAGACGCCTCTGTTTTCCTAAACGGTAGGCGCGAATGCGCAGTCACCGGGACCCCTTCGGCACTATAAAGCACACTCCAGGGGCCACCAGGGATACTGCACCGTGACCGAGAAGGTGAGCGCTCGTGTCGGGCGCTGAGGAAGGCAACACGGCCGCGCACGGCACCGGATCCAGCGGCCTATGTAATTCACCCGGAGGGGGAGCAGGAGCAAGGCCGAGGACCACGCGCTGACTCGCGGGCCTGGGGAGGCGGCATCGGGCTCGGCGCCCGTAATACAGGTAAGGGCCCAAGCAGAAAGAAACGTCCTCGGAGGCCTTCCCGGCCGCTAGGCCGCATTTGTTAAACATTGCAGGCCCGCCCATACTGGCTGAGGCACCTCATAAGCGGGCCCCCAGGCGCCGGGTCCTCGGGCCCGTGGGACTCCACCCCCTCCCAATCAGGCACACGAGACCCCAAAAGGCAAGCGCACCACCCGGAAATGCTATTTAACCGGCATCTTTGCTAGCAGTAAACCCCAACTACAGCCACCAACAGCGATATTGTCCCACTCAAAACGTAACCTGGGGAGACCACACAGCCCCCGCTGAGAGGGAAACGGCACAGAGAGGCATATCAACTGCCTAATACTCAAAAGCACCTCACATCCCACAGAGTGCAGCTTCGTGCCCCACCGGCGAGACAGATCGGGTCGCGGGCCCCTCAGAGTGTATCAGACACCACATTGACACCCGGAAGACGCAATAGCTGCTTCATAATACAGCGCTGCCCGCAGAAGTACTGCACAGTGCACTGTGACCGTCTTCAACCGTCCGTACTTCACAACTACTGCCTGCTACAAATCAAAGTAAAAGCTACTCAATCGTATGTGTATCGCTTAACTCCATCAATCCAATTCTGCCGGGGATAGGTCGGACTGTCACATACGCCTTGCACTCATACATAAGGCATATAGTGGTTAACTAGCAATTGTCTAAAACTACAACTCACCGACCGTGGACGGCACCACTTGCCTTGCACTCAAGCTCCTGTGCAGTGGGACATTGCCCCCACTCACACAAAACAATCGGCTCAATTCAAACTAAACTAATCATACACCCTCTGAATGGCGCCACCCAGAACATAACGGAGCCAAACACCACTGGCGAACTTAAGCAATACATTTCCTAGATTGACCTGAACACAAAACGACAGCTTCACCAAATCAAATCAAGCCACACTAAGACCATTAATGGGCAAGCCAAAGACCTCATGAGCACCACCAGGAAACATGAACTCAGACGAGCCGGCTCCGACACCGGAACCCTCGGTTACACACCAAGCACTTCAGAAGCTGGAGGCAACCCTACAAACTCATACAACGCAATTTGAGAAAATACTACAAGCCATCCTAGATACCAAAACCACATTAGAAACCAAAATAGGATCAGTCACGGAAGAAGTCAACCTCCTTCGCATGGTCCAACAAGCACTAGCGGAGAGAGTAACAATGCTCGAAGAGGATGCGTCACGGATAGCACCATCGATAAAAGACCTCCAACTGCAAATGATGACAGTAACAACCGAGGTTGAAGCCCTGAAGCGCGGGGCCGAGGAGGATGAGGGCAGATCACGCCGGAACAACATTCGATTTGTGGGATTTCCTGAATGAGCAGAAGGTCCCAGTACAGAATTATTCATTGAACAACGGCTAACAGGTACAATACTACAAAATAATATTCTGAAATTCTTTTCAGTGGAGCGCGCACACAGAGTGCCTGGAAGATTCCACCGCCCCCCCCAACCGGGCGCCCAGCCTCGCCCGCTCATAGCAAGACTCCTCAACTACCGCGATAGAGACCTCATCCTACAACTGTTGCGAAAATCAGGCCCTGTAAGGTACGAAAACGCAGAGATCACAGCTTACCCAGACTTCACTGCGGAAGTAAAAAAGAAACGAGACTGCGTGAACATAATATTAAGTACGCTCTATTGTTCCCCGCAAAACTGCGTATACAGGACGATACTCGCACTCTCTTCTTCACTGCCCCAGAGGATGCTTGGACCTGGCTGCACACCAAAGGCCTTGCCGACCAGACAAATCCGAGAAATCCAGTGGAAAAATGGTAATCCCCAAAGACTAGACGCAAACCTCGCAGAAAACAAGACACTAAACCTTCACCTGAACAGGCTCAAGCAGAGCGTTCCTCACTACTACAGGCTACAATGCGCTTTGTCAACACATCTCCGACTTCCCTATCTACCCAAAACAAAGCAGAGCATGAACTTGACGCACAATATGACTCCACAGACTCCAACCGTGGCCCTAACCTTACGCCGCGCACAGCAGATGACATTTGCTAACCGCGCAGGCCCAGAATATCTCCACAACCGGGGACATGCCCCTCCCCCGTGAAAACTGCCTATCTTGCTCGGCTGCTCGGATCCGAGTGGCGTGTAATCAAGTCCTGTTGCTAACCTAAACTACAGCCCCGCAGTCGTCGGAGGCCCCCATGCGGACACACCAGCAACAGGTGTGAAATGGGCCGGGAAACTCACCGACTCGAGTACATGCACCCGAAGCACCCCCCGCTCCATATCGACTGGTTCTTCAAGATGGCAGACACTGGCTCTCTACCAGCTGTGATGCATGCACAGTTAATGTTTTACATAGTTATTGTTTTTTATGTCACTAAACGAGACCCACTTAGGGCACGTAATGTAGTTCACGATCATAGTAATTGGCGTTATAATCACACTCCTAACACAAACATAGTAGGCAATACCATAGCCGGTAAATGCCTATCCATAAAGCTCACTGGGGAAATCATGGGAGCACATGGGCAGTATATCTACCAAGCTCAATAAAACAGCACACATACCATAGCCCCTCAATCTCAAAATAACACTCCACAATATAAAATAATCACATGGAACATCAGGGGCATAGCATCCACACGCAAACGACAACTAATTTATGCGTTTCTTAAGCGGCATTGGATACATGTTGCCATGCTACAGGAGACTCACCTCAATGGGTCCTCACTAGAAAGCTTATGCGCAAAGTTGCGGGGACAATTATATGGCACCATTTTCTCGACCTTCGCTCGTGGGGTGGGATCTGGGTAGCACCAGGGGTCCCATTTGTAATGTCCCAAACACAAAATGATCCAAATGGACGATATGTGATACTAGAAGGGGTTCTAGATGGTTATCCTTTAGCATTAGTCGCTCTATATGCCCCTAACGCAGGCCAACACGAACTTCTGTGGACGCTCAACAACAGCAGACTCAGAGACCCATCCGAGGCTAGTATATGTGGCGGCGATTTCAACTCAGTACTAGATATACATATGGATCGCTCAATTCCCCCACTGACTACTGCCCCAGCCAGACGCACATCCACCGACCTAGTAGAATGGGCCACTAACAACGGTCTGAAAGAAATCTGGAGAGCGGGACACCCCACGCAACACAAATACTCTTACTATTCATCAGTACATAAAATTCACACCAGGATAGATATGCTATTTGCAACGCCTGACATAATTAATAAAATAAACACGTCAGAATATCTATCCCGCACCATCTCGGACCACAATCCGCTTCACGCCACATTATTATGGGGACGCACGTATGCCTGCATCCCAACTTGGCGCTTACAACCAGAAGCCTTCACAGACCACCCCCCTTCCAAGCAGAGAAATCCAAATGCTTATCAAACTACTTCACTTCAAATAAGGACACCGCCTCAACGCGCGCTATCGAATGGGATGCCCACAAAGCCGTGATTCGAGGCCACTGCTTGGCGGCCACTGTGGGAGTTAGAAGAGTACTCACTAAAGAGCTACAAGAACTAGAAATTAAGTTGCGCACGACGGAAGTTGAGGTCTCAATGAATATATCTTCACTGGAAACACTGAGTGCTCTTAGAGCCAGTTACAGGGAGGCAGACACCAGGCTATGTAAACACGATTACAGACACTTTCAGGCTCGACAACACGCAGAGGGGGATAGATCTGGGAAATTGTTAGCCTGGTTGGTTCGCCAGCCAATGCAGTCATCACCAATAGGCGCGATTAAACTTCACACAGGCCTTGTTGTTAACACCCAGGTCGAAATTAACACAGCCTTCCATATGTATTATTGCACTTTATACCAACCCTCCACCCATCCACCCCTCCTACCGAACAACTGTCCTCATTACTAACAATGATTCCCCAAAATCTGCACATAATAAGCAACTCAGAAATGTTAGACGGCCCTATCACAATAGAAGAACTGTGTCTGGCTCTTTCTCAAATGGCACATAATAAAGCCCCAGGCTCAGACGGTCTGCCAGCGGAATACTTTAAATCACAACCTAATCATCTTCTGCAACCCCTCCTCGAGGTATTCAATGAAGCCCACACTAGAAAGCAACTCCCAGACTCTATGCATGAAGCACTAATAGTCGTGCTCCCAGAACCAGGCCGAGACCCCCTGGACGTCAGGTCATATAGACCTCTCTCTCTCCTCAACTCTGACTGTAAACTCCTAGGTAAGATCCTAGCAAACAGACTACTCCCTTATTTACCAAACCTAATACACCGAGATCAATCCGGATTTATACCAGGCAGAAACACCTTTTTAAACATCAGAAGATTAATTCGCTTAATGCACGGTACCGTCGAGGAGGCGGCAGTGGCCATGTCCCTGGACATCGAGAAAGCTTTTGATACGCTCAGCTGGGACTATCTTTACTGAACACTAGAAGCATTCAGGTTCCAACGCGGCTTCATAAATTGGATTAGGACACTATATCATAAACCCATAGCCCGAGTTAAAACTGGACAAATTATTTCCGAAGAATTCCCCATAGGAAGAGGCACCCGGCAGGGCTGTCTGCTTTCCCCCCTACTATTTGCTATTGCAATGGAACCTTTAGCAATTAAACTCCGTAGCGATGCTCATAAATGGGGCATTCCAGAATCTCACTCATATCACATTGTGTCTTTATACGCTGATGATGCCCTAATCTATCTACGTAAGCATTCTACATCTGTCACAGAGATAATGCTAATATTAGATAGCTTTGCACTGGCCTCTGGATTACATATAAACTGGTCCAAATGATGCATTTTCCCCCTTGCTCCTACACCAAATGAACAACAAGGGAGTTTAGCCCAATATCAACTCCCTTGGTCTACCTCAACTTTTAAATATTTAGGCATACGGGTTTACCACTCTATGACGGACCTAAAGGAGGGTAATCTGGACCGACTGCTCAGATCCACACGTGGCTCCCTGTCATTCTGGACCTCGCTCCCACTATCCCCTGTGGGCCGAACTGCTATAGCTAAAATGTTAATCCTACCGCGCTTCCTCTACTACTTCACAGCCCTCCCGCTGTCACTGCCACGCACATTCTTTCATAAACTACACTCCCTAATGACTGAATTATTATGGGGCAGAGACAGACGAAGGGTTGCGCTATCTATTACACAACATCCACAAGAAGAGGGTGGATTAGGTATGCCAAACCTGGAATTATACTATGCAGCTGCTCAACTGCAATGGATAGCTTCATGGCTCAACAATTCAACCTCCCCAGAATGCGTAGCACTGAGCGCATACACAGCACCACAAACAATCCTAACGACACTATTCGCTGGCTCTCCCTATCCATCAAATAGTTCTCCAATACTAGATGCAGCTAAATTCTGTTGGAAAAGATACACCCAGGGCAGAACCAATCTCCCCCTTATTCTCCTTCAATACCCCTATCTCAAATACCGAAGATACAGGACCTATCACTTTATCATGATATACGAGTAACTAAAACGTTAAATGTGGGAGACCTATATTCTAATTTCCATATAACCACTTTCGCGGAACAGGTGACTGCGGGAACAATGCAAACCGGAGCATTTCTAATACATGGTGCCATCATTAAGCTTTTACGCAATCTCTGGGGTAGCAATTATAACGAGCCCAACAAATCCCTCTTACAACACTCCTAACTATAGGAAACGCTAGGGGCATTATTTCAATAATATAAAAAGTACTATCAGCAAGTGCCCGCACAGATTTATCCCCAGCTAAATCCCGCTGGGACACCGCTCTCGCTGCTCCAATCTCCCAAAAAACCTGAGAAGCTACCCTCGCCACGATCAAAACGGTGTCTCGCAACACCAGACTAAGATACACTCAGTTTAATTATATTCACCAGACCTATTTATCCCCTGCCTGCATCAACAGAATCTACCCTAGCTCTAAGTCAGAATGCCCTAGATGCACCACACCCTCAGCTAACTTTTATCACATGGTCTGGGAATGTCACTCAATAAATGCAAGCTGGCAGAGATTCACAGAAACTACTTCAGAAGTCGCTGACCACGCACTTGCCCCCTCCCCGGAATCGTGCCTACTGGGAATACGCTGGCGTTCTAAAGGAGACAAGCATCAACACAGATTTATAGATCTGGCATTTGTGGTATACAAGGGCTTGATCGCTACACATTGGAAGGCACCCCAAACCCCTCCTTACTCCACCTGGCTCCTCGACTTATACAACCGAACACATGCAGAAGCCCACACATAAAGACAATTACAACAGAAGGGCCAGCCACAAGAGGGAGTTGAGATCTGGGACAGCTTTGTAGTAAAAATAGAAACCAGAGATGACATGTTCCCCCCCATGACTCCTTACATTCTCTTCACCAATAGTGCTGATACTAGTACACCTAATTAGCAAATAAACCAAGTAAATAATAGCACGCCCCCAAATGGGAATACCGAACACTGCGCTAAGCTAACACTTACGAGCCAGACCCACTTAAACCTTGTTCCTTTTATTAACGTTCGGACCCACATTAGATGTACACCTCCTCCCCCATGCGTTCAAATGATGCCCTCAATATTTAAAACGCCATTACATACATATACATAAAAACCACAACCAGAGTGACTATAGTTATATATCGCACAATTTTTTTTTTCCCTTTCTTTGTTTTTTCTCTCCCTCTCGATGCATATCAGTAAAGTTAATGTTGATCACGCAGCTTAGAGCTAAAAAATGTGGGTGAATATACACAAGCAAAGAAACTGCATACTTTTTTTTTTTTTTAAATATTTTTTTATTAACATATTATTTAATAAACAGTATCATGTTTACAGCACCATCTTGTTTGCTTCGTGTTAGTGCATAACAGTGTTAATATCACTACTGTCTACATTGTTTGAATGTTCTACTTCATTATTCGATAATCTTTATACTTTAAACTTATACAAGAATAGAACATCAGTGGCGCTTCTTCTCGTATGGGTTGCCCAATTGGCCTGGTGTAGCAGAGTCATGTTTTTCTAGTTATTATACAACACATTTAACTCGTTTCAAACATTAGTCAACTTAAACTTAAATACGATGGCAATGTAGGGGGTGGAGGCTGCTAATGCAGGGGGATGCCATTTCCTGGCTTTTCCAGCATATATGGTGTCATTACTCATAGGCTTGTCTGGTTTCAGGTGGGTGGGGCGTCTACCGGGTCCAACCTGTCTGTTACTCAATGTCCTGGGCTCTGTCCCCTGTTGTCAGCCTTTTATTCAATCTCGGCCTTATCGTGTCTTCCCTTACCATGTCCTAGAGGGTGAGGCAACATCTCCTCCCTTCCTATGTTTATCCAGTCTCCACTCCTGTTGGTGTGTCTGTGTCCGCTGTTCTCAATATATTGTCCCAGCTTGTCATTGCTACTTCCCATTTCTGTGCTATAGGGTGGCGACGCATTCCCCTCCCCTCCTCGCTCTTCAGGACCTGGAGTTCGGCTCTGGCCCATGTTGTAACGTCTTGTCTCCACCCAACCCGGGGGGGGCCGAAACTGTGCCTTCCAGTTCTTTGCGATCTGTCTCCTGTACAGTACCAGTGCCAGATTCAGAAAGCGGGTCTCCACCCTTCCCCGCGGCAATCCATCCCCAAAGCCCATCAGACATCTGTCAGGGGTCGGAGTCAGGTTCATATTAAGGAGTCTCGACAGGTCGGACATCACCTCTTCCCACCCCAGTTGGATCTCTGGACAGGTCCATAACATGTGGTCAACATTTGCGTCTACATTTTTACATCTGGGGCACACCCTAGGAACCCCCCCATAGATTACTGTTAGCCGATGTGGGGTGAGGTACGTTCTGTGAAGGTAATTATATTGTATATATCTCAGTCGTGTGCTGCGAGCGACGGTCCGGGGGTAAGCCAAAGCTCTGTTCCATTCCGCATCTGACGGTTCCCTACCGACTGTCCTCCCCCATCTCTCTCTCAGTGGCCGCAGGGAATCTAGTGCATCCTCAACTTGAACTCGGTATAATTTAGATATCAGATGGGACTCATCTCCTGATGTCAATAGAAGATGCAGCACCCTGTGGGTGGCTGGTTCCGTGTTGACCGTGATCCAGTGCGTTTTCAGCACATGTATCAGTTTATTATACATAAGGAACTGCCCCGGGGAGACTCCACTGTCAACAAGATTAGTGAAAGACCTCAACACTCCCTCCTGAAACAGGTCTCCCACCGTTTCTATTCCTGCTCTCCTCCAGGTTCCGAGGCTCATACCTCCCAGGTTCCTCTCACCTGCCTCGATCGTGAGTACCGCCAGGGGTAGGGCCGGAGAGTACGGGAGGATAATGCCATCCCTTTTCACGCACCTCTTCCAACATGCTGACGCCACTCTTGTCATCGGGCAGTGCATGTGGGGATTGAGCTTCCTATTTGTCATTCAAGCAATGAACTGATTTATGTCCTCCACTACTGGGTCGGTGTACCTCTCCAGGTGACCCTTACCTGTGAGCCACCCGGCAACCCATTGCAGCTGGGATGCCAGGTAGTATGTAGGCTTCAAAATCTGGCGCTCCTAGACCCCCCTGGTTAGTTGGCCTGCATAGTATTTGGAGCGAGGTGCGGCTACGTCCATCATCCCATATAAGTTCCCTGAGTAGGGTGTTTAGTTCACGAAACCACGCTGTTGGAATCAGAAGGGTAGGTTAGCGAAGTAGTATAGAAGCCGGGGCAGCATGACCATTTTGGACAATGCTACTCTGGCCATTATCGTCAATTTCAGCGATCGCCAGAACCCCACCGAGGACTTTAGGGATCGTAGAGCTCTGCCCAGGTTACCCTCGCGCAAGTCTGCCCTGTCGTGAAACACCTGTATACCCAAGTACTTAAAGGTTCGAGGGGCCCAAATCATATCCCCAGGGCATGTTGTCGGGCGTTCGTCGCCCGGAGCCATAGGGAACACGCATGTCTTGCTACGGTTGAGGCAAAGTCCAGATATGTTCCCATAGTTCTCCAGCACTCCCAGCGCCCATGGGAGATCCTTCTCTCCGTCCCTAAGGTAGACAAGTATATCATCAGCATATAGCGAGATGATATGTTCTTGGTGTCCCCATTCCACTCCTCTACCCACGCCCTCCTGCCGCATCTGGGACGCCAGCGGCTCGATGGCCAGGGCGAATAACAGTGGGGACAATGGGCAACCTTGTCTGGTTCCCCTGTGAATTGGGTAAGTTCCGGACACCGTTTTACCTGTTCTCACTCTTGCCAGCGTTGACGTGTATAACAAGTCCACCCATTTGACCCAATCTTCACCCATTCCCATACGGACCATCACTGCTCTCAGGTAGTCCCATCTGATCGAGTCGAATGCCTTCTCAAAGTCCACCGCGAACAACACCCCTGCTGCAGGTTTCGTGTCGCTAGGCATATTCAGGACCGCAAAGAGACGTCTCAGGTTTAAGGAGGTGCTGCGATTCGGGACGAAACCATTCTGATCTACATGTACCAGAGTTGGAACAAGAGGGAGTAAACGGTTGCCCAAGATCTTGCTTAGTATTTTAAAATCACTGTTTAGCATTGACAGGGGGCGGAAGTCAGTCACCGAAGGTTGCTTAGATTTTGTCTTAGGGAGTGGGACTACCATTGCCTCTCTCATGGTGCTCGGCATTATCCCATTCTGTAGCGATTCTGTATACATCTCTACCAACTGGGGGGTCAGTTGCTTCTCGAATTTGTTATAAAAGTCCACGGGGAGGCCGTCTGTTCCCGGGGTCTTCCCTGAAGCTAATTGAGCTATAGCTTCACTGACCTCCGCCATCGTCACTGGGCCCCCCAGCCTATCCCTGTCTCCGGCCATCAGGTTCGTTATAGGTATATGTTGTAGGTAATTATCAAAGACCTCCGTACTGATTTCAGCCGGTTTTCCATATAAAAAGGTGTAATATTCCTTGAATGCATCATTTACAGGGCCTGGTCTACTCCTGCATGACCCTTCCTTATCCAGCACATTTGTGATGGGCTCGGCCTCTCCACCCGGCCTCACCAACCAGGCTAACATTTTCCCAGACCTACCCTCTTCAGATTGTAGGGAGGCAAAGTATTTTTGTGTGCTGTGGCATCTGAGTTGTTCTTCGATCTGGGAATGGTCCCTCTTTGCCTGATTATATTTCTCATTTACTAGTGTGCCAGCCCCCAGATTAAGTTCTCCCTCATGTATTATCTTCTCTAGCTTAGTCAGCTCCCTTTCAAGTGTGCGTCTCACTCTGGCCGATTGTCCAAGACAAAAACCCCTTGTCGCCACCTTGAGGGCCTCCCATTCCGTAGATCTAGAGGTGGTGGATCCACTGTTAAATTGAATATGGTCAGTCAGGTGCTGTCTCAGGGTGTCTCTATATGCTGGGTCCTCAAGTGCTGTTGGGGACAATCTCCAGGCCGGAATGGGGGGCCTAATCTCTTCCGCCATCCATGTTACCAATAGAGGATTGTGGTCGGACAGTGTACGGCCCAGATATTCTGAGTGAACCATCCCACGTGCAAGGTCTGCCGTACACGCCACCCTGTCGATTCTGGTGTGGAGACGGTGAAGGCCCGAATAATATGAGTAATCCCGGTCGTGTAAGTGTTGTTCCCGCCAAATATCCACCAGCCCCCAGTGGCTCATCCATTCACTAAGTTTCCCAGCTATCTTATTTGACATTGCACCCTACAGTGGGGGGGAGGATCTATCCAAGTCTACATCTAATATACTATTGAAGTCCCCTCCAACCAAAAGCTCTCCTCTCCTCTGGCGGGTGAGGTGGCTCGACAATTTCGTCAAAAAGGGGATCTGGTCTTGATTTGGGGCATACATGCAGCATAGGACAATCAGTGTACGTATAACCTTCCCTCCAGAATCACGAACCTCCCCTCACGATCTATGTTGGAAGCTTCTATCTCTAGGGGAACCCCTGCACGGATCCAGATCATTACTCCCCTTGCGTACGCTGAGTACTCTGTTGCGAACACCCGCCCCCTCCACCTACGTCTCAATCTCTCAGGTTCACCAGCCGCTAGGTGGGTCTCCTGTAGCATTGCTACCTGTATATTCCTCCTTTTTAAATAAGCCAGTATTTTGTGTCGTTTGGCCGGTGACCCCATCCCTCCAACGTTCCACGTTAAGAAATTGTATTCTGCCATGTTGGTGATTTTTAAATTTACATTGGCTACTCTTTGCTACTCTTACCGTCTGCTGTCCCCTGTTCATTAGTGAAGCACTGTTGTTACGCAACCATTCACCACCCCTTGCCATCCTAACTTGTAACTGCTTATCCCAACTCCCCCTCCCCAGGGCACCTCTCAAACAGTAGGCTGCCCAAAAACAGAAAAAACACCCGTGTAACAGTGCAGCATGTTTCATCTTTTAGTTGCAGTTCTCGCCAGTCCACCTGTACAGGCGAGATTCCAGTAGGGGGGTGGCCCTGCACGGAGGGGCCATTAGTGCACCATTTGCACCCGCCCCAGGGTGTCCGGTAAGCCTCTGGGCCTCAGAGGTCATCTGCAGTCTGTGGGGTCACTACCGGGGCCTGCACCGAGCTGCTCGAGCCCCCCGCCGATGACATCACGGTCTCGTCCGATTCACCGCCAGAGTCCTCCCGGGGGGGTCCCCTCTCCGTTCACACGGGCCGCTGCCTCCAGTGCTGCTCTTCTGCCACTTTCTTTTTGGTTCCGGGATGGCGCCAAGTGTGGGCGACTTCGGGTCCGTCTTCCCCTGGGGGCCGGCGCGGTCCACCTCCGGTCGGGCCCCCCCTCCCGAGCCGCTCTGTCTGGGTCCCATGGGCTTCCAACCATTCCCATGCCTCCTCCGGGGATTGAAGAAATGTTGTTTTACTGTCAAGCATTACTTTCAGCTTAGCCGGGTACAGCAACGAATATTGTATACCTTCGTCCCTTAGAGCCCTTTTGACTGCCATGTATGAGGCACGCTTACTCTGTACCTCTACTGTAAAGTCCGGGAACAGCGTGACTTCGCCATTTGCTACCTTAAATGGGCCCTCTTCTAGCGCCCTTTGTAGCAAGATGTCCCTATCTCTATAGTGCAGTAATCTTGCGATCACCACTCGGGGGGGCCTTCCCGGCGCCAGGGGCCTCGCAGGCACGCGGTGTGCTCTTTCCAGAGTGTAGAATGAAGTCAGCCGGCCCGGTGCCACCACTGTGCTCAACCATTTTTCCAGGAATTCCACCATATTTGATCCTTCTGCCCCCTCCGGGAGGCCCACCACTCGCACGTTATTCCGCCGGCTTCTCCCCTCTGCGTCCTCAGCTCTTCGCTCTAGTCGCATCACTCTATCTCTGAGATGCAACATTTCGGCCTGCAGGTCTTTTTGTTTTGGTGCGATGTCGGCCAGTGTGGTTTCTGTCTCTTTGACTCTGTCCGATAATTTGTGATGGTCAGCCCTCAAGAGGCCCAGTTCAACCGCGACCTGATTGATGTCGTGTTGCAGTGTTAACTTAGTGTCTATTGCACCTAATATTTTGTCCAGGGTGTCCTGTACATTGACCTGCAGTGGACCCTGCACGTCCCCCCCTTGCGCCCGGGGGTCGCTGTGCTGTCCATGACTTTAGCCTTGTGGCGGTTCTTAGGGGACATCGATTGCGTAGGAGATCGTCCCCCCAGTGGCGAATCGGACCACGGTGCGTTAGTTCAGGGGATCCCCCATCTAGGACTTCCGTCTCAAGCGCAGTTCAAAGCCCGCAGGGGCCGCCAGTTAGAATCCCACCAGCACCAGAGACCCGTGCTTTCTCACTCTGGATCTCAGTGGACTCGGGGCGCGTTGCACCAGGACAAGAGGCACCACACCAGCTCGGTCACAGTAGTCGCCACTTCAGGAGCCGGACCGGTCCGGTCAGGCAAGGCGCTCACTATCGACCACCCCCCGCGGCGGGCCACCGCACGGGGTACCGCGGACCGCTCCCATCCCGTTTCGGCAGGCGAGCCCTGCTAGGCAGTTCATCCACTCTTGAGGAGGTGCCGCAAAGCGCCGCGTCGCTGTGCCTTACCCCTTGGCCATCGGCCGTCCGCTGATACTCAGCTCCTCGATTGGCATGCCCCAGTCGGGGTCACCCCGGGATTCTCATCTTCCCAGATGCAGCTGGGCGAGCCTTCATGTTCTGTGGCCCGGGACCCGCCATGCCAGCCCCAAGCTCAGGGGCCAGCGCTCCGTTCGCGCAGTAGGCCACCACGGGCACGACCATCCAACAGGGGGCCCCTCTATCCGCCGATCGTCTCGTTCGGCCGGGGGTCCGGTACTTTCCTCCTTCAGGGCGGCCCTCCCGGGGCCCGGCCCGTTCCGCAGGTGTGTGCCGGTGTTCAAAGTGGGTGTCCGCTACACCAAAGGCCCCTTCCGCCAGACACACCGTGCCGCATGCAGGGTCGGCGCCACAGCAAGGCTCCCGGCAGCCGGGCCCCCCGCTAGGCCCAGGGGCTCCGGTCGCGCACGTTCTTGTCACTTCTCCTTACTTGCGAGGATGGGGGCGGAGGGCCCGCACTCACCCCAGGCCGCCGTCACACCGTCCTCTGCGGTCTCGGGAACACGAGGCTTTCCACAATCAGCCCTGCAGCAACCTCCAGTCAGGAGGGGGGCGCCGCCCCGCCTCCCCGGCCGCGGTCGGCCCACTCCCCCTCAAACGGCGCGTGGTCCCACGCCCATCCGCGCGCCCGCTCACTCGCTCAGTCCGGCTCCCGGCATTAACGCGGCGACAGGCCCCAGGCCGTGGGGCTCGCCGGCCGTCTCCAACGGGCTCCGCCAGGCTCGCTCTGGGCTCCGCTGGTGCTCGGGTCACCCACACGGGTCCCCGCTCTCGCTCCCCGTCAATTTGCCCCGGGGGGTGGCCCAGGATAACAGGAGAAGTTTAGGCCCCTCCGGAGCAGATGGATCAAGCGTGCGCCATCTTCAGCTTCGTGGCCACGCCCCCAAAGAAACTGCATACTTCTCTGTAATAATTGTAATGCATTGCCAGTTTCTTTACCTTGTTCAATAAACAGATTTAAAAAAAAAAAAAAAAAAAAAAAGGGTCAAGAAAATTGAACATTGAAATTCCAAAACAAATGTACCATGTTGAAAGGTCAGAGCACATGCACTGGGGGACTGTTTACCCGTGTCATGGTGCCCTGGACACAAATCTATCAACAAAATCAAGTAAAAAAATATTAGGAAACTATGGAAAAAAGAAATGGAGGCTGCTCTCTCATCGTACAGAGGAGGAAAAGATCAAATATAAATGAACCTACTTGACAGAGGTGAGTGGAAAATATCAGATTTAGCAGGATAACGAGTGAGCATCGAAAGCATTACCAGGGGCCTGTGTGGTGCTACAGGAATCAAAGATGAGATCATAGTGGCTTATTGTGTGAAAACTAAAAAATGCATAAGGCAAAAAGTGTGTAAGAAATGTGCCTCTTCTGTGTGGGCACCCCACTTATTTTGCCTTTTGCTGGACCCTATATTTTTGCTGAATTTGGAACTGTGTGCAAAGGTAAAGTCTGGGGCCCTCCATTAGACATGGTAGGATTGGCATATTCGTAACTGGTATATTTTTCTTGCCTATAAGTGCCTAGTTTATGGTCCAAGATCCACTCACGGCCTGGAAGTTAAATGTCCCTAGTGCACTCCAGCACCTACTGTGCCATCCACTACAGTGGTAGTATAAACATGAATTCATGCCTATCAGTGATGCCTGGCTGTAGAAGAGTAAAGAATGCAATTCGACCTGTCAAAACAAATCCTTCCGACAGGTCAAAACTTCCCTTATAAATATTAATATGCACCCCTAATTAGGCTTTGTAGTTCACAAGGCAGGGTGCATGGTATTTAAAAATAGGACGACGTGGAGATTCATATGTTAACTTGTCCTTACAGTGACAAGCACTCAAGCATTATTATTTTTTTTACTGGGCAGGCCTAGCCATCCTGTGTAGAAAACCAGAGTACAGGTTAAAATACTAATACTGTATCTCAGGACTGTGGGTAGCTAGAAAATTATTTAAAAATTTATTTTAAAAGTTTTGAAATAAACGATGCAGTGGTGAAGTTTGGTTTTTAATATACATTAACAAAAACTCACTTTTAGAAAGTTATCTTTTGCCTGCTTGATGTTCCTGGAGACTCATTTGCATTTGCTCTCAGACTTCTTCAAGCCAGGGATTAGCATTTGAATAGGTGTGAAATGCTTCCCATGAGCAAACAACAGGCTTATCTGAATGGGCAGAGATGATTCCTCTGCACCTCACTGAATATACTGGCTGGCAGATTACTGTGTCAAATCCTACTGAACAGGAAGCTAGGTTCATATATAACACTTTGGGACACACCTGAAAGAGAACAGTACGCCAAAACAATGTTTGTGTATCTACTGTCTGGTAGCTGGAAACCCCTACTTTTGTTCTATCAGACTTCTGTCTCTGGGATTTACATATAGTAGCAGGGGCACAGATGTAAAGGAGGGAAACTGGATGCCAAAACATTTCTAGTGTATCCTCTATCTGGTTGGTGGAATCCTCTAATTTTGTTCTAGCAGACTTCTGTCTCTGGGCTTACTGTGGACACAGTGTCTGCCTCAAACTGGATTTTAGTGCTAGATTTGGGATGACACTAGGATTATCATGGGTGACTTCCCACACACATCACCAGCCCTCAGAGGCCAAGTTGAGTGTGGCAAATGAATTTTCATCATCTTGCCAGTAAAGTGGGTTAGGATGGCCCCGGGAACTTTTCCCTCATTGCTTAGAGTGTGCCCAGGAGTCATTGCCACCCATTACCTTGTGCCATATATAAAAATGGCATCTCCAAGCACCCACTTCAAAACACTGTCTGAACCCGAGGAAAAAAAAAAAAACAGAAGACTGGACCTGGTGCTTGTGACCTGAGAGGAACCTAGAAGAACTGGACCTGCTTCTTCTTATGCCCAGGACAAAGAAGTGGACTTCAAGGGCCATAAAGCTGACCTCCTGTACAAGTTAGAAAAATGCTACACGAGGCATTTCCTTTAATTACCCAGCTAATCTGTGAGAACTGGACCTGGACTGGAGCCTGCTGTTAGACTCACAGGGTGTCAGGCAGAGGCCAAGTCCCTTTAAGGTCCTGGGGGGATTTAAAAGTGTATTCCTGTGGTGAACTGAGACTTACAGAACTAACATCAGAAGGTAAACATTTTGACCAGGTGACCCAGTTTGGTGTGTCAGACCTGCGATCCATCAGGCTGAGCATCAAATTGTGAAAATGACTCAAGAGCAGTAAGATAATGCACCCATTTGCAAAAAACATGCAAATATGATAATTCATTTGTAATCTGTACAGCATGTATTAAAATACATGCAATGCAACAAGGTGAACCTATCATGTAATACCTCAATGAACAACAAACAATATTTCACTATGAAGTAGTACCAATGTTAAAAACGTAACTATACTGTGAAAAAGAACTAAAAGGAAGGAAGATGAAGGCTCTGGGGTGCTAAAAGAAGTTATATGATGAGTGTGTAACACCAAGTGTGTGGCGGCTTGAGGAAGAAGGGCTGGTCACGAAACGAGAAAGAATAGAAGAGTGTGGGTAATTAATTATAAAATGAAAGCTTGCAAAGTAGAATGAAATGCTTGTTTTAGTCCTCTCTTTCCTTGCTCTAAGAATCTCCAGTACCAGTACCATAAAGTTTGAGATGTGCATGCAGGTAGAGAAGAAAAGTATTTTTCCTGGTTGTTTTTCTGTTCTTATGAATTACAAGAAATTACTGCAATTTTCAAAGGAGGCAGCACCAGGGTTCCATTTTATTTTACATTGATGACAATTGTGGTCCTAGCCATGGATTCACATAGCTTCGCCAAGGCTCAATCTCTAATGCCAACTCAACATAGACACAGAACATGATTTAGCACTGCTTCTCAAATCTGTCCTCAAGCCACCTGTATGAATTCCCCATTGTATAATAGAGATTAAATAAAACTCATACAGACGTGACCAAGAATCAAAGTCAACTCAGGAGATTTAGGTTATTGTGGTTCCTTTTAACAGCATAAAAGTGATATTATTGTAGGTCCTTCTAAGATCCCAGTGACCTGGATAGGTTAAACTACAACTTTCCAAACTGGAATCGGAATCCTTGAAGGCAAAATTACAAAAGTAGGCATTCTCTTTCAAAATAATTACATTTCGATTCACAGCAATCTAGAACTCAGATTCTTATCTTACTGCTCAAATCGTGCTCCAGACAAGACATTAGAATGGATGACTTCTCCTCTGCAACCCTCAACCTAAACGATTATCATCACAGCCCACCTACCCAGATGCCTGGGAACAAGGCCGACATGACTGCACTTGCCAACATCATCCACGCCCACAGAGTCAACATCTAATACGATGCTGATGACACCCAGCTCATACGCTCCCTCTGCAAGAGCTGAACACCTGGACTAATTTCTCCACCTGCATGACAGAAATCATCAGATGGATGAAAGCCAACTGCCTCGAGCTCAACGCAAACAAGACAAAAGTAGTAGTCTTAAGCAAAGACACTTGCTCTGGGTCTCAACATTGTGGCCTGTTGAACTCAGACCCACTCCCAGGCCTGGCAACCCATGCAAAAGAACCTCAGAATAGTAATTGACTGACAACCAACTCACCAGGACTGGCCAAGTGAACACAGTCTCAGTCTCCTTCTTCCACACACTCAAAATGCTCAAGAAGATCTTCAAAGGGCTCCCCAACAGTTGAAGAACTGAGACACAAGACCTCATCACCAGTAGGGCTGGTGATGCACTCTAAGCTCAACTGACAAAAAAAACCCAGACTATAGAAAACTCAGCGGCAAGGCTCATCCTCAACCTCCCACCCGGCACTCACATCATTCTGCACCTCTAGGAGCTCCATTGGCTCCCAATCCGCAAAGTGCATACTTCATACTCATCACACACATACAAAGCCTTACACAACATTGGCCCCGTGCACCTGAACAACCACAAAACTTTCCAAAAACATACACTTCTGTTCTGCCAGACTTCTTCTGCACACACACCGCACATGTGAAGAACCACATCCGGCAGTCGTGCCTTCTCCTACTTTGCTCCTATAGAATGGAAGTACCTGCCCTAGCACATCAGAGCTACTGCCACAGTTCTAAAATTCTGTAAGAAACAGAAAACCTGCCTCTTTAACTAGCCATTGCCTTGTAGCGGGATCCACAAGAAGGCTGCAACTTCTTCTTGAACGTGGTGATGTACAGCTTCATCTCCTCGTCTCAAATTGCCTTCAGATGTATGAGAGTGCACTTATCACACACCTTATAGTCGTGTCCATAGTCCAGAAACCAAAGACAAACCTTGTGCATATCTGTGATGACATCATCTTCCTGCATTCGCAGTAAGGCTTGAATGTGGCCGTTATCCATGAGGACACAGTTTCCTAGGAAAACTGTTTTAAGTCTTAAGTCGTTGAAAACCGACAAATTTGGGAGCAGAGCTGCCAATCAGCATTAGAAGGTACATGCAGAAAGAAACCGGTGTCAGTGCATAATAGTGGCACGGGTATGTGGCTGCACTCCATCACTACTGGTGCAGTGTGGAGCCACACAGAGCCATACAATACCACCCAGTGACGTGCAGCAGCAAGGTGAGGAATGTGTGGTTAGAAAAAGCCATCAGAATCATTTTTTTCTGATGAGCGATGGTCTGTCCCAAAGTTCAGCAGGCTGGTCCATAAGAACACTGTACGATGATGTATGAGAAGCATTATCAGCAAAAGTATGAAAGGATGACGCAAGTTGTTTAAATAAGCAGTTTAAGTTGTTGTAGAGGTCAGCAGGTCCCTCAGGCCTGAGCCAGAGAAAGGTGTGTGGTAGTTGTGAATAAGTCTCCAAACATGAGCATTCTTGGTTGCTTAACATGGAACCATCACTCTTCTGCATCACAGCCCCCAAGGAGATTTGACATTGCATTTGCCAACATGCTGGCCAAGAGGTATCTTCTGAATGGGCAGCACACAGGTCTTGCACACCGTCTAATTACATCCCCTAGTGGGGACAGAAATAGCACATGAGCATGGTTTATACCCCTAACCCTCACATGGTCTTCAACCAGATGACCCAACAGCCAATTCTAGCTTCATGTAGGGATACATCCTCTATGAGGTGCAGACATGTTTCCTACTTTGGGGTTTCTTGTATAGTTCCATCTAACAAGAGACAGACTGGCACTGTGGTTCATCTCCCACTGATGTGTCAGGAAAGTTCTGCATCAATCATATCTATGTATGGGGCCCCATGCATGCCATAAGGCCTATGCTTTAATGTAGGTTTATTTATTCACAGTATCGTATACTGCACAAAAGATATCTGTTAGCCCCCATGGGTGCTAACTATGGACACAGAGGCTCAAGAATCAACGTATAAACAGCCAATGTTTCAAGTAGTTTCATAAAAGTGAGATGGCTGGAAGTATCTCAAATGGAAAACGGAAAAGAGACTGGTTGTAACTATACAGACTGTCAGAAGAGGAGCACTTTACCACCGGTAGCCAGCCAGGGTGCAGGGCCTGCATCAGTTGTTAAAATGAACATATTTTATTTTCAATAGGGAAAATATGTTTTTCCTATGAAGAGACCAATTTCCCTATCTGAAATTAAATAGGATGGGTTTCTTTTCTCAATCCTATCCTGGAAAGGTACTGACTGTAGGATTCAGCACAGGTAAGTTTACATGTGCTACATGTGAATAGCAACAATGTTACACTTTTATGTATAATCATTTGTTGTATTTTAATATTTTATATAACACTTCTATCCTTCCTTAGCATTGTAGATAACATTTACTGTCACTATCCAATTTATAGTACTCAATTTACCGACATGCAGAAGGATGGAAAGCTGAGCCACCCTTGCCGGAATTCGAACTCATGAGCAGCAAATCAACTCTTTTTTTCAAAAGCCACATCTGTTATACCTTCCCCGTTCAACATACAGTCAACATACAGTCATAAAACTGCGTTAATACTGAATCAGCATGTGAAATCACAACAGAACTTCCTTACAAATCTGGGTGTACTTATGTGTGCAAAAATGCTTAAGGACTGGGCCCAGGATGTTTTTCTGTGTGTTTACTGCAAGCGTTTAATTGAACAGTGTCTTTTTACTAAATAATACTAAGTAGAATTCACATATTTGAGCGCAACCTATAACACTCTTCTGTTTTAAAACAGAATAACATGCATTCAAAAAACAAAAAAACTAAATCACTTTATTCTCCATTATCAGTTTGAGGTGAAGTTGGTTTCTTCTTTAGTGGATTCCCCTAGCGCTTTTTCACACAGTCACCAATAATCGTAGGAAATGTATTTGAGTTCTTTATGCAGAACACTTGTACCAGAAGAAGGGACACAGCACTTCACACAGAACCTAACGATCATACATAGTCAACTAAAAAATTAGGAAGGCAACATGAACTGAGACTTGCAGGAAATGCATAACAATTGTAAACGCGCTAGTTCATTAATATAATTTTAATTGATGTTGCCTATGTTTAGATCTTGCTTAAAGGGGCTTTCTCAACTTGGGTGGAAGCGTAATCAAAGATAAAGCTTCTGCCCCTGTTAATAAATATCTCCGTGTGACTGCAGATCTTAAGCAAGATACTTTTAAGAGTAGTGAGATTCTAGTTCTTACATCTCATTCTCAATGAATGGACTCATTTTAAAGAATCTAAAAGAAAATCGAGAGAAAAGCTGGACAAAATTGTCTTTGTGTTCACTGTGTATTTATTATACAAAACACCGTAACTCCAAGTGACACCAAATGAAAACAAAAATGAAAAAAGTTTTTAATGGACAACCACATGTAAATTGTATTCTAAACCATGCAAGTTGTTTACCTGTGTATCTTCAGTGACGGCTGCAAGCTGCAAATATTCAGAGTTTCCCCAGCCAAATATGTCCCCATCATCAGAAACAGCCAGGGAGCAATCTCCATAGGTAACAATCTGAACAATGTTCACTCCTGCAATGTCGCCATTCACTTTTGTTGGTGTGCCAGTGGAATTGTAATGGCCGAGTCCTACCATGACAAGGAAAAAAAGTTGAATAAAGCTACAATTTGTAGTTGTATAAGAGAAAATAAACTAAGCAAAAAATAATATAGTGTACACCATAGCATGCAAGAAAACTGTAAGACTTAGAACATTAACCCTCGAACCAACTTATATTCCCACCCTTTTGAGAGGTCTATATTTCCTACGTCACAGAAGGCGAAGCTGGAGTTAAACCTTTATACAATTGTTAATAATCAACAATAATTACCTTTCACTACAACTGAAGACCTTTACAAAAGAAACTGAAACCCTACCTGGAATGTCTGCTTAGCTTAAGTATGGCTCTCCAATGTTTTCTGTAGTAAAAGCAACTTAATGTTCAATTAAAATCATTCTGAGCTACTAATTTATTGGTGTTGTAATAGAGACCATGTCATACAAGTTTACATTAGTGGTCACCATTTTTTTAATCTCTTTATTGCCATTTTCAAGGTGCAAATACTTATATTGTGCAATAACTTCATGAATATCCATGATAAGAGTGCAATCGACCAACCTTGCAGGAAACAGAGGCACTCAACAATTTACAGTATATAGGGTTTCATATTTAAGCTTATGCTTCATATCATACAATACTATGACTGTACCAGATGAGATCAACAATAACCTCTATAACACTGGCATGTGGGTGGGATGGTCTTCCCCGTCCCGGCCGTGGGACCCAGGGGAGCAATCCAGGGAATGATGTGTATAGGCACAACATATACAGAGGGGAGCATGAGGAGAGCAAGCAGGTCTATCTACAAGTTTGAAGGGAGGGCGACAAGGCATGATAACTAACAAAAAGATTCAGGTGAGCATCAGCTGTGGGGGAGGCGGAAAGTAAGCAACTTCAAGGAGAGGAAGGATATAACCTTTCGGAAAGCTTTAGTATATGTGTTCCAAAGTGTGATGGCACCCGCCCCGCAGAAGCAGCTGATAAGGCATCAGCCTCTGCTATCATCCATTTATGCATCATTTGAAGCCCTATCGAGACTTTAGGTGGTGGGCTGCTTTCCATGACATGGTTATCAACTTCTTAAGTAAGATGAATGCCAAATCTGCTAATTGTAAGTAGTGTTCACGTCTGACTATGCCCAATAAGCAAAATGACGGGTCAGGGGTTAATTGGGTGTCTATCCCTGCAGACGTGCTCCAGTACTTGGGCCCAGGTATGCGCTAGTGGTGGGCACGCCCAAACCATGAGTAGGAATGTAGCGTCCAAGTATCTACTTCTGGGACGGGTAGGAGAGGACCCTGGGAACATCACGTGGAGCCGATGAGGAGGGGAGGGTGAGATAAGTGCAGTGGAGATAATTAAACTGTGTAAATGTAAGGCATGCATCCCGAGATACTTGCTTGACATGACCTAACGCCATTGGCCAATGTTTGTCTGTGAAGTCGTTGCCCAAATCTGTCTCTCACTTAGTTTTGATCCCAAGTGCTTGATTCATTTCTGGAGCTAAGAGTGCTGCATATAGGACCAACAGAGCTTTTCGGTCTGCCCCATGAGTAGTAGTGGTCACTATATGCAAGATTACTAGCAGCGATCACCTCAGTGCATCCGCCCCGGATGCCAGCAGTAATGTAAAAAAAGGCTTTGTCAATTTGGAATACCTCTACATGTGTATTATATATAATGCAGCCCTTTCTGTAATACCGATAGCGCTGGTGCACATATAGTGCCAGCACTGTCATCGGAGGCGTGGCCCCCCTGTAAATGAGGGAATCACTTTGCCTCTGCGCTCGCTCCATATTTCCGACATGGGCGCAAAGGCAGACATGCCTTTAGAAGGCGCACTAAAAGTGAGCCACAAAAAGGTGGCACACTTACAGTGCACCTTCTAAAGGCAGCAGTCTTAGGGTGAGAAAAGGGATCTCATGGACCCCTCATACATCCCCTTGCAGGCGGGTGCAGACACTCACTGCACCTGCCTGCAGGGGGATCTCTAATCCCCCTTATAAGTGCAGACAGGATTCCACCTGCACAGAAAAACAGACCAGCTTTTAAACAGCTGCTCCATATTTCTCTTAAATGTGCTCCCCCGAGTCCAGCACACGTTTGCCCCTGGTATTTCCTAAGATGGAATAACTCTACATTTCACCACTGTTTTACTGCACACTGGAAAACACCCAAATTCTACTTCTTTTAAATGCCGCTGCTTTAAAACTTTTCCCCGTCTCTCCTCCACAGGAGTGAGTAACTTTTTCTCGAGACCACCCTTCCGATTCTAGATCCATCAGATGTCTGCTGACAAACATTACTCAGGAGATGGAAAATAACTTCTCCAGTGTGATTCAGTAATGTACTCCTTCAGCACTCGGATGTCATGCTGTGACTCTAATATTTGCTGCAGTACTTGACTTTTTGAGCCACGCCACTTAAGAACTGAGATCCATGATGGATATAACCACACTACTAAAACTTTACATTACGTCCCTCCATATCAACAATGTCACCTTTGCTTTTAGGTACTGCATTTTCAAACACTATGATTCTGGACATGTGTTAGCTCCACTGGCAATGAGGTTCTCAAATTTATTTTTGAATACAGTGAACTAGTTATCTGCCCAAATTAATTTCTTATGTTGTGCACCATTTGAGGCCGTTAATGCTTTCTCACTCCATTTCAGACCTGATATGTATGCATCTGTCCTGCATTTTAGATTTTTCTCAACTCTAACTTGTAGTGCAGGAATAGAAGGACCTGTAACCTGTTGTGTGATTCACTGTCTAATTCTTCCCAGCTTCAGACTTGTAAGAGTGAGATGTAGTTTGATTATGGCCAGAAGCATACTTAATGAATGCACCGAGCTGCAGCTCTGTAGGCAACATATGAAATGCAGGATTCAGCATTCACAACTGGGGAAAGCAAATACATCCCTCTCTTCACCAGGAAAACCACAAAAACAAAGAGGGGCATGGCAGTGGCTTTGTCTGCCTCGAATAATTTGGGGCTCAGCACTCCTCCTCATCCTTCAGCATACTTATTCTCTGGACCTCCATCACCACTACCAACAATGGGCGGCTGCATACCACAAGGCCTCCATTGCAGACATGGGTATCATATGAGCCTTCCATGTGCTCTCCTACATCTCTTTCAATGCTAATCGGCATCAGGGATGGGCAGTGAACTCCGTTCGCGGAGTTTGGGGAGTTTTTCACCACTCCATGTAAAGCACAGAGTTTTTTCCTCGCTCGTGCTCACCACCGTTATGTTGGCAAGCACAAGCAAGGAAAATCACCACCTCCCAGCAAGATTTCTCAACACGGGCGGTCGCAGATGGTCGCTACCGCCCGCATTGAGCAATCTTCCATTCTCATAGAAAATCTACTCGAGTGGCAGAAAAGAAGCAGCACCCTCTTGCGCTGCGCGTGGTGCTGTTCGTGCTGATTTTTCACCATGGGACAAACACGCGAGCTAAAAATCAGCGCCAACGGTGAGACCTAATACACTCCACCGCTTGTGGAACTCTACTTAGAGTGGCGGAGTTTTTTTGTCACTTTGTACTCTGCCCAGGCCTAATCGTCATCTTTCATGCAACTGCATCCCTGATTCACCCACATACTGGAAATCGGCAACAAGACTCACTTGATGGCCCAAAATTTGACACATTGAATTCATAGTGCTTGAGTTCCAAAACTGGATTTACCTTGCTAACCAATCAGTGAGTAAATAATCTGAGCACTTGGAACTCAGATTATGCAGCCTCACACAAATCAGGTGCAATTTATCTTCTAAATCACACCAAATACTGGCAGATCACAATTAAATATAACGCTTACTACAGTTTAAATTACACTGCTTTCATCAGCCAATCAGAAACGGGCATGCCTGCTAGGCTAGGAATACAAGGCGTCTTATTGTGTGTACATTTGACAACTTGCACTGATCCCTCTTTTCTTGACAATACAATTATTTCAAAATAGAAAGGGAGCCTTCTTTACAAAAGGGGGCTCTTAAAATATTACGTGGAAAAATCCAGGCACATACAGCAGTACTAGTTTGCAAACGTAAGATAATTTGTAAACGTTTAAAATATACAAAGGCAAAATCAAATGTCAATTTGCAAGTAAAAAAAAAAAAAAAATCTGCATTCTATGCTCAATATTATCAAACTCAAAGAAACCTATAACAATTTTAGCAAGGTTTTACATGTCTGAATGTAAACTGTTAACATCCTATAAAACACCAGTAAAATAAAATATCCCTCCCTTCCCATAAGGCCCACAAACACCCCTACAGGTCCTGCAACAGTAGCCCATTATACTACTTTTCATGACAGATGATCATGCATATGACCTTATATTTCAGGCATAGCTCCAAAGTAAAGATGTAATTTTTTCTCTGCCATTGTTATTATGGGCTTTTTGAGTATTGTTTCTTGTCCCTATTGTTCAACAAAGCCTCTTATGTACAACATGCTGGTAATGCCGCAGAGTGGTTAACAAAAAAAAAAAAAGGCCTATCATGTATAACTACCTTTTGCCCTTCAAAGGCGGCTTCCCCTTTGCGGGTGGGAGGTCTCATCTCTTACCTTGTCAGATCCTTTGTGTTCCTCCCGACAGTCATTCATACCTTTATCCAGGAGGGCCGAAGGCTGTCTTGAGGACAACAGCTTTTGAAAAACCATAAATGGTCACCCGAAACTTAGGGCCACAAATAGCAACTTTATAAGGTTGCCATTTGTGCAGAAGTCATAATAAATTCGACTTGGGCAACAAGTAGGGTTTAATGTAATGATTCTTTTGATACCTTGAAGTATCATATTTGGTAGTCTCATCCAGAAATTAGCACTGCTGGGTTATCAGTGTGTAACCCTGGGGTGAGTTTCTGAGTGCAGCGAATATTGTAGTATCTTGACTCTAATGCTCAGAACAGCCCCTAGAGGGCACCACAATAAACAGCATTTGTAAAAAAAACAAATTAAAAACAAAAAACAAAAAAAACACATGGTTATGTAACCATATAGTCAGAACCTAGAGAGCATACCCACATGAAAACAGAATGGCAGAACGTAATCCAGTGTAAACATATATTTAACCCGTAGAGGGTGTAGTGCATTACACATTTTCAGGCCTAGCAGGCCTGCTAGAATAACATTACAAACAAGGCTCTTAAAACACAAACTACTCCCAGTTGTAAAACAAAAGGTCTTGTCATGAGAGAACTAAAAAGAGACACTGAATGGTGAGAAGGGCTATTATTTTGGCCTCATCCAACCTAGTGTGGGGGACCCAGAGATGACCTAGAGAGAAAGAGTGTGTTGTGTTGAGCATTTTGATGCTGGTCCCATTGTCGTAGGACCACCACATGGGGAGTTATGGGCAGAAATGTTTTGTAAAAGGAATGCCCCATAAAGCATTTTGCCCCGCAAAGCATGAAGGTGTGGCTGGATCATGGAGATGGGGGGAGGGTGTAATGTGAAGGGTGAGATTGAACAATTTCAGTATGCGTGAAAAGGGCAGCAGAAAGGACTAGCAAGTTTAGGAACGATGAAGGAAAAGCAAGCATGTATGAACATGTACCCTTAAGGCCCAAGTGTGGCTTGACAAAAACTCTCGTGACCGGCCTGCCATTAACATGATTCCAATGCACACTCTTGAGTTGGTGTCACCATTAATGCATAAATGGCGAAAAGGGTAGAGTCGGTGCTGTGTAACAGGAGGCCATGCCTTACCTGTTTGACACTGAATGCAGGTGAAGTGTTGTGGGACTGCAGTGGACAGGATATGTGGGAGAGGTTGTTTGCAAACATGTAGTGCGTAGGCGGCGTTGTGATGTTAGCCTTCAAACATGCAGCGCAAGGGGTGGGTGAGAGGAAGTGGACAGCTTCGCCAGAGGAGTGAGACATGAGCCTTAGACATCTTGGTGCTGGACGGAATAGCACTAAGCTTGCTCTAACCACAAGCAAGCACATTCCCCAGGATCTTTCTGGTACTCTATGTTCTACAACTGAATACATGGCTGGAGGTCGCGAGAAGCAATTGGAACAAGGATTTCCTGGCTCACCAAAGAAGTCAGTGAGCAACATACAACGGGGTCATCAGCTCAAATGGGCGAGGTTAGATGCAGGTGCACTTCAATGTTAAAAGGACGCGGGCTCACTTTGAAGTAGTACTAAGGTAGAAAGGCACCACAACTTTTTAACAAGAGAGAGACTTTCCCAAATATGTCAATAAAATATATTCATATCATAAAATTACAAAAATACTACATAAAATATTAAATCCATCTAAAGTTCTTAAACATATACAGTTCCAATTTTCTCCCATTTCGAATTGATCAATTATCTAAAACCATACTGGATTAAATCCCTCAGCTGGGAGACATAACTGCATAAAGTGCACATATATACAATTGACTGATTATTTATAGTCTAATAGGGGGTCTAACGATAAACATTAGCATGCAATATGATCATAATTGGGACCAATCCAATGAATACCCTACTAGATGTCCCCCATTGTTTTCCTGCTGCGGATAGCCTGTTTAAAAAAAACTACACACACTGATGCAAACATATGTATTACCTAACAGCTGAAGAAAGATTAAAACCTCTTTGCACATTCTAATAGCTGATTTTCTTAACAAGGGCTTAAGGCATATCTGGAAAAATCTCCTGTAGAAGTCTCAGAAAAACATACAATGAAGTAGGGACTGTTTTGCCCTACCATTGCAGGGACAAGGTGGCAGCAAAGTACCCCACATGTCATTTCCATCATTAAAACAGAGTAGTCGCCATACTGTACCTGACCTAAACCTAAGAAGTATTGATCCCTCCCATCTTGATAGCTCTAACATAAGGTGCAAGGGAGTATCACCAGCCGCTAGAGTAAAATAAAAATTACAGATACTCGATTTGCTAAGAGCATCATGAATCCTCTGTCTGGTGGTGTACTCCTCGAATCTCTGCCTCACCACCCTCTTATCTGATTTAGCAATCATCTCAGGGTTGTTAAACAGGTCTGAGAGGCCAATATTGGTCAAGGAATTAGCTATGTTCTTTAGCCATGGGATAGTGGGCTCTTTCTCCAATTTTAGACAATCCCTAATTATTTCCCTGTTAAGGCTCGCCTTATTATTGCACCACACACTTCATTTTCATAAATGGTATGATCGTGGACCTACCATCTTTCCTTACTAAATGAAAAAGCCAGCGGATCTACCCAGTTTCTGGCAGGCTAAAGATACCCAATAGAAAAATCCAGTCCCAGATAGCAACAATTCCTGACAGCACTGAGGGAATTATCTCCCACACTCAAGGCCACTACTGGTCTTCTTCCATGTCCAATGGTCATAATACATATTGAAAATGTCACTTACCCAGTGTACATCTGTTCGTGGCATCAGTCGCAGTAGATTCGCATGTTTTGCAATAGCTCGCCATCTGGTGTTGGGCCGGAGTGTTACAAGTTGTTTTTCTTCGAAGAAGTCTTTCGAGTCACGGGACCGAGTGACTCCTCCTTTTGTCTCCATTGCGCATGGGCGTCGACTCCATCTTCGATTGTTTTTCCCCGCAGAGGGTGAGGTAGGAGTTGAATTGTAGTAATAGTGCCCATGCAATGGAGTGACTAAGTATGCACCTATTTAAGGTTGAGATGATACGTATACAAATAGTTGAAGGTAACTTCCAAACTTCTACAGGCTCCCGGGGAGGCGGTGGGCACATGCGAATCTACTGCGACTGATGCCACGAACAGATGTACACTGGGTAAGTGACATTTTCAGTTCGATGGCATCTGTCGCTGTAGATACGCATGTTTTGCATAGACTAGTAAGCAGTTAACTCCCCAAAAGCGGTGGATCAGCCTGTAGGAGTGGAAGTAGTCTGAAATAATGTTCTTAATACGGCTTGACCTACTGTGGCTTGTTGTGCGGATAACACGTCTACACAGTAGTGCTTGGTGAATGTGTGAGGCGTAGACCATGTGGCTGCCTTACATATTTCTTGCATTGGGATGTTTCCTAGAAAGGCCATGGTAGCACCTTTCTTTCTGGTTGAGTGTGCCCTTGGTGTAATGGGCAGCTGTCGTTTAGCTTTAAGGTAGCAGATTTGGATGCATTTAACTATCCATCTGGCTATACCTTGTTTTGATATTGGGTTTCCTGCATGAGGTTTTTGAAATGCAATAAATAGTTGTTTAGTCTTTCTGATGTTCTTTGTTCTGTCAATGTAATACATCAATGCTATTTTGACATCTAATGTATGTAGTGCCCTTTCAGCTACGGTATCTGGCTGTGGAAAGAACACTGGAAGTTCCACTGTTTGATTTAGATGGAACGGTGAAATAACCTTTGGCAAAAATTTAGGATTGGTCCTTAGGACGACCTTATTCTTGTGTAGTTGTATAAAAGGTTCCTGTATTGTAAACGCCTGAATCTCGCTTACTCTTCTTAGGGAAGTAATGGCGATGAGAAATGCCACCTTCCAGGTTAGGAACTGTATTTCGCAGGAGTGCATGGGTTCAAAAGGTGGACCCATAAGTCTAGTTAGGACAACATTTAGGTTCCATGAAGGAACAGGTGGTGTTCTTGGTGGTATAATTCTCCTAAGGCCCTCCATGAATGCTTTAATGACTGGTATCTTATATAGGGAAGTTGAATAGGTAGTCTGCAGGTATGCAGATATTGCTGCAAGGTGTATTTTAATGGAAGAGAAAGCCAGGTTAGATTTTTGTAAGTGAAGCAAGTAACCCACTACATGTTCTGGAGTTGTGTGTAATGGTTGTATTTGATTAATATGGCAGTAGCAAACAAACCTCTTCCATTTACTTGCATAGCAGTGCCTGGTGGATGGCCTTCGGGCTTGTTTTATGACTTCCATACATTCTTGGGTAAGTTGTAAGTGCCCGAATTCTAGGATTTCAGGAGCCAGATTGCTAGATTCAGCGATGCTGGATCTGGGTGTCTGATCTTTTGGTTGTGTTGTGTCAACAGATCTGGCCTGTTGGGCAATTTGATGCAGGGTACTACTGATAGGTCTAGCAGCGTTGTGTACCAGGGTTGCCTTGCCCAAGTTGGTGCTATTAATATGAGTTTGAGTTTGTTTTGACTGAGTTTGTTTACCAGGTAAGGAAGGAGAGGGAGAGGAGGAAAAGCGTAAGCAAATATCCCTGACCAGTTCATCCATAGGGCATTGCATTGGGACTGTTTGTGTGGGTATCTGGATGCAAAGTTTTGGCATTTTGCGTTCTCCTTTGTTGCAAACAAGTCTATCTGAGGTGTTCCCCAGAGTTTGAAATAAGTGTTCAGAATTTGGGGGTGAATTTCCCATTCGTGGACCTGTTGGTGATCTCGAGAGAGATTGTCTGCGAGTTGATTTTGGATCCCTGGTATAAATTGTGCTATTAGGCGAATTTGTTTGTGAATTGCCCAACGCCAAATCTTTTGTGCTAGCAGGCTTAACTGCGTGGAGTGCGTCCCCCCTTGCTTGTTTAGATAATACATTGTTGTCATGTTGTCTGTTTTGACGAGAATGTATTTGTGAACTATTATTGGTTGGAAAGCTTTTAGTGCTTGAAAAACTGCTAGAAGTTCTAGGTGATTTATATGCAGTTTTGTTTGATGTACGTTCCATTGTCCCTGTATGCTGTGTTGATCGAGGTGTGCTCCCCACCCTGTCATGGAAGCATCTGTTGTTATTACGTATTGTGGCACTGGGTCTTGGAAAGGCCGCCCTTTGTTTAAATTTATGTTGTTCCACCACAGAAGCGAGAGGTAAGTTTGGCGGTCTATTAACACCAGATCTAGAAGGTGACCCTGTGCTTGTGACCATTGTGATGCTAGGCACTGTTGTAAGGGCCTCATGTGCAGTCTTGCGTTTGGGACAATGGCTATGCATGAAGACATCATGCCTAGGAGTTGTAGTACCATCTTTGCTTGTATCCTTTGTGTTGGATACATGCGTTGTATGATGGTGTTGAAATTTTGAATTCTTTGTGGACTTGGAGTGGCTACTCCTTTTGATGTGTCTATTATGCTCCCAGGTATTGTTGTACCTTGCGCGGCAGAATTTTGGATTTTGTGAAGTTGACGGTGAACCCTAGTTTGAAGAGGGTTTGTATGATATGATTTGTGTGATTTGAGCACTCTATTAACGAATGGGCCTTGATTAGCCAGTCGTCTAGATATGGGAACACATGTATTTGCTGCCTTCTTATGTGTGCAGCGACTACCGCTAGACATTTGGTAAAGACTCTTGGTGCGGTTGTTAATCCGAAAGGCAGTACCTTGAATTGGTAATGTATTCCCTTGAATACAAACCTTAGGTATTTCCTGTGCGATGGGTGTATTGGTATATGGAAATAAGCATCCTTGAGGTCTAAAGTTGCCATGTAGTCGTGTAGTTTTAGCAATGGCAATACTTCTTGTAGTGTGACCATGTGAAAGTGGTCTGATTTGATGAAAGTGTTCACTACTCTGAGGTCTAGGATTGGTCTCAGCGTTTTGTCCTTCTTTGGTATCAGAAAGTACAGTGAGTAAACTCCTGTGTTTATTTGTGTGTTTGGCACTAATTCGATTGCATTCTTTTGCAATAGTGCCTGCACTTCTATCTCCAGGAGATTGGAATGATGTGTTGTCAAATTTTGTGCTTTTGGTGGTATGTTTGGAGGGAATTGTAGAAATTCTATGCAATAACCATGTTGGATAATTGCTAGAACCCAAGTGTCTGTAGTGATTTCCTCCCATGCTTTGTAATAATGACTTATTCTTCCCCCCACTGGTGTTGTGTGGAGGGGGTGAGTGACATGTGAGTCACTGTTTAGTAGTAGGGGTTTTGGGGCTCTGAAATCTTCCTCTATTCCTAGGGAATTGCCCTCCTCTATATTGTCCCCGAAAACCTCCTCTATACTGTCCCTGGTAACTGGACGGTGTTGCTTGTGAGGTGCTGGCTTGTGTGCTCTGACCCCGAAACCCCCCTCTAAAGGGTGTTTTACGGAATGTGCTGTAATTCCCTCTGCTCTGCGGGGAGTAGAGTGCGCCCATGGCTTTGGCAGTGTCCGTATCTTTTTTGAGTTTCTCAATCGCTGTGTCCACTTCCGGACCGAACAGTTCTTTTTCGTTAAAAGGCATATTGAGAACTGCTTGTTGAATCTCTGGTTTAAATCCAGACGTTCGGAGCCATGCATGCCTTCTGATAGTTACAGATGTATTAATTGTCCGTGCAGCTGTATCTGCAGCGTCCATGGAGGAGCGGATCTGGTTGTTGGAAATGGTCTGTCCCTCCTCAACCACTTGTTTTGCCCTATTTTGTAAGTCCTTGGGCAGATGTTCAATGAGATGTTGCATCTCGTCCCAGTGGGCTCTGTCATAGCGCGCAAGTAGTGCCTGGGAGTTCGCGATGCGCCACTGGTTTGCAGCTTGTGCTGCGACTCTCTTACCAGCTGCATCGAACTTGCGGCTTTCTTTATCTGGGGGTGGTGCATCTCCAGATGTGTGGGAGTTGGCCCTTTTCCTAGCTGCTCCTACAACGACAGAGTCTGGTGGCAGCTGTGTAGTGATGAAAACCGGGTCTGTAGGAGGCGCCTTATACTTTTTTTCCACCCTTGGTGTGATTGCCCTACTTTTGACCGGCTCCTTAAAGATTTCTTTTGCGTGCCGGAGCATACCAGGGAGCATAGGCAGGCTTTGGTATGAGCTGTGGGTGGAGGAGAGTGTGTTGAATAAAAAATCATCCTCGACCTGTTCTGAGTGGAGGCTTACGTTGTGAAATTGTGCTGCTCTAGCCACCACTTGAGAATACGCGGTGCTGTCCTCTGGTGGAGATGGCTTCGTAGGGTATGCCTCCGGACTGTTATCTGACACTGGGGCGTCGTATAGGTCCCATGCGTCTTGATCTTGGTCACCCTGGCTTATGGTGGTGTGAGCTGGGGAGTGTGATGGAGTTTGTGCTGGTGAGACGTTAATCACGGGCGGAGGAGAGGGTGGTGGGGTAACTCTTTTCACCACTTTTGGTTGTGGTGTCTGTTCAGTTTGGAACTCCAACCTTCTCTTTCTTCTAATAGGGGGAAGGGTGCTTATTTTTCCTGTCCCCTGCTGTATGAAAATACGCTTTTGCGTATGGTCCACATCAGTTGATTGTAGCTCTTCCTCAAACCTATGCTTTTGCATTTGGGAGGTTAGCGAGTGCTCTTCTGTATAAGAGCCTGAAGCTGGGTCGGTTGCAGTTTGTTTCGGGACCGAAACCCTGTCTGCGTCCTTTTTCGGCTCCGAGGTGACTTTTTTCATTTTCGGGGCCGAAACCTGTCGGCGCCGATCTTCTTCGGGGCCGCTGTCTCGGCGTCGAGCCGTGTCTACACCGGCATCTCGGTGTCGAGGCTTGTCTCCAGCACTTTCTCGGTCCCGAGAAGGCTGCGTGCCGGTGTCTCGACCGGAGTCGGACGATCTCGGCACTGTTTGGGCCTTTTTCGGTGCCGACGGTCGGTCACCGAATTTATGGGTGGAGCCATGGCCTGGTGGCAGTGGCGTCCCCTGGGCCTTGTAAATCTTCCTCTGTGTGGTTTTCGACGTCTTACTCACGGTTTGTGTATCGTCGAATCCTTCGGAGTCTGAGTCTTGGATCGAGAAGGTACCTTCCTCTTCTTGTTCCTCGAACTCTCGGTGGGCTGTCGGCGCGGACGCCATCTGAAGTCTTCTGGCTCAACGGTCTCGGAGTGTTTTTCGGGACCGGAACGCACGACAGGCCTCGCAGGTGTCTTCACTGTGCTCAGGTGACAGGCACAGGTTACAGACCAAGTGTTGGTCTGTATAGGGGTATTTATTGTGGCATTTGGGGCAGAAACGGAACGGGGTCCGTTCCATCGGTGTTCTTCAGCACGCGGTCGGGCCGACCAGGCCCCGACGGGGGATCGAAAAAACTACCCCCGAAGGGCACCGGAGCTCTTCGATCCTTCGACGCGGTGTTGAATCTAACTACGCCGATCCCGAACGCAACAATACCGACGAAAATCTTCCGAAATTAGCTATCTTTCCGTTCCGAAACTCGGAGCGACAGGAACACGTCCGAACCCAATGGCGGAAAAAAAACAATCGAAGATGGAGTCGACGCCCATGCGCAATGGAGACAAAAGGAGGAGTCACTCGGTCCCGTGACTCGAAAGACTTCTTCGAAGAAAAACAACTTGTAACACTCCGGCCCAACACCAGATGGCGAGCTATTGCAAAACATGCGTATCTACAGCGACAGATGCCATCGAACATATGATTTACTAAAATTAATGTTCATGTCTAAGTTATGCATAAAGGTCACAAAAGCGTCAACTAAGATTCGATAGGTGCGCGGCGTTCTGGCCAACAGAACCGCATCGTCAGCATATAACAGAACTGGCACAGGGAGATTAGCAATTAACAGTACATCCTGTGCGGAGCTAGAGAGACTGTCATGTAACTCATTTATGTAGAGGACAAAAAGGAGAGGTGCTAAAACACACCCCTGTCGAACACCACTTTCTAGAGAAAAGGTGTCTGATAATTCACCCTACTGACCATAACGCACCCTAGCACCTAAATTTCCATGTAGACCATACAAAAAGTTCACTAGGGCAACATCCACTCCTAAGCTAATTAACATCATCCAAAGCTTACTTCTATTTATCCTGTCAAACGCAGTAGAAAGATCCATAAATGCCAGGTACATTGAGCCACGCTTGGCAACAGTATATTTACTTACAATGAGAAGTAAATTCAAGCACTGCTCTACAGTCCCAAAACCTGGTCAAAAAACGTATTGGCAGGGAGACAGTATTTTATTCTCTGTGGTCCAAGCATGCAAACGATTAAAAAGAACTCTCCCTATTATCTTAACAGAGCTATCAACTAAAGATATGGGCCTGTAACATCCCATGTCTCCTTTTTTTAAAATTGGGTATCTTGTTGCATAATGAGTTATTAAATACATTCGCAGGTAGAGGTCCCCAAAGGCCCGGATGACATCTAAATAGGTCTATAGGAATCCCATCCGGGCCTGGCGCCTTTCCACCAGTGCTCGAAAAGATAGCCATCTCAACCTCCTGAACTGTTACTTGCAGCAGGCCAGCAGACGCAAGTGCCCTCCGTAAGTCTCTAGCTCTCTCTCTACTACCTGTGAGTAAACATTTTTAAAGTGTATTACCCGATCTTGACCTGAAATACTGCTGCTTAAATGGTTTGTTTGTGGCACATCCCTTTTACATAGCCTATTAACTTTCTCCCAAAACACCTTGCTATTGCTTTGAGCAGCAGCCCGTTCCAATATTTCCCAGTCCTTGTTAAATAGAAGGTGCTTCCTTTCTTTTATGGCCGCATTGTAAAAGCATCTTGCCTCCTGAACCTCTTTTTTTTATCCCTAGGGAGCGTCACTTACGCTGATCTCAAATGGCGATTCACAATAGAACACTGTGCATCAAACCAACAGGGACTATTTATTTTAGGTTTAAAAGGTTGTGATAACATATTCTTGACCGCTTCACACAATAGCATATAGCACTAGAACAACTCAACCCCAGATCCTTCCTCTAGACAACCCAAAATAATGAAGAGATTGTCTTTTAGAAGGCCCGTTAGCATTGCTATAGGGTCTTTTAAATGCCACACTACCCTTAAACCATCCCTGATATGTTTATTGATGCCATCAGACACTTTTGGGTTGGCATCCTTGTTCAAGGGAAAACAAACATCTAGGTGGATAGCATTATGATCACTCCATAAAGTTTCTATCACCATGCTATTTTTACACCACTGAAGACAGTTTTTTGTGGCAAATATATAATCAATAACAGAACCATGACTCCCCTCCTCTATACGTTGGCTTATCTGGGTTGGAGCCTTGGAAAAAATTAACTACATGTTTCAAGTCACTTTGGGCTACTAGATTCCGCAGATACAATCCTCTCACATCACAGGGTACTTCCTCCTTAACCATACTCCTTAGCCCAAAATCCGTCTTAACAATGCCCATTTTAGCATTAAAATCGCCACAAATTAAAATGCTCTTTTGCTGAGTGGTGCTCTTCCCATAAAACTTTAGGCCTCCAATAAAACTAAATAGCTCCTCAAACAGGTCACTATAAGTATTGGAAACATTGTTATAAAAATTTGCTAAATATAAACTAAAACACCGCTTTTTGTCTCTGATAAATAAGTCCTGATAAGCAGAACTACCTGTAGCTATAACTAACAGTAATTCTGATATTAATCTTCACTCACATAGCAAGACCGCAACTAGCTCTCCTGAATTAAGCAGCACCAGCACTGTAGGAATAGCAGGAAAAACCATTTGAAACTCGGGAAGTGGTATCCCAAGTTTCTTGAAATACGATAAATTCATAAGCTTCAATAAAAGATAGCCACACAGGGTTGAAGATTTTGGGGGTCATTCTAACCCTGGCGGTCCAAGACCGCCAGGGCTAAAATGACGGGGGCACCGCCAACAGGCTGGCGGTGCCCCGCTGGGCATTCTGACCGCGGCGGTTCGGCCGCGGTTAGAAGTGGAAAACCGGCGGTCTCCCGCCGGTTTTCCGCTGCCCAAATGAATCCTCCATGGCGGCGCAGCAAGCTGCGCCGCCATGGAGGATTCTGACACCCCATACCGCCATCCTGTTCCTGGCGGTTCTCCCGCCAGGAACAGGATGGCGGTATGGGGTGTCGCGGGGCCCCCGTAAGAGGGCCCCAAAAAGAATTTCAGTGTCTGCTTTGCAGACACTGAAATTTGCGACGGGTGCAACTGCACCCGTCGCACCTTCCCACTCCGCCGGCTCAATTCTGAGCCGGCGTCCTCGTGGGAAGGTAGTTTTACACTGGGCTGGCGGGCGGCCTTTTGGCAGTCGCCCGCCAGCCCAGTGTAAAACACAGAATAGCCGCAGCAGTCTTCCGACCGCGGTGCGGTATTCTGGAGGGGGGAAGTCTGGTGGGCGGCCTCCGCCGCCCGCCAGACTTAGAATCACCCCCTTTGTTTCTTAAGCCGGCCACATTCCAACTTAACAGGGAAAACTGTCTGTCACCACCATGGCTATTACAATGCACCTAACTTCCTTGACCCCTTTCCCTCGATAAGGTATTTAACAAAGGCAAGGAAGTGGTGGAAGAGGCCCATTTTAAAGCAGGCTCAACATGATGTGAAAACACACTATGATAAGAAGCGGGTCTAAAGAGGACACCCTGTCCAATTCCCTACCCCCAACACATAAGGATACCTTTTGTAGGCCCCTATACTGTCAGTCCACCTCGTTAAGATCTACCAATGGATCAAAACGATTTTTACATATAACACTGGAAACACCTAGGAAGGACTGTACTAGGCGAGCCGAAGAAGGAATCATGGGCTTTCGGAGGTTATTTGGTCTAGAGAAAAAGCCAAGAGGTAACACTCTAATTTTATTAGGGTTGCCAAGAGTCTCAAAAGGCTGGAAAAGATTTGTCTCTGCCAGGCGTGGATACCTAAAATTGACAATAATAAAGTCACCAGAGATACATTGATCAGAGGGACCAATCCAGGCGACACGGCGAGTCAGCAAGATATTTCCATAATCACAGACATCAAACTTGAACTAACCAGTGACAAACCATATTTTGAAGTTAGGGAGTAGATTCTGAATGTGAGTTGGACACAGAAGGAACACCGGCCAAAAAAACAACATATGGACAGCAAGCAGGAGGAAGATTATTCACTGGTAAGTATGAAGATGATGTAACGGCTAAAGACTCTTGTGGCGCCACATTAGAAACTGTTGAAGACACATTTGGAGCAGGTAGATTAACTATAGGAGCTAAGGTGGATGCATGCTGCTTATCTTGCAAACATAGGCCAGGGCGCAGTCGACTGCTTCTTGCTATCTCTTCCCGACTAGTACTTTCAAGGGGGAGAACATTCAATGAAGAAGGATGGCCCGAAGGGCTCTTTTAAGGGTTACTTGTGGCAACTGTAGGCCCCATCGGGAGCAACCTTTGCTGTCGCTGACATAATCTTAAATCTTTTCTCTACTGCTACTTTTAATTTCCCCAATCTATCTCTCAGGGGGGTTATAAACTTTTGGACGACGATATCCCAGTCCGGTATTTGTATCGTACCCAGGTTGACTGTTTCACCTTGCTCTCCTACAGCTGACCCTCTCATAGGAGGTGAAGGGGCATCAATAGTCCTGGCTTTCCTCTTACGCTTAGTGGCAGGTGAGGATTTAGTTATAGATCGATTTGGGTGCTACACATGAGGATTAGATGCCATACTACTGACCATAAAGGCATCTGAACTAATTAAAGGGATGAGGCAGTTTAAGTTGCTGATAGCCTGCCCTCCTATCTCAGTTTCTACATCTGGCGTCCCTATAATAGCAGTGTAGGGGGAACCTGCGCAGCCCAAGGAAACGCCTCTCTGCCAAATCAATCTCCTTGGGGACAACACTAACTGCTCGCGCCAAAAAGGAATCAATGGTTGTAGAATTGCATCCTATTGGGGTCTTACTGCAGGCTACCCTCTTCTTGCCCATGGCTGCTTTCTAACCAAATATAGCCCGCTACCAATGGTAGGCTAGTTAAGGCCCTGTAGCACACTTTATTGCATGCCCTACTTTGCACACCACTTTCTGTACTATATGAGACAACATTCAGTGACTATACAGGAAAAGGAAAAAGAAAAAAACAAGAGAGTGAGCCCAGCCCAGCCTCTTCCGGGCGTGGATACACACACCCTTGGCCCAGGCCTTGCCCGCATGTGTCCCGTGCAGCTGTGATTTGCCCGTGCTTTCTAGCGCTCATTAGTGGTCACGACTGTGAGCAGCTAGTCCCCAAGATGGCTGCCTCCAGGGGCCAAAAGGGGTCTGGAATATGTAGTCCCGCACAAGCGGTTCAGCGCGTAGCCAGCGTGTCATGGGCCCTTGTACAAAGAAGGAAATGAGAACCCTGGCTGCTGTTTGAACTGTGAAATACAATAATAGCCAGAGTTTAGTGGACCCTTTATGCCTCTGGGCCCCGGTGTGCTGCACCAGTGGTATTACACATGGTATGAGTGAGCTTGTTAAACTTGCAGTCAGGCTGATGAGTAGCAATCCCTGTACAAGCCATGAGGGCAAGAACGAGAGTGGCACGTTATATTCCTTGAGGGAACGCGTTCCAGAAGCCCGGCTATCACTATGCTAGTAACTATGTTGTATGTATAATTATCGATTTCTCTATGCTGCTTTTGATCTGGGGCTTCGCTGTACAAGGGATGATGTCTATATTCAGTTTACGAACCGACTGTGTACACAGTAATCTTTGGGACAGTCAGAGTAGTCCGTGATCTTGGACCATCACCGCTTCAACCATATCTCCCGTTGCAACACCTGGATAGAGCAACTGTATCGCACTCAGAGCTTTTACTTGTGAGCTACTGCACTCATTTAATTTCACAATGGAAGTACCTGCACCACTCCACACTTGCACAATACCTTTAATAGAACAGCACCAGTAACTCTAAGTAGCAAACGTGTGCTCTAGGTTATTGATTATACTCCATTGCAAACCGTTATAGGTTTTTCAGGACCCTCTACTATGCCAGAAAAATATATTTAAGAATATGGTTCTCATTTCTTGGACAGACTATACTGCAAAGCGTGTCTGCAACTCCAACGCATATTGAAACATAAGTGATACCTACCAAAAAGAAAACACATTACACAACACTTTAGATATAATAAGTTATTCAGAGGCCCACCACAATGCTGTTAACTGCGACTGAAGAAAATCCAAGGGTTGGAAGGATCACAAGAAACAAAACAAAAGTATCCAGAAAATCTTTATGATTAGAATACTTTGTACTACAAAGAAAAGAAGGTGATGACAAGACTAAACTAGGCATTAGTTTCAGATTTCACAGGAAAGGAGTAATAAAACAAGCCACCTCCTTCTGTCTTAAATACTGTTCCTGTGTTGGGGGGGGGGAGGCAAAGGTTACTGGAGGAGTTTGGGGGTCAGGGAGACTGAGGAAGCTACCATCCCTGCCCAGCCCATCAGGATTTTAAGGAAAACAAGTGCAAGAACTAGATAGAGCCAGGTAGGATGGCCCGGGAAGAATGGATTAGAGGAGGCAGAGCGCGTATTTCTGTACTGCAATTGTATCTGGTACCTATGTAATGCGCAGTCACATACCCGCAGGAACCAATGTTGAGAAGCAGTTGGCAGGGATTCCCCATCCAATCCAAAACCAGCGTACAGTTTCCGAGCCACCGCAGCCATTGAATAACTTGACCAAAAACACTTCACCAATTCTGCTACAAGCAATCGTCAACCAAACCAAGATTACTTCTCTTTCCAGCCAGTTTTAATCCCAGAGGGTGCCACACTAAACCTCCAGACTCCTAGTACGCTGTACGATTATGATATACAATGTCCCTTGCCGTGAAGGAGTGATCACAACACAAACAGCATATTTCTGCTCCATTTAATAAACTTCTACAGAAAATGATGCAGAGGCGTTAGTCATCTGGTTCTTTGTGCAGTGTTTTTCCTACCGTGATGGGGGATGTATTCAAGGTGTAAAATGCACGCTCAATCGGAGTGAAGGAATCACCCGGCCTCCTGAGCGCTGAGGGAGCAGCTGTAGGGCACCGTGCTAATCAAATGAAAGGTGTGTGAAGGTGAAACATGATAGCGACACTGTGACAGGATTTACAGGCTTGTGTTCGCTTACGCTCGAAATGGAAAGGCATGGGGACCAGCTGTGCGTACATAGAGCCTTCCCATTGGGAAGGGAGGAAAGTCTTGGAATGCACAGCAAATGTGACCAGATAAGACTAAGATTTATAGCCCCATTTACAGCACAGCTCAGAAAGATAAGCACTTCTCTCCAGTGCTCCAGATGAAAGATCAAAGTAGTCCCTCAACACATCTTAAAATCAGGAGCAGTGTATTTAGATAGTAGTTGGTCAGATCTCCTAGGAGGTAAAAAAGAAAAAAAGGTGGGACAAAAAGTAAGATTTCCCAGTAGCAAGCAAGGATTTTTAAAGGACACTGTCATACAAAAATCACAATGACTGGGTGGAGCGGAATCTCACAAACCTTTTACAACAGGTCGCTGAGCGACAGCGCACGCGCTGTCTAGGCTCAACCTAAAAAGGAAAGTTTGGACTTTGCCATTACTTTAAATGGAACAGTAAAGTTAGCAGCTTAAGAAACTGCTCTGCCAGCCTGCAATGTCAGTCTGCGTCTCATGTTTTACCTTGTCAAAGTTGTGGTGGAACAACCAATTTCGTAGCCCAAGAGGGGCATTTAACTCGCAGGCTCTGGTGCCCTTGGTACCACATACTAGGGAAGTTATGCTATGATGGGTGAGCCAACTAGACATATGCCTTTTAAAGGGTCAGAGCACTGGCACTGAGACCAGCATTTGTTTAAAGTTATCAAAATGTGAGGGTGGACCCTACAAAAAGCCAAGTTCCTTACAGAGAGCACTGTACATTTACGCTCATTCACAAGATTACAATTTGCACTCAGAGGAGGGAGCAATAGAAGCACACAAGGTACAGAGGTCCTGATTACCAGTACACCAAATAAAATCTAACACAGCAGGTTTGCAAAGTTCTCAGGTGGAATAAATAGCACCTGTTATTTGTTTTGTTCAACAAATGGTGCTGAATATGCAGATTTTGGTGTTATTTACTGGACATTTTACCACTGGTGAATTTCGGTGGTATTGACTTGACAAAATTTATCAGGGGAAAATTGCAGGTGCACAATATTTGCTGCTCAACTCTAACTCCTACATGTGGTAACAGCAGGTACCACGCACAGCGTGATTTGCTGCAGCTCTCTGAATCGGTGCCCCATAAATAAGACCATGCCCTAAAGCACCTGTCACTTCCTGATCAGCTAAAGGCAATTCCTTTTTTGTCACAGTTACAGGCTGTATTGTAATTATAGAAACGTCTTATATTTTGCTTAGTTTCTTTTTTTATTTACTGGTGTGCATGAGGGGAAGAGCAAAGACAAGGAGACCTATTGTTTGTGGCCCTTTTTGAACAAAACAAAAAAAAACGAAAAAGGTTAAACAAAATGGCCTACACATAGACAACCATCCCATTGTACATAACCCTCACATAGTATATAAAGCTACTATTGTATTTAACTCCCCCATAATGGATACTTCCTGCCTTAGTATACACAATGTCTAATGCCATTGTATATAAATTGCAGCATAACAAAACACAGAGAGAAATTGAATTGGATGCAACATGTAACAGCCTACACAGGAGCAAGAAGGTGAAATAATTTATCTTCACAAGGATACTATTTGCCACTGAAAAAAATCACAAACCTAGCATTTGATCTAAAAGGCAACACCATCACTGAAATAAGCACTGGCAAAGCAATTAGGTCTGGCTTTGGCTGGCGAGCTATTTGCTTTAAGAATGCTAATTTCCTTTGAATGTTTATAAAGTGTAACAAAAATCTTTCCAAGATTGAGTGGGCACATCTGCAGAGGACGACTTTCTTTTAATAGTTTTTGTTGTACTCAATCAAAAACCATTTCAAATCCCTCTCCCCACATACACACAGGAAGCTATCTAGGAGAGTTTTTGGTATATAGTTTAACAAACGTTATTAAATGATAGACTCTCATGCATTGCATACAGGTACACACATGAATAGTCAGATTCAAATGATTTCTGTTATACTTCAATGCAAACCATTCAAGGATGGTCGATGCAGGTGCATACACCAGCAGCAATAGTTTTGGTAAATATTTGAAAAAACATTAAAAGATTGCCGTCTGTGTATGTGTATGAGTATACATGCACAGGCGTATAACTCTGATTGGGTATAAAGCCCATGTAAAGATGATTGCTACCTGCACTGAGCATGCGGTACGCTGTTCACTGCAAGTGTCCTCGAGGATCTGGTAGCAGCCTCTAGAGAGCTGCTAAGTCCTCACAATTTTTTTTTTTTTCTATGGAAAAAAATATATTTTTAAAAAAGGGGCACAGCCCACAACTGGCACTGAATGAGGCTACTTTTCGGGCACACAAGGCATAAACAAAATACCATCACTCACAGTGAGGGGAGCTAACAGCTGCTCTTTGCACAAGTAATTTTATGAGCAGGGTTGGTGTTTCTCCAAGATAGGAAAAGCCTACACCCAACGTTACAGCTTGTGTGTGAATTTACATGACTTTGTGTTTGGACACCCCATCGGACACAATCCTTACTGCAGCACAAAAGCATAAGAGAGCTGGAGACTAAATAAAATGTAGTCTTCATTGTCAGCACCAAGCAACAGCTACACATGAATACCAGGGGATCTCAGACAGCAAAGAACTTGAGACTCCTTTCAAGGGAGAGTGAGAGTCAAGAACCAGCTACTCCATCGCAAAGTACTACCATTGACCACAAACAGCACTCAAGAAGGTAGAACTGAATAGTCTTACAGTCTCGCCTTTACATGATATGTGACAGAGGATTCTAAAGGATCCCAGATAAAGACACTATCTCAAGGAGAGCAAAGAAAGAGCTGAGGACTGAGATACAGTAGACACCAACCACTGCATCACTAAGTTGCTATGGTTAAAATGATACGGATCACTGCACCACACAAAAATGTATTATGTAAAACCCAATTAGCCCACAACATGCAAACATGTGATAGGGATGTAATCCTGTTGTGGGAACAACCAAACTTGAAGTTGCATTGTCAGAGCTCAGCAGCATTTATACACATGAGGTTTGGGAGTCTCACAAAGCCAGGGGTGTTGAACTAATCATAGTGGAGCAATCCTAGTGAAAGTCAAAAAAGGAACTGGCAATGAAGAAACCATGATAAATCAGCAACATCCACACACAGTGCAGCCTCGTAATTTTAAAGCTTCCAGCCTGGGCATATTCATCGAAGTGAGGTAATCATTCTAAAATATCAAAAACAGAGCTAAAGAAAAAGTCTGCCTAGGAACAAAGGTTTTTCCAGCAACAGCTATTCCAAACACAGCCTGTGAAAATTAGTGGATGGCAAAGAACAGAAAATGTGAGAATAAAATTGCACTTTAATTTTATGTATTTCACACAAGGGATGGACGTTCAATTTATAATCCGCCTTGACAATTTATGATTATGCACAAGTACCACGGTTTGTGGTCACTCACAAACTTCTCCCAAATGTTCCCACTCTAGAAATGGTCAGAGGTTTATTCCGGGCAAGGGCTACAGTAAATCCCTTTTCAGTGTGGGAAGGGTGAATGAAACGCCCCCAAATGTCACTGGAGGCATAGGAGTTTCTCCACTGGGCAAAGTATTGGGGGATTACTTATACCTCCAAAAAGCACTGCATATACCTGCCTATAAACAGCATGGAATTCCAGGGAAATTGCCAATTCCCCAAAATTGTCAGCTTTTGCTGGCGTGTGCTTCTTATTATTTTGGAAATACTGTGATCCATGCTGGCTGTGCTTGCAGCTTACTGTATTGCACAGAGTACTTACCATAACAGTAAAAGCAATAATAAATCATATATACACGCTGGAATATCTTGTATACTTAGATGCAGGTCTCACTGTGGTAGCGGATGATTCCTCTTTCTCAAACCCAAAGCCTTGTACTAATCCCAAATCGAAATAATGGAAAAAGATCCATGAAAGGTTTAACATGACCAACTGTGAAGCCTAGTTCCTTCACACTATCTTGGGAGGGCACCAATGTACCACAGCAACATTATTGCTTTAGGATGTAATTGCCAATTATCCGTATTGCTTTTGGATGTAATTACCAATTATCCGAAATAATAAAACAGAATAAATTGGAATACCTCTGCAGGTATTTACAGAAAATAATAATATATTACAGTCAAAACAACGAAAGGCTGCCTCACAATTAAGGAATATGTCTCTATGGGAAAACATATCCATGTTTATTGTGTTCAAAGCTGCATTCACACTCTACTAAACAATATAAGGAAATTAAATTAATTTAAGGGGGGCTGGTAAAGGGAAGGGTTGCTGGTTTGCCTTTACTATGAAACTCAAACCTGTTTGTCCATCTGCACCCCATCCGCATGCATAGATCTCGCCTTTCTCCGTTCTGAACAGACTGTGGTCTTGTCCGCAGGAAATCTGCAAAGATATAAATTAAAATAAAACAAAGTGAGCACATGACCACAGAACATCCACATTGTAGCACGTGTAATAACGTTTATTTAAAAGAGTGACAAAAATGAAAGGTACTGGTGTATTATCGGTTTGGTCCTTTATTGACACCACAGAAACAGAACCACCAGCCAATCAATCAGTCCTAAAGCAGTATCAGGCACTTTTTTCTATCTTTTATTGCAAATCCACCCTTGCTACTTGATACAATAACCAGATACAAGGGTATTCGTTGCAGTCTTATTTTTAGGTCGAGCCTAGGCAGCGCGCATTTGCTGTCTCTAGAGACATGATGTATCTCCTCTGTGGGCTTTGTCCACACCCATAGTTTCTCATTGGTACCTTGTAGCGCCCCTTGTATAATCTTGCTTTTCTATGGTCCCTTTGTTGTCTTTGTTCTGCCTTTTTTCTTTCAGCTTGTTCATAATTGCGGCTGAACCTCCTGCTCCATTGCTTGGTAAATTTTCATTTCAATGTTGTTTTGCCAGGTTTCCCAGGAGTTCATAAGGCACTGCAGCCTCTCCCACTCCTCCACTCCCCCACTCCCTCCCTGTGTACTTATTTCCCCTTTAGCGCAAACTCTACCCAAAGGTACTGGAGTGCTTAACAGGAATGTTTTCACAGGGCAATTAGGTGATTTGCTCAACTCATATGTTTTTGAGCCAATGCAGAGATTCGAACCTGGCCACCTCTCCAATTTAACAGTGCTTGCTGCTTACAAAGGAATTGAGCCAGCCGGCCTGTACCCGGTCATAATACACGTCACTTCTGGCTGCGACGATCGCGGACAAATGTACTGAGCTGTTTATCATCGTCAACATTACTGATGATAAAAGAAAGAATAATGTTACCGACGCTTGCAGTCATTCTAAGGCATTCCATGGGCCACGACAAAAGGGAAATGCTCGTCCAGATTTTCACTTGCATTTTGAACTGCTACAAAAATAAACACAATTAAGCAGCGTTATCTGATGTAAAATAGATATGTTTTATATGAAGCGGTTAGATTGATAATGTATTGTAACTCATACTGTGCAAATATATGTCTAAATATATACCTTTTTAATGATGGGTAAGAAACGCTTATGCTTTGTACAATGGTACTCTTATTTGAACTGGAGAAATTAATTTTGCCTTTGCTACTGAATCAGAGCGCCACACCAATAGGACTGCTCAGTTACACCTACCCTACACGAGCTGCTTGCTCTTTTCAAAGTATTTCCTCGGTCGCAAGATCGTTCGTCACATCCCAGAGCAGTTCCTCACTCTACCTTGTTTTAAAAAACGATACGACGCGGTACACATTGTCCACGTAATAGCACCTTTTTTTTTTTTTTCTTACCTCATCTGCCCGCATCCTGTTTTTCTACCCTCTAACAGTCTGATTACCTACCCCCAGCATTACCCACACCTACCTGATTGCCAAAGCCAATAGTTCGCCCACAGGCAAGAGCTATTGGCTTTACCAATGCTTGTTTTTAATAAAGGGTTATAACAGCATCAAACTCCTAACTGAAATCAACATCCTAATTACGTTTAGGTTGCAGATAGAACATGCCTTACACAAGACGTGTCTGGACCTTTGTGCACCTCTCCGAAACCCCAAAGTATAGCTCAGGTGTTTCCTTTAGCCTACATGCCACGTAACGTTTTGCAGCACTCACTATCTCACTGAAACGGTACGCCGGCCCATCATCTTAAAGGATGAATGGCTGCCATTTCAACAATGTGTGCTATTTTCTCCTTTGTGCTGCCTTGAGTGGAAGCAATTCCTTTTGACAGAAGTACTCCTTTCCTAGTAAAATTAGCAAGATTTATTTTCTACAGAAATCTTTTCTACTGACATAGCAAGATTCCATTTCTACTGAATTTGGTGAGATTTAGCTTCTGTGTGCAACACTGTAAAACCCAGATTTTACAGCTTCACAGTGCATTGCAGATGAAGATGCGGACCCTTGAAATAAGTCAGAAGGGCAGGGAGGTGAGCATTGTTTAATTTGAGTATAGATGGTGCTGAATGCTCATGTTTCCTCTTTTGTACCAGTCAGTTTTTTTAAAATTTCTTTTAGTAGCTTTGCTTGACACATTTCACATTGCTGCTCTTCAGATCAAGAATGAGGGATATACTATGGGGAATGACTTCATTAATGACGGTTTTAGGTCATAACTTATAACACTGAATATGCACATTTATAAGATCCTGTCTTGTTGTTTCAATTATGGTATTTAGGTAGGGGGCGGGGGTTTCATTACATTTGATTATAATGTGTTAAAGGTGTTTTAGAACTTGTTTTTCCTTCCATATATTTGTATAATATATGGAAGAGAATATCAATGACTATGGTGATGATCTCTTTCATTGTCATTATCTAATGTGCTGTTATTACACTCCAAGGCTGCTTCAAAGCACTACGAGAAAACACAAATGCAAAAGAAAGGATAGGAAAACGAGAGAGGGGAAAAATCATGCTGGTTATTTGTACAGAGCATACTTCACCCAAACGTTGCTTCAAAGTGCTGGATGGCTCCTAACCCCTGGTCTTGTGTTCCCCTCTTTCCTATAATGTTCTCCACATGGCAGTTTGAAGCAGCCTTGGACCTGGTATAGTGGTTTTCAAACTTTTTAATGCCACGCCTCCAGTGGAAAACAAAAATAAATGGGCACTCACTCCAAATTTTCCACAATTATTTTTATTGAGTTGGCAATGTTTAAATGTGTCTAGACTTATTTAAACACTGCAGTTAAGTTCTGTTACCTTTTTAAAAATGAAATAAATGTTTTTCTGCTTAAAACAAGTCACTGTTATCTGCATAATGCTTCTTTTGGCCAGAGTGTGGCGCTCCCCGTGGGATCCCTTCGGGCCCACCCCACCAGGGGGGCCTGTTAAACCTAACAACCCTTTTCTGGTCCCTTGCAGCACTTGAAGATAGACTTAGGACCACATGACACTAGACAAATAAGCATTCCATATTAGTACCTATTTTTCTTCTTTCCTCTTTGCACTTTCTGTTTTCCTGTTGCCTCCTCCATCCTACTGCTCTCTCCCAGCCCTATCAAGCAGCCACAGATTTGCCAAAGTGCTTTACAAGCAAACACCGCATCATGTAATGAAAACACCATATTTGGGGATAATTCATTTAACTGTTTCAGCTCTTTGAGAATGTATCTTCAAATTATCATACCAGAGTTGTGCTGAGCTCTTGGTCATTTTCCCCCAGTTACAGTGCTGGTGTAAAGAAACTAGGCATGAAACGATGAGGCACTACAAACCCAAGTCTGGTTCGTGCCATCAGCTGAAATATCGGCACTGACTTGAAAGGTATCTATCACAATGGGCTAAGGGATAGAGTTCACTGAGGAAGCAGATACTGTTTTGCTTTATCAGATGTCAGTATCATAGTCTGATCAGGATCTGTGACCAGGAGATCGCAAAATTGTGGCCAGCTGTTGCCCAACATATGCCAGAAAGAGCCTTACTGAATCATGGATTTAAGATAAGCACTGTTAATAGGAGTTTAAATTAATTTACAACCAATGTATGTAAAACTATCTTTTGTTGATACATAGACATGTTTTCCATAAGAGTAGGCATTTTCTCTAGATCACGTGACGTTTCAGCATAGGTAAGTACATTGTACTTTACACACGGTCTCTTTAGTGGGTCACCATTCACATCACTATTAAGAAAGTACATTTCCAGACACATATGAGCTTTTATGTTTGTTGTTTATTTATCTACTGCGCTTCTGGAGTACATTGTGCATTCACGATCTGCACGATGCTTTAATTTAGTTCTGTAGTGTAATTACATTAGAACAAGTGACTTAAAAAGGACTATTGCGTGCAGCATAAATACACCAATGTGCACTGACTTTTTTCAAACTAATCTTCAGAACGGTAAACACCACTGATTTTGGTGGCCAGTGTGCTACACTTGCTTAGGTAGTTCACACAGTTCTTTGCCCTTGGCCTGAGCGCACACAGCCCCGTTACACACATGCAGAGAGGGGGGAAAACATCGAACACTGGTTCTGACCCGTCCTACAAACAAGGAAGCCATTCCCTCGTAGTCTGTGTCAGATTCCAGTCCAGCCACTGTACACAAAATCCTATTTCCATTTCACCACCAACGCAATGAATATGTGAACTGTCCTGGCTTTTTCAGACTGCTCCACTTTCCCAGACTACTGATTTTACCAATGATAAAGCCGGATTGTCCTCAATATATGGCAGCAATGCATAATGTAACATGTGCGTAACTACACCAACTGGCTGTCAGGAAGAGGAGGATGGGTCCAATCTACTTGCGCCCCTTCCAAAGGTGTCCATCAGATACAGGCATCACTGTGGTGCAATGTGAGTAAGTAATGTCTCCTGTTACAAGGTGCAATATTGACTCTTTTGCCTTCATTTAGGCATAAGGGGAAACTTCAGCCTGCATTCCCTAGCGCAATCTATTAAAATGCATATCACCCAAGTGGTCTTCAGTTGCCAGAAGTGTAACATTTCTACTTGTACTGGTCTCAGGTCTACCCATCCCAACCAGCATATCCTAGACATTTGCTTTAGAAGTTAATTTCTACATAAAAATGAACACTTTTTATGTTAGAATCCCATATCTGTGATGTTTTTCAATGATCTACTTACATCCCCGTTTTTCCACAGTAGACACAGGTTGTTACTAAATTCGGTCTTATTTGATTGGTAGTAATAGGCCTGTATTATCTTAACAACTATGTTTATGGATTGCACCAATAGCCAATGTACCCCCAAAGAAAGGACTCCAGTCAAGCTCACAGTACTGCAAAAGGAGGTCTTACCAATGATTTGCAACAGTTAAATCTACAGTACAGACAAAGGGGTCTGGGTGACTAAGATTTATCTGCGATTGGGTTTTAATCCTGAAAATGAAGGAATAAGTTGCACATATGTTGGAAATAAGACACCACCACTCGCTGAAAAGGCTTTGCAAAACAAGACCACTGCATACAACTGAATCAAGCATATTGGCATTATCTGGTATACAATTTTCAGTTGAAAAAAGGTTTCCTTACCTGGGTAATTTTGCTGTCAAAGTTCTGCAGTTTGTGAATAAGTTGACTTTCACTACCAAGAAAAACAGTGACAAAAGAAAATACATATAATTAATTCGGCATCGCACAAGTCTGACAACTTTTTTTGAAACATTAGGCCTGCATAGATATCTGCAAGATAGCAGTGCTCAGAATCTATTTTTGTTACGACCGCACATTTCCTCCGCCGAGAAGCATACCCCTTCTGTACAAATGTCTTTCACAGACTCTGCCAGTAAATTCAGTAACCTCGAACATTTTTGCCTCCCCTTCCACTTTTTCTATTTTTCATTTCCTCTTCTCTTTTTCCTCAGTACCGTTTTTGTGTTCTTGTACGCTGGCTGACATTTATTTAAACCGAGTACACTTGTCTTCTTATGTTTTCTCAACTTTTTGCCGATATTTCCCCTTGTGTGCTCTGCTCGGTTCTCCATATTCCCTCTCCTTTGCTTTCCTGTCTGGGCCCACCTCCAAACAGTCTTTCTCTAACCACCAAGAGCAGTCCTTTCAGCTGCTACTCTTTTTTCAAGTAATGCTTTTCTTTGCATTCGTGAAAGCTTACTTGTACAGTGAATTAAGTCTTTCGTACTCTTGTTTTTGAGTAGTATTGTTTTGAGGTGATAAAACTGAAGGACTGGGTTAGTACTTAACATGGCAGCCTGGTCATAATAGATTGTTGAAGGTGGTTGGCGTGCACTTTTCAGCCAGTAGCACAATTGGAACGCTGCCCAGAGTTCTCAACCACAAATGCTGTTTGCAATACATATTTTATCATACCCTCGAATTACAATCTGCGTTTTACTTTCATTGATGAGGCCAATCAAGGTAAAAACACAGTAAAAAAATGAATGAAGTAATAAATGAGCTATTACACACTACAATGAACTGAACGTGTGCATGATTAGCCATGGTTATGCTTTATTAGATCAAACTAAAAACGGCAGCACTTCATGAAAAACATGATGGAAGGTTACTATATGAATCAGGTCCTTCAGTACTGAGGTTACAAGGTCAAATATTTAACAAGTATTGGTAAAGACAATAGGTCTCGCCTCAACATCACATTGGCTTTTTCAATTTTATTTTTTAGCAGTGCGGCTGAGGTGCACAATGGATGGAAGTTACAAAAAAAGAACAGAGCTTTGACATGGCTAGAGCTGGCCGCATCATAGTGTTTTTTTATTTCGAGCGCGCAAGCGCTTTGACCTGGTGTGAGTATTGTGGGCTTTTAACCACACCCACCGCACTCCCATCACTTTCACTAATTCGTTGGTGTGCCTTTCAGAAATCCTTTGTTTTCATTGGTAAATGCTTTCCGTTTGTCCCTCCTTTGGGAGGTATTGTTCCCGCCTTGCAGACTGCCCCTGTTACATGGATAATTGTGCAACTTGTTAGATGGATAATTGCATGACTGCTGAGACGTTTGACTGTAAACAAACTTCTCTTTCCTTTTCTGTCTCTCCTTAGCACTCATGCTCATGGCGCTTTGGTTCGGCTCGCTTATGTCAACTGTTTTACTTTTCATTTCAACTTATGTGGCAAGAAAAGTCCTGTGGATACTTTTCAATTTAATTTATGTGGCAAGAAAAGTCCTATTAGGAATTTACAACACTGATAACTCTAACTCAAGCAAATGCGAGATTCAGTGCATTGCAAATGCTTGTTATGACTGGAAGGAGGGTGTGTGGGGCAGGAGGCAACATGGAGGAGGGGGAGACAGACAAATGGAGTGTTTGCCGGTGTGGGGGGGGGGGGGGGGGGAAGCACTATGACTAAGCCGGAAGTGTCGGCATTATATTGTTTTTTTATGCCAGGAAGATAACAGGGGCAAAGGAGGAAGGGCAGGGAAAAAAACACCGCTATGACTCAGTCAGCAGTGCCCCCATCATAGTGCTTTTTTCGTTACGGAGGGTAGGGAGCAACAAGCACAACAGAAGAGCGGGTGGGCGCTGGTGGCAACAGGCACAACGGGAGGGGGGTAACGAACAAAAGCAGGGAGGCAACACGGACAATGGGAGAGGGGAGGATGGGAGCAAGGCGTCAACATGGACAACAGGAGGGTGGGAGCAAGTTTACAACATGAACAACAGGAGGCAGAGGGTGGGTGCAAGGAAGCAACACAGACAACACGAAGGGGGAGTTTGGGAGAAAGCTGAAACAGACAACAGGATGGGGGAGGATGGGAGCAAGCCGACTCGGACAATGGGAGGAAGAAGGGTGGGTGGGGGCAAGCATACAGACAGGTGAGGAACACAGAGGAAGATGAAGTACACAAGTGATACATCTATGATCCAGGGGAGGGACAAAAACATCAAGAGGAAGAAAGCCTACAGTAGCTAACCATTAAGAAAAAAGCTAATGAGGGATATTGAAGCCAACCAATAGTAAGTAATAGGCAGTCTCTAAACACACTGATAGAAAAAGAAGGTCTCAAAGAGACAGACATGCATTGTCAAAGCAACATCTAAATAGGTGACCAATATGAAGGGTCCCAAAGATGCACTCGGATTCCAACTACAGAGAATTTTCATAGAGTCGCTATTTAATGCTAAAGAAAAATAAGCCATAAACCATCTTTTTTAGGCTCTGCGGACAATACACATTTTGAAGCTCTCTATAGTTAGACTTAAATATTGGTATAAACTGCATATTTCTGTTACCCATTTATACACACAGATCGCATGTCAGGAAGGAAATCGATCTATCAGGCCATTACTAGCTTAAAGAGCCAGCTATGTATCCATCTCTAATGCAGCCATCTTTTTAGATTCTGGCCCATCAACAGGTGTCCGGTTTGTGGTTTGCACTACTGACCTTCAAAAAACCTTTTAAAAAAACAGACTGTTTCCTGACGTTTTTTTAAACCAGTATACCTTTGGCATGTCTCTTTTAGATATGGAACTAAGACCTTCTACAACTTTGCTGTATAAGCTTCGAGTCTGCAGTCTCAGACCCAGTTGTTCAGGGGTTGTATTACAGATGGGATAGCTCTTGTATCCAAAAAATGAGCCTTCAATGCTTTTTCAAGAAAAGTGTTTAGGTTGTCCTTCAGCCTAAAATATTGGGCAAATTGAGCTCCCTTTAGGCTATAAGATTAGGTCCAAGTTGCCAGCTTAACCAAGTGTCACAATGAAACATACTATTATACCCAAACCATATTTGACCGGTAAAGGAATCCAGGTTTAAAATGCAGAGTTTTAGTCAAAACACAAGGCCAACTTTTAAGGCTCCAGAGCACAGATTCACAGCATAAAACATAGGCTGGGGGTGGGGGGACTAGCCTATGAAGATTATAATTTAAGCTAGCAAGACTCATTACTGCTCAATATAGGGCAATGGCAACTGGAGATACACTGATCACATAAAATCTCATCAAAGGCATAGTTGAACCTTTGCAATTTATGGTAAAATTGTCATACTGGGATTGGTATATTCAATGCTCTCATTCACTAGTGCATTCCATGTGCCCCCATCCCCTCAAACCAGATACTAGTTAGGAGTAGATACAAATAGTTGAACTTAGATGTCTTTAAGCGGATCCGTAACAAATTTGATTGTCAATGCTTTTGTTTAAGTTATTGTATAGACCATTGAAAGCAGCAAAATGCAAAGTGGCCAGAGAAAGTTTCTGAAATCCTTTATGAGACTAAGAGGAAGAAAACAAACTCATTAGTGTAAAGCAAGACTGACCAATGATCTTTGAGCCAAAGCACTTTTTAACAGTAGTGTAGGAAATGACTATATTTTGTGTGGTGTACCCCCCAGATTTTTGCCTCAACTGTTTTTGTTGGGTATGAAACTCTGTGTAGGTAAAGTATCCCTTTCAACATGATGAAATTGGTATACCCCTAACCGGCATATTTAGCTTACCTATAAGTCCCTATTACATGGTAGAAAGTGTAGCCAGGTCCTGTAAGTTATTGCCTCTAGTGAGCTGCAGCACCCATTTCAGTGACAGTGAAAACAAGACTGCAGGCCTACCATTTATAGCCTGGTTATGCAGTTTGAAAACTGCAAATTCGGCCTATTAAAGCAAACCCTTTCCACCTAAACCTTCCTTTTAAATATTGATAAGTCACCCGTAAGTGGGCCTTACTGCTCAAAAGGCAGTGTGTGTGGTATATAAACTTATGATATGTATAAGTTTAATGTTAAACTGTGCAAAAGCAAAAAAACGGATTTCCACTGTAGCAATGTTTGTTACATAGGAAAATACTTGATTACATGATTATATTTAATAGTGCAAATTTTGGTTAGGAAACAGAAATATAATTTATAGACTGTCTTTAATAGTTATTCCAAATCCAATAAAAAAATAATGGTAATATCAATTTTTAACTATTAAAGAAAATGTACTTTTAGAAAGTAACTTTTCCCCTGCCTAAAGCCTCTAGAGGCCCATTTGCATGAGCTTCAACTGTCACTTGGCAGACAAATAGCCCTTTGTGAAGGAAGGAGTGAAAGCTTATCAGCATAGGACAAAAGACTGGGTGACAGGAGGCGTTTCTGATACTCTGGCCGGATGAACATTTGTTCTTTGGTCAGGAACTTGATTAACTTCGACAAGGCCTATCCCTGTTGCAGGCAAATGTTACTTGACACTTCAGCAGGGATATTCTTTGTTCCCTCAGTCAAGCAGGGACCAATGGAGAGGAACTACCCCCAGAAATGGTTTAGAGTGACCAGAGGAGGGGGGAGGAGCTAAAATGGCGGCCGGGAAGTACGCGTAAGGTGTGAGCTCCGTGCCGAGCTCACCAGATTCATCCTGATAGGTGCCCTCGGAGTGCTCCCGGACACCCGCGGACACAGGATCCGACCTGGAGGAGCCGGCGCTCTGCTGCGGAACCAGGAGGTGCCGCAGACAACACTGTGCTGGCGGCGGCTGCTCCACGAAGCTGCTCCGGCATCGACAGGAACCTGCGGAGGCCCGGGAGGAGCGCGCCGCTCCTTACGGATTTGACCGGCTGTGACGGGAGGCGGTGAGTGGGCGTGCTGGGGTGGCGGCCCCTGACCCGGAGGACCCGGGACGGATCGCGGCTCTGCTCCTTTTCCTCCCCACCCTTGCTCCCACCCCCGCGCCGGTCGGGGACTGAGACCGTGCGGTGCGCGCTTCGGCGCACTGCAGCCGGTGAAGCACGTGGAGCGCTGGAGCTGCGCGCCACCATGGGGCTGCTGACGGTGGTCGCAATGCCTGCAAAGTGGGGGGAAAAATAACCTACTGAAGGGGAGCTTGGCTCAGCCGCGCGTGCTCGTGGGCTGGGCTGCGACGAGCCCCCGCCTGTGCCCGGAAAGAGGAAAAAAGGGGCGCAACCTCCCCCTGGACTATAAAGGTGGACCCCTTCCCTGCGCTTCATCACCCAGTGGGGGAGAAGACCGCACGGGCCCCGCTAAGAATCCGGGTGGAGGAGCGAGGAGTGAGGCCTTCCCCTCCCCCGCCGTTGCCCTCTGCCTGCTGCGGGCGCCTGTCTCTCCCCCCTCCCCCCAAATTGGAGGAAGGGTTCCCTACCTGGCGGGGAATGCCAACATTTTTGAGCCAAACAAAAATATCACCTGTATAGAGGGGCGAGCGAATCGAAAGTAAAATTGTCATTTAAGCAGCACACACTCAAGTCGCCCCGCACACCGTAAGCTGACCCACAGTGAAGCAACATGGCCAGTAAATCCAGGTCCGCGAAGAGCCAAGATCGAAACACACAAGGACCGGCACCCAGCGATCATCAGTTAATACCAACCCTACAATCACTGGAAAACACGCTCCAAGCCCACTCCACGCAATTTGAAAAAGTACTGCAGGCAATCATGGACACTAAATCCTCCTTGGAGAATAGAATAGACACGGTATCGCAAGATCTGAATTTACTTAGAGTGGACCACCGCAAGTTAGCGGAGAGAGTGAAATCAGCAGAAGAGGTGTAGAATGACCTAACCCCTATGGCCATGGATAACCAAAAACAGATCCAACGCTTGGACGCGGAGGTGAAGATCTTATGGCGTCGAGCTGAAGAAGTGGAAGGTAGATCCCGCTGCAATAACGTACGCTTTTTAGGGTTCTCCGAGAAACTACCAGAGCAGAGTTTGGAAATATTCCTAGAATAATGGCTACTCAAAGACGTGCTGAACAGGGCCCCATCAAAGTTCTTCTCTGTGGAAAGGGCGCATAGAGTGCCGGGGAGGCCGCCGGTTCCTGGCCAACCGCCCAGACCGCTGATAGCTAGATTCTTAAATTACAGAGATGGAGATGCAATAATGCAGCAATTCCGTAGCAAAGGCCCATTCAGACACGAGGATGCAGTCATCAACGCCAACCCAGATTTTACGCAGGAGGTACAGAAACTACGCAACTCCTACACAAACATTAAGCAATGCCTTCGCGAGCACAATATCAAATACGCTCTATTGTTCCCGGCCAAACTTAGAGGGACCTCAGACGATCGCACACATGTATTCACCTCACTGGAAGACGCCTGGACGTGGCTACATGCCAAGGGCCTTGCACACTCACGGGGGACGCAGAGGAATGGCTCACCCCCTCATCTCGGAAGCGCTCCAGAAAACGACCGAAAGGGCAACCCACCGTAAAACAGGCGGCAGAAGAAAGAGCAAAAGTTTTGCAGGAAACTCCCCTGCACACACAGAACTCTTTTGGGGCGCTTCAGCCGCCCCCCCACAGACAGCCCGGAGTCCGACTCGGCCAGTTCAGACTCTACACTAACAGAAGGGTTAAAAGGCCCGAAGATCACCCTAGATCGGCGGATGAACTATAATTGCAAGTTATTAAGCCGTCTCTCCTATCGAACTGAGGGACCAACTGGAGAGCCGGCACAGGACACTCGGGTGCAAACTCTCATGAAGGAGGCTGCAACCTCCACCCACGATTATCCTTTAAATAATTTGCAACCCCTTGGTGAAAACTTGGACTATTGCCACCTAGCGGTTCGGGGGGTGGGGGGGAATTGGACACTCCGGGGGCGCCTACAGGCACATGCAGACTAGTACTGCGGAAAGATGTGAGCTCCGTACAAGAGCCACACCTGGATGCTGAATACCTCCCCATAGATATCCATACGGATACAGGTTTAGATGTTGAGTAGAGTAACATGAGTTTATAGTTGGGTTAGGGAATTAGTTGGGGAGGGAAGAGGGGGGGTAATAGTTAAACCATACGTTGTGGGTAAACCCTACATGCAGGGATTAATGCGGCGGTTATTAGGCACACCAATCCAACAGATAGGAATGGGCGGAGCTCAGAAGGGCATGGTAGCCCGCAGTAGGGCACAAGCAGTTACTACACATATCCCTCCATGGCTCGAAATGCTAATCACTCCGCACACCAATATGACATTATTACGTGGAACGTGAGGGGCCTGGGGGCACCAAGCAAAAGATCTCGGGTGCATGCATACCTCAAACGGCAGGGAGTGCACATTGCTATTCTACAAGAAACCCACTTACTGGAGACAGACTTACAAGAGATACGCGGGAAATGGGGAGGCCAGGTCATAGGCACAACATACTCGGCCTTTGCCAGAGGAGTTATGGTATGGATAGCGGGTGGAGTTCCTTATGTTCAGTCCTCCAGCAGGATAGACGAAGGGGGCAGATACGTAGTACTAGAGGGGCAACTAGACGGGAGACAACTAGCGTTAATCGGGATATACGCCCCCAATAATGCGGTAGCTGAATTCTTGGGCACTCTCACACCAGCACTGCTGGTAAATCCCGATACTCCGGCCATATGGGGTGGGGACTTTAATAGTACACCGAATGTAGCGATAGACAGGTCGAATATACACCCGAAAGCAGCAACAAATAGATCTGCTAGAGGTCCTCTGTTGACATGGGCGGGCGACATGGGGCTTCACGATTTGTGGTGCTTGAAACACCCACAACAAAGGGAATACTCATTTTATTCAATACCCCATAAGGTACATACCAGAATAGACATAATATGAGGAACCCAAGATATTAGCGCCTCGATCGGCAGCGCAGAATACTTAGCTAAGACACTATCAGATCATTAGCCGCTTAGAATTACAGTGAATTGGGGCCGGAAACGCACAGTAATCCCTTCCTGGCGGCTACAGGTTGAAGCTCTACAAGATCAGGCATTTGCAGAGGGACTGAAAATAACACTGAGACAGTACTGGGAAATTAATTCAGATTCCACAGACTCAAGAGCAATAGAATGGGAAGCGCATAAGGCAGTAATAAGAGGCCATTGCATCTCAACCACTTGGGGAGTAAGACGCACCCTACATGCGAAGGTCAGCAAACTGGAAAAGGAATTTAGAGTAATGGAAATAGCAGTGGCACGCAATGATACTCCTTACATAAGGCTGAAAGAAGCGCACACAAAATATAATGAAGCGCACACAAAATATAATGAAGCAGACACCCGATTACGCCACCACAATCACAAATACCACTTAATGTGGTTGCAAACAGAGGGAGACAGATCGAGTAGGCTGCTGGCGTGGCTCCTTCGCGAGGACCGCCAGCGGTCTCCCATAGGGGCTATTAGAGTAGGCGTGGACACGCTGGCCATCACGCAAGAAGAAATAAATGGGGCATTCACGTATTACTACACAAATCTTTACACTAGTCGTACGAGATGCACAGCCCAACAACTTGAGCTTTTCCTCGCAAGTTCACCGCTGGCTCTACTGTCACGGGCAGATAGGGAGACGCTGGAGGCCCCTCTGTCACTCGGGGAGTTGGAATTAGCGTTAGCACAGATGCCCAGAAATAAAGTGCCAGGCACAGATGGCCTCCCAATAGAATATTACTCTGCTCACTCGGCCAGTTTAAAGGTACATTTGTTAAAAGTATTCAATGAAGCATGGTCCAACAAAATTTTGCCCCCAACGCAAAGAGAGGCAATGTTAGTGGTCTTCCCCAAGCAAGGGCGCGATCCCACAGATGTCAAATCTTACAGACCACTCTTGCTTCTAAATCTGGACTGCAAAATACTAGGCAAAATACAGGCCAACAGGTTAGCACTTATTATACACACCTTGATACACGACGACCAAAATTGATTCATCCCTAGACGCAATACTTTCCTTAATATCCGGAGACTGTTGAGCGTCATCGGGGACACCCCACCGGACGCACATGAAGAGATGGTACTCTCATTAGATACTGAAAAGGCATTCGATACGCTAGAGTGGGAATTTCCGTTTGCCACCATGCAGGACATGGGAATTGGCCCTAACTACATACGCTGGGTACAGACATTGTACACCAAGCCGCAAGCTAGGGTTAAAACAGGAGGGGTTGTATCCGACAGCTTCCCGATCGCTAGGGGCACCAGACAGGGTTGCCCCCTCTCTCCCCTGTTATTCGCCATGGCGATGGAACCACTGGCGACCCGGATACGTGTAATGAAAGACAGCTGGGGAATACTCAGAAATGGGACATATAGCGCCATATCACTGTATGTGGATGACGCATTAATATATGTGCATAAAGGGAGCGAGGTAATGCCATTGGTGATATCGCTTCTGTCCGAATACGGGGGGATATCGGGTCTAGTGGTGAACTGGGAAAAATCATGCGCATTCCCACTGACGAGATGGCCCCAGTCAACAAGAGAAAATGCCCTGGGGGGACGCCTGAAGTGGTGCTTCAACACGTTTAAGTACCTAGGGGTTAATATATGCCATAAAACCGAGGACCTCGGAGATGGCAATCTAGGGAGAGCATTGACCGCTATAAAGGGATCGCTGCGCTTCTGGGACAAACTACCACTGTTGCCCCTGGGAAGGGTGGCGATAGCGAACATGTTGGTATTGCCTAGGTTGCTATACTACTTTGCGGCACTACCTATCACTGTCCCCAAAAGCTTTTTCCAAAACTTGAATGCAGTTTTGCTGCAGCTGATATGGGGAGGGGGCAGAGCACGTGTGGCACTCTCCGCACTGCAGCGCCCAATTAGTGCAAGGGGACTGGGAGCCCCCAATTTCGAACATTATCACGCGGCAGCACAGCTACAGTGGGTACTAAATTGGATACACAGGCCTGCGCTTGCGGAATCTAAATGGCTGCTGGCCCGACTGCAGGGAGAGCCACTGCTTACATGGCTATCAAATAAATAAAAAAAAAACGCGCCCGTTAACATATTCATGGGGGTGGCACATTCATGCTGGTGGAGGTATGTACTAAAACAGCAGAAAACACTCCCATACTCCCCGCTCGTCCCACTGGAGCTGATCCCTGGGTGGACTACGGCCGGTCCGCGCCCACTCACGACCTGGGCAGAGGTGGGCATACAACTAGTAGGAGATTGCTTCGAGGAAGGGAGGCTGATGACTTTCGAATCTATACAAACCCTTACAGAAGTTGGCCCAGGGCAATTTTTAGCTTACCATGCACTATGTCACTCAATCAAAAAGACATGGGCGGCGGGAGAACGAGAGCCAGCGATCTCTCCCACACTACACCACATGCTGCAATATGACGAACCAATAAAAGTAGTAACAAACCTGTACAAAATTCTCAACAAGCCCTCTGATCCTAACCTAGAGAAAGTGAGGGAGAGGTGGAACGCTGTCCTACCGGACTCGATATCCCAAGAGGACTGGCCGAATGTCCTGCACCACACCAAAGGGGTTTCAAGAAACCCCAGATTCCGCTACACACAATTCAATTACACACACCAAACATACCTCTCACCAGCCAGGATCAAAGACATGTTCCCGGGCTTGGATCCAACTTGCCCTAGATGTAATGCCCCACTCGCACATTTCTTTCACATGGTCTGGGAATGTCCTAAATTACAAAAGGAGTGGAGCGAAGTGGTGGAAATAATTACAGAGTTGACGGGTATTGCAATGACGGTCGACCCCAAGTCCTGTTTATTAGGGCTGAGAACAAGAGATAAGTCACATAGACACCTACATAAGTTTGCAGATCTAGCATATGTGATGTACAAAAGATTGATAGCCATGAATTGGAAGGCATCTAAAGCTCCCGATTTGAAAACATGGCACACCCTAACGCTGCACTGCTCCTGCACCGAACACCAGTTACTGAGGAAACTAGCGCGGGAGAGCCAACATCATACAGGGTGTGAAGCCTGGGAAATATTAGTGGCGAGAGTAGAGGCTAAAAACGACAAGAAGCCACCATGAGCATGGCAATCCCACAGTGCTAGCCACAGTCAAACAGCACTAGGACACTTTTAACACAACTAAAGCAACTAATAGCGACAGATAAGGTCAGACCAGAACGCGTTCTCCCCCGCACCCGCAGTCGCTGCTGCCTAAGTCAGTCAATAAGCACACAGAAAACACTCTGGACACACACAACGCAAACTCTATATAGTAACACAGCAGGAGCTAACCAGTACCCCACACTACTCCACACAAATCATGTAAAGCCAACAGGGAACAGTAGAACTAAACAGCCACACAAGGGGACACCACACACCTAAAAATTAGACTCACCAGCCGCATACAAGGATAATGTGAAGGGAATAAGACCTAAGTTGTGTTAATTTTACTTTGCTTTGTTTGTGTGTAAAAAAAGACATCAGATCGTTCAAATCCTGTTAACTCTTGTAATTGACAAGGTACCCAGATCTGTAATGTAAAATTCAATAAAAATATGTTTAAATTCTGTCCCAAAATTTTTTTTTACAAAAATAGAGTGACCAGAGGAGATGCTGCTCATTTCCCTGGCCACACCTCTGGGTGGCAATACAGGCTCTGCACAAAGGTAAAAGAGTATCACCATCTCGGATTTAGCCAGCAATGGGCATTGTGGGATTGTTTGCTATAGGACACACAGAAAATGCTGCAAAAGTGGTTTGGGTACTCCTGGGAACTTTTATCTATTAGTTATGGCGGACCCTTGCGTCACCCCTCCACCCTCACAGGCTACTGCCAGGCATAATTATCTCACACACAGTAGCCTCCTCAGAACACAACTGGAGAGGAGGACTGAACCTGATCAATCAATCAATCAATCAATCATAGTATTTATAAAGCGCGCTATGTACCCGTCAGGGTTTCGAGGCGCTGAGGGGGGGGGGGGGGGGGGGGGGAGCGCTGCTGGTTTAGCGGTCGAAGAGCCAGGTCTTGAGGAGCCTTCTGAATGCGAGGAGGTCCTGGGTCTGGCGAAGAGATGTGGGGAGAGAGTTCCAGGTCTTGGCGGCGAGGAAGGAGAAGGATCTGCCGCCGGATGTCTTGCGCTGGATTCGGGGTGCGAGGGCGAGGTTGGCGGATCGGAGTTGACGTGTTGGAGTGTAGAAGTTGAGTCTGGTGTTGAGGTAGGAGGGTCCGGTGTTGTGAAGTGCCTTGTGAGCGTGGGTCAGGAGTTTGAAGGTGATCCTCTTGTCTACCGGGAGCCAGTGGAGTTCCTTTAGGTGAGGGGAGATGTGACTTCGGCGGGGTATGTTGATGGGCGAGACCTGAGAAAAGCCTAAAAGACTGAACTTGCTCTTCCCCTATCTAGCACCCAAGACAAAGAAGTGGAATCCACAAAGTCATAATGCTTACTTTCTGTTCAAGCCAAGGAGCCTACAAGCTAGAAGTGGTTCTTTCCTGCAACTGCCCAGCTCCAAGCAGACCTCACCTGGACCCTGCTAGATGCTTCTACAAGAATGAGCCTTAACCACCCGAAGGGCAGCCCCGAGCTGAGTCCGTTAACTGTGTCCAAGTGTACTCCTCTTAACATATCATGAAACCAGGTACTTAGGAACATATTGGCTCCAGAGAATTCCACAGGATCAGCTCTAACCTGCCAAGGTGTGTTGCCACTGGGCTAAAAATTCAGGTTGTTCCAGCTCTGAGCTTTTCCATAGCAGCAAATCCAATACAGTGGGACCTCATGGAGAAGATATCTGGAGCCCTCTTCAGCCACAGCCTACAGCCTTGCTTCAAAAATTCTAAGCTTCAAAAAAAGTTACAAAGTCCAAAACATAGAAATCTTCACCTGCAGAAGGTGTCAAAAGTTATCATTCAGGAAGGGTTCTTTCCTGGGTGTGAAATTCAGATTTCTCCCACTTTGAGTTATCCTTCCAAAAGTCAACAGCTTCACCAGGATATCTCCCAGCAGATATCAGATGTCATGAAGCCATCTTCGGCCACAGACCCCGCTGATGATTTTTGACTTCCATTTCAGAGACTAAGTCCACAGGGATAACAGCCAACAAGATCAAACCTGGTTGCTGTACTCAACACGCCCTCCATCTCAGTCGGCTTTAACTTGCGTCTAGGTACTGGTCAATCACAACAAGATGACTGTGGTAGGCACTTAATGCTTTTTGACCAATTCTGAACTTAAAACTTTAAAAATTCATATCACGTGTTCCCTTTATTGGATTTCTGATGTTTTGGTGGTGCCATTTTATTCATTTAGATTTATCTATTTTCTACATTCATTTGGTGGGTTTTTTTTTTTTTGTGTTTTGACTGTTTTACTGTACTGGTACTATAAATACTTTACACATTGCCTCCAAGTTAAGCCTGTCTAGTTTGTTCCATTGATACCAGAAAACTGAGATCAGGTTAATTTAGTGACTTTAGTGAATTAACAAGAATTGTGGTTAGTGGTTGAGGGATCAGGTACTCCTCTCCCAAAACACAAGGTCCAAAAAATGGTTCTGATGTTCATTTGAAATATATCAGACATCAGATGACTCAATATTAGACCTGTGTTTTGGAAAGCACGGTAAGGTTTTAAGTCAACATGGTCTTTGCATGTTTATCGTATTTCAAAAAGTCCAGTTTACCAAAATAGAAACAAAGCTTGGAGAAGATTTTCACCAATGCAATCAGAAGAGCTTACAGCCAATAAGAGGCTGCATCCTAAAAGAGGCTCTTCTCATGTAATCGTATTTGTAGGAAGTTGGCTCTGTATATACTATCTCAAAGTGAGACATAGTGTGCACAGAGTCCAAGGGTCCCCCTTAGAGGTTGATAGTGGCAAAATTAGATAATACTAATTCTCTATTTTGTGGTACTGTGGTCGAGCAGTAGGCTTATCAGAGGGTAGTGTTAAGCATCTGTTGTACACACACAAGCAATAAATGAGGAACACACACTCAAGAACTTAACTCTAGGCCAATAGTTTTTATATAGAAAAATATATTTTTTTAATTTATTTTAGAACCACAAGATTCAAGATTTGAAGTAAACACATAAAATGCAAGGTACTCCACACAGGTAAGTAAGGAACTTTGAATTAAAGCAGTAGTACACACAGTGTATGATAAAATGTCAATAAGCTATTTTAAAAGTGGACACTGCAAAAATCAACAGTTCCTGGGGGAGGTAAGTATGGTTACATTCCTGAGGTAGGTAAAGGACTTACAAGTTCAGTTTCCTGGGCATAGGCAGCCCACCGTTGGGGGTTCAAAGCAACCCCAAAGTCACCACACCAGGAACACAGGGCCAGTCAGGTGCAGAGGTCAAAGGAGGGCCCAAAACCCTATGCGCATACGGAGAACAGTGGTGCTCCGGTTCCGGTCTGCTAGTAGGTATGTATCTGCATCCTCGTGGAGCAGACCTGGGGGGGGGGGGGGGGTTGAGCACTGGGGAGGGCGGACACAAACAGGCGCACAACACACACCCTCAGCGGCACAGGGGCGGCCAGGTGCAGTGTGCAAAGTTGGCGTTGGGTTTGCTATAGGAAGCAATGGAGGGATCCGGGGGTCACTTAGGCGTTAGAGGCAGGGCACAGGGGGGCTACTCAGGCCAACCACAGACTGGGCTAGGAAGAGGGTTGTCTGCTGGTCACTCCTGCACTGGAGGTTAGTTCCTCTCGGTCCTGGGGGCTGCGGGTGCAGTGCTTGGTCCAGGCGTCGGGTTCCTTGTTACCAGGCAGTCGCGGTCAGGGGAAGCCTCTGGATCCTCTCTGCAGGCGTCGCTGTTGGGGTGCCAAGGGGTTGTCTCAGGTTACTCACGTAGTCGCAGTTGCCTGGGAGCACTCTCTGCAGTGTTTGTTCTCTGGTGCTCGAGCCGGGGATGTCGGGTGCAGAGTGTGAAGTCTCACACTTCCGGAGGGGAATCGTGAGTTCTTTAAAAGTTGCTTCTTTGTTGCAAAGATGTTGCTGTTAGTGAACAGTGCTGCTGTTCTCTGGAATTTCTTGGTCCTTCGGGTTCAGGGCAGTCCTCTGAGTCCTCAGAGGTCGCTGGTCCCTGTCGGATGCGCTGTGCAAGTTCTTTGAGTCTGGAGACAGGTCGGTAGGGCTAGGGCCAAGTCAGTTGTCGTCTCTGCAGGACTTTCCGGTCAGCAGTCCTTCTTTGTGTAGGCTGCAGGAATCTGATTTCCTGGGTTGCCTCTAAATACTAAATTTAGGGGTGTGTTTAGGTCGGGGGGGCAGTAGCCAATGGCTACTCTCCTAGAGGGTGGCTACACCCTCTTTGTGCCTCCTCCTTGAGGGGAGGGGGGCACATCCCTATTCCTATTGGGGGAATACTCCAATCTCAAGATTGAGGATTTCTAAAGGCAGGGGTCACCTCAACTCAGGACACCTTAGTGGCTGTCCTGCCTGGTGGGTGGTGACTCCTTGTTTTTCTCATCATCCTCTCCTGCCTTGCCGCCAAAAGTGGGGGTAGTGGCCGGAGGGGCGGGCATCTCCACTAGCTGGGATGCCCTGGGGTGCTGTAACAAAAGGCATGAGCCTTTGAGGCTCACCGCCAGGTGTTACAGTTCCTGCAGGGGGAGGTGAGGAGCACCTCCACCCAGTACAGGCTTTGTTCCTGGCCACAGAGTGACAAAGGCACTCACCCCATTTGGCCAGAAACTCGTCTGGTTGTGGCAGGCTGGCAGAAACTGGTCAGTCTAGGACTAGGAGTCGGACTGGTATTCAGGGGGCATCTCTAAGATGCCCTATGGGTGTATTTTACAATAAATCCCACACTGGCATCAGTGTGCATTTATTGTGCTGAGAAGTTTGATACCAAACGTCCCAGATTTCATTGTAGCCATTATGGAACTGTGGAGTTGGTGTTTGACAAACTCCCAGACCATTTACTCTTTATGGCTACCCTGCATTTACAATGTCTAAGGTTTTGCGTAGACACTGTAGGGGCATATTGCTCATATGCCCTCACCTGCGGTATAGTGCACCCTGCCTTAGGGCTGTAAGGCCTGCTAGAGGGGTGACTTACCTATGCCACAGGCAGTGTGAGGTAGGCATGGCACTCTGAGGGGAGTGCCATGTCGACTTAGTCATTTTCTCCCCACCAGCACACACAAGCTGTGAGGCAGTGTGCATGTGCTGAGTGAGGGGTCCCCAGGGTGGGATAAGACATGCTGCAGCCCTTAGAGGCCTTCCCTGGCAACAGGGCCCTTGGTACCAGGGGTACCACTTACAAGGGACTTATCTGTGTGCCAAGGCTGTGCCAATTGTGGGAACAAAGGTAGAGTGTAGGTAAAGAACTCTGGTGCTGGGGCCTGGTTAGGAGGGTCCCAGCACACTTTCAATCATAACTGGCATCAACAAAAGGCAAAAAGTCAGGGGGTAATCATGCCAAGGAAGGGACTTCCTTACAGTATTGTACTACTTTTCCATTGCTGGGAATTTATGCCTTTTAACATGTTCTCATTAAAAAGCCTTTAAAGTACAGCAGACCTATAAACATACTGTTGCTGGCAGGAAGTGCTGTGCACGACTGTTTCCACTACGTGATATTACCTTACAGTGTGGGTAACTTTAACATGTACTACTCAAATTTGTTAATTTACACTTTCCCAGCAACCACAAGGGTGATACTAAGGCAACTGTTGTGGTTGGAATGTAATGTTTAGATTGCCCAGTTTACTACAATTTTCACAATGGGAGGAAATGATTGCTGTTTAGTATACGATCTTCCTTGCAATTAGAAATAGTACGCTTAAATGGTATATCTTACCAAAGCTTTCAGGAATCAACATTTCTTCAATCCTGAAAGGATGTGGAGGTCTCTATTTATAACTTTATGCATACTAAAGCAATTCTTATCATGTCTTGCCTAAGACACTTTAGTAACACACCTCTAAAGCTTACTTTTGCCTCACTACAATCATCATGTAACAATTTTTTTGTAACTTTCTCTATGCAAATATTTTCTGCAGGATATAAGAACAGGCTGCAACTGACTAATCAAATTATTATTCCAAAGCCCCCAGTTACTGAGAGGAAGTGGTAAATTCAGAGTTATGCAGTCCAAGCTCAAGGACGAAAGAGCTTTTGGAACATGTTCAAACAGACTACGACTATCCAGGAAAAGTATTTTCACCATCTTCCGATAGCTAGGATGGGCCCTGTCAATAAAGACATTCCTGGCCCTCATCACAACTTTTTTTCTGTAAATGATTGCTTCCAGGCCTATGCATGACCACAAAGTCAGTTTCCGGTTCCTACAAGGAGGAGAAGACAAACATATAGAAGTAATTGAATAGGAAGTGAGTGAAAAATACTGTCTTTTTCTCTGGTCCTGTAGATTCTAAACCAATTGTTACACTTTCTACACTACTAGTTTTACTTTTAATTTATTTAGAAAATTGCATCTAGCACTACTTACACGTACAACAGCATCACTACACCTTATAGCCAATAGTACCAAGATGATGCCTAAGACGTCCATACTTCTGATGATGGCAATAGTAAAACAAAACAAACAAGTTATACGAGGTAAAGGGATGGACAGCAAAAAGCAAAGAGAATTAGAAAATGTTGAACATGTAGGCTGTTCTATACTTTTTTTTAAAGGATAATAGATTTAATTATGTTCCAAGTTCTGGCACGACCCTTGTATGGAATTGATGTCTTTCCAGAAGGAATGAGATTACACCAGAGTGACCTTGAATTTAAAGTATTTTTAGGTTATTTTTAGGTTAAAAAATACTCTTCCCACCCTCTGGAACCTCCTGATATGGAAAAGAATGTGAATAAGTACATGTATTTCTTAGGATGCGCTTTTAACCTTAGGTAGGATCATGTGAAGTGAAGTCTTGCACCCAGATGCATGTAGTTTCACCCGAAGAAGAGTGTCTGCCAAGTGAAGAATGGGCATAAGAAGATCACAGGAGGTTTTGTGAGCAGAATGAAGATTGTGTCGCCAAAATCAGTCTTAAACATCGCTAAACATCGCTATAGCTTGAACTGCTGCGCAGAAAATGGTGAACTGGAGTAAGGATGACAATCATTTAGTGATAGTTGCTTGACTGAAGTGAGCTACCTTAAAACATATATATTTTATTTTAACTCGGGTCCAAAATGAAACCAATTGATGCCTTCCATTTGCAATTCCTGTCGCAGGCTGGATAAAATGTGTTTTAACTGCTGAGAAAAGAAAACATTAATTTCAGTTTTCAAGGCTCGAGCTTTAAAACTTCAGAGAATATCCATGGTCAAAGCTTTTGCTAGTCTGCACAAAGAGGGTGCAAATGACAGATGGCGCTCTAACAAAAGGTTACGTGTCCACCTACATATTGTTATATATGACACCTGTTCTTTAAATCAAGACTCTCAGTGGCTCCAAGCAAAGAATAAAAAGTGCAGAAGCCAATGTGGATTCCTTAGTCACATCCCTTTACCTTAGTAGGGCTATGAGAGGAATTTTCTGTTAATCAGAAAAGAATGAAAGGAGTCCAGAACCTTTTCCTTTATAACTCATGTGTGAGCATGTTTCACAATAGCTGCTATTAGCACTGAGCAATCAATAAGGGTTTAAAAACAAAAAAAATCAGAGTCACCATTACACAGAGTAGGATAATCAATTTCTTAAGTTGTGCAGATTCTAAACTGCACCACAAATGGAACCCAGATTAGTAATCAGTGGGAATGTGTTTGTAAAATTTCAATACATGCACTAGTACACATTTCTCAATTGTTTTTCAAGTTCTGTGATCAGGCAACAGTAAGCAAGGCTGTTCATATTTGTCTGTTTTATTTGACACAGATTATTTGCCAATTCTTAATAACTCTGCAAAATCCCATCTTATAAAGATCTATTTAGGAATAAGGATAAAAATAAAGACTCCGCAAACACTGCACTTTGGCGTGCACAATAATGCCTGAAAAGGCTGATCCAGATACTCCTTAATTTTGGTTGCTGATGTCACAGATTTGGGATTGTGTTGCTAAAAAAAAGTTATGGAAAATGTTCCCTTTTATCCGAAGGCGGAAATCTGGCATATTCATATTTCTAGAAGCTCAAACTAGGCAACAGCCTGCAGGGTGGAAAGATGGCAGTTGTAAATTACTAAGAGATTTATTTGAATCCATAACATTTGAAGTTAAAGATTCAAATTTGGAGCAGGTCAGTTCCTAATGTTTTCTACATTTAAAAAGGCCATAAGACTTCCATGATAATGTTTCCTGGTGCTATCCTAAACCTTTTACAGTTGTGACCACTGCTAACCTGTCACAGGGTGGGATAACCATTTCTAATATTTATAGTTCACTTATTCAGCACCACTTGCAACGCCCTCTCAGTTCGTGGGAAGTGGGAACAAGATTACGGGGCACTGTAAAATAGATGCAGAATAAATCAGCATACTGCCAAGAAATGCAAGGTTACCCCTTTACACAACACAAGGTATTATTCAGTGTCTAGCTTACTCTACACAAAATGTACCCAACCAGATCACAAGATGATGCAGACGGTGGCTGACAATTGACAGCAGGTGGTGATGATTGTAAATATTGCTGCAGAGAGCAACATTACACACTCCATATGGGGTTTAGACTCTAAATGGAAAAAAGGAAAATCTTATATAGATGTGTCTCACTTGCACTGTTGCTAGCCAAAAGGAGTATTGTGATACATTGGCTGCAAACACTAAGCCCTCCCCTAAAGCTTTGAAGGAAAGATGCAGGTGAGTGGTTGGTGGCAACAGGAATCTGCAGGATTATGCTGAGAAGCGACGAGAAACTCCCGGATAATATTAGACTGGCTATAATGACCAGTAAAGTGAATATGGAGGAAGGGGTAGATGTATTTCCAATACAGTCCCTGATGCCTTCCCCATCCTCCCCACCAAGTTTAAGGGATGAGGTGCTGAAGCATCTGAAGGTCTGAACTCCTGACTGAAGGTATGATGGTGAAATAGGGACATGGTGGGTCCCCGGCCGCAGAAGGTATTTGATGTACAGGGATAACATCCTAGTAATTCGCACTGCATAACCCCTCTTGCCTGTATATGTTATTGTATTATAAATTGGGAAATGCAAAGAAAAAGTGTGCTAACAAAGGTTAAAATAAGGACACATTTCCAGCTAGAAGATGATCATCTGACTGTTTGGCTTGCATTTTATTTTACAAATTTGAAGTTTTCTTTTGTTAAGGGAATGGTTCCGAACAGTGGTTGTCTGCAATGGGCCTAGGATTTAAAAATGCTGCATTCTTTGCAGCTACAATTATGTTACGCCATTGGTGGCAATGTTAGCTAATCAGCATTTTGTCATTTGACGGGTGTGAGGAATTTTTGTGGCTTCAAATTATCACTAACAGGCTGGAATAGCATTTTAGTTCTTTTCTTGAACAATTCAAATTTCTAAACAAAACAGTGGTTTAGTTTTATTACTATCAGGTTTGTCCATACTTGTTGAACATGAAGAAAGGTATGTTCCCCTTAACGATATCATAATTGTTTTAGCAGACTGAAGAGTCTGGTTGATCTATTAAGGCACTAGAGGTTTGCTGTCTTCCAGAGTTTTCTTCTTTTCACATTCAGCTATTCTGGCTATTGTTAGCTATTCTGGCAACCAAAGCGTTGTGATCCTAGTACAGTTTACACTGTGTTAATTTAATTGTTACATTTCAATAATTTGTTTGTATCCTAACTCAAGGGAAATTTACATCACAGATATTAAGCAAATTTGATCATCACCTCTGCTATGGCTTTATGATATATATATATTTTTTTTGTTGGCAACCTGCCAAAGTATGTTTTCCAGACTTATTCTAGTACTGAGTGGGTTCCCAGACTATCAGTGGTAGCTAATTATTAAAGGTTATTAGGTAATGGTCAGACTACACCACGTCTTTGTCTTACAATGACAAAATGATGATATGAAGTATTTTGCCATTGCTGTGAGACGGATGAAAAGAAGATCGAGGCAAAGTGTTTTATTCAACAGAACCAAACAGAGTATCTTTCTAAAATGTTTTTATTTATAGCTTTTGTTGCTTTTTAGTGTATTCTGACATACCATCCCAGATTTTTTCATCGATTCTGGCGGTGGTATGATATGAAATTATTTCCCTGGAGAGAATTACCAGATCACATTTGGTGCTTCAAATGAGTGTGTAGCAGTGGGTATTTCTAGGAGTATGTTTTAATGACTTAGCATCAGACTCCCACCAATTCTGTTCTTCTGTCCTCCCGTGTTCTAGAATGATGCCTTCTAGGAAGGAATGTTCTTTACTTCATCATACGTTTTAGAGGCACAACTGATCCTCTGGCTTCCTCCAACTATGGAAATAGAGCTAATGTGTATTAATGTATCGTTAAGGTTGTACCAGCATTTCAGTGTCGACAGAGTGCTGCCAGATGTTTCACGGGTTCACAGCTTTGCTTTACTTTTTCTGCCCATGTGCTTCGTCATGAATGTGTGCTCTTCTTTTTACTCAAGCTTGTCCTTCCTCTGTGTAGCAGATCATATCTGTATTGACTGCTGGTTGCACGACGTATGACCAATGAGGGAAGATGGACTGAGCAACACAGCGGGAACAAGAGAGGAAGAGGAAGCAAGTGAGTGATAGTACACCAGAGTCGAGCAAAAGACAGAGAGAGAAGCTACACTGATGTGGCGTGCAATTAAGAGCGAGATTCGTTAGAGTTTCTATCTGAAAAACTCAGGGGCTCAGTCCTCAACATCTGTCACTGCATGGTTTTGGTACTGCAAATTCCGTGCTCTAAACCAGGGCATGGAAGGTTATTGTTGAGGTCCCTAATATGCTGGGGACTCGGGAAGGAGCTAAGATTGTCCCTGCCTTATGGCATGTCTGGGTAAGTCAAAAGCATCAGTGAACTTAAAAAACTTTTAATAAAAATAAAAAAAAACATTGTGTCCTGGCTCGTCAACCTCACTGTGAAAAAGCATATTACGTAAATAAATAATATACTCCTCACATACATATTTGAGATCTGTGTGTAATGAGCAGAATCACTAAAAAACAAAAGGGCGCCTTCACGTTAGGATTCATATTCCAAAGACTAGCATTGCTATTTTCAGGAGGGTTTCAGTGGCATGTGCTTAAGGCTTGACCTGGAAAGTAAAGCACAATGAAAACTATCTAAATTTGTCAAAGTTTTCAACATTGTTATATATATCCCTTGTTTTGCCAGTTTCTTACTGCACATATGTGTTTTCCTTTCTAACATGCATGGTGGAGGAAGCTAGCTATCAATGTAGTTTGCTGAATGTAGGGGTACACTATCCAGATAGTACAGGTGACCCTTATTTGAAGACAAAGGATAAAGTAATAACCCTAAATGCTCTCACTTATGGTAGTGTGGGCAAGCAGGTTAGGCTTATCAGAAGTCAGTGCTAAGCACTTGTTGAACACACACTGAATAAATGAGACATATACGCAAAAAGAAACTTGAGGCCAATTTTATTTTCATATTTATTTCAACACAAAGAACTTCATAAATGGGAAAGTACTGTTCAGTTTATCAGTTTTTGCAGTAAGTAAAAATGCCACTCAAATGCATTTTTAAAGCAGCAATGCTTTCCTATAGAGAAAGATAGATATACTGCATACAGGTATTTGCAAACAATTCTTGGGGGTCCCCTTTAGGACTTTAAGGTGATGGGGGCCAAGGCCCAAAGTACCACCAGCACTTCAAGATTACCTGCCTTGGACTATCTAGGTGCAGAGGTGCTGGAAGGTATGGTGGTCTTGTGCTCTATGTCCTCTATCTTCAGTCAGACAAATCTTAGTTCCTGATGTCAGGGTGCCTGGAGGAAAAAAGGGGAGCCACTCAGAAACAGTCTGCAGATGGGGACTTAGGATCAAGTCCCGAAGCTACCAACTGGGGGCTCAGTTTGTGGGGGTCCTAGGGGCAGGACACCACTGTCAGTTGTTGTGGACCCGGGCCAGGGAGCTTGGGGCAGAGGGTTTTGGTCAGCTGGTGCCCTGTGTATCAAAGCCGTCCAGGGTTCTTGGTTAGACCTGCAAAGGGGGGGGGGGGGGGGGGGGGGGGGTTGGGGGTAGTGCAAAACAGGAATCTTGGGTCACTCAGTGCTGGCCTCTGCAGTGCCGATGTCCCTCACCAACTGATTGGTCTTTGCGGCGCTGGAGTCTGGATTGGACTCAAACAAGCTTTGGTTGCTGCAAGGCACCTCGGGTAATGGTGCAGGGGGGCTCTGGTTGGCCCTGGTGTCTCCTCACTTGGTAAGGAGATGGATATGACCTCCTTGAGCACAGTGACCTACTTCTGGGTGACTGCCGCATCAGTGGATGCATTAAACAACAGAAGAGTGAACCAGACATTGCAGTTGGTGCCTTTAGGCTGCTGGGAAGTAGCTCCTCCACTTCAAGATAGATGCTGAAGGCTTGGTGAAGTGCTAGAAGCCCTCCATCTGAGGCTTTGGAGGATGCATAGCTGCAGGAAGCATCAGGTTGTCGTGACTGTCGAAACAGGAGCAGGTAGGCCGGCAAGATTTGGCGCCAAAGTCCACCAGCAGTCCACAGTTCTCTTCTCGCTTCTTCCGCTCTCCTTTGTCCTTTCTTTTCTTCAGTTGGACTAATCTAAGTTCCTGGTGTCAGGGGCCCACCTAAATACTCAATTTAGGGGCATTCAGGGTAGTATGGGGTAGTGGCCAATGGGCTACTTACCCCATGGGTGACTACACCCCCTATATGATCACTTCCTGTGGGGAGTGGGCATAACCCTGCCCCGGAACTCCTAATTCCACCAAAAACAAGATGGTAGAACCCTTCTTTTGTGGCTCACATCAGGCTACCCACCTTAGGGGTGTGACCAGCCTGATTGCGCAACACGCCTCCCTGCACAGCTAATTTCTGACCTATCCTGGTGCCAAATGTAGGCAGGGGTTGGTCTCCCCCATGTCTGGGGAAGCCGGGGTCACATATCAAAGGCAGTAGGCTCTTTGATGTCCCTGGCTCAGTATGCAGATTCACTAGCCATCCTGCAGGAGAAGACGTTAACACCTTCCGCAAGAGCAGGCATTCTTTCTGGCATCTGAGAGCACGGGCTCTCGCCTCCAGGGGGGTTAAAAACCCATGCCTGGTGGCAGGCTTGTCAATACCAGTCAGCCAGCACACTAGAGGACTAGTAGGTTTCAGGGAGCACCTCTAAGGTGCCCTCAGAGTGCATGTCAGAATAATTCCATAACTGGCATCAGCATGGGTTTATTAAGAAAAGGTATTTGACACCAAATACCATAGATTTCAGTGAAGCTATTATGTAGCTTGGTAACTTGTAATGACCAGTGCCCAGTACATACCTTAACATGGCTTCTCTGTTCACTTGCAATATCTAGCAATAAAACTAGACATCACAGGAGCATGTCTACTTATGCACACATGTCCTCACATAAAATATAATGCATCCCGCCTTCGAGCTTTAAGGCCTGCTGAAGGGGTGACTTACATATATTAGATGCAGTGATTTGAGACATGGCACGCTATGTCATGTTTTCACTCATGGATTGCACTGTGACATGCAGTCTGCAATGGCCGGCAGTGTGCAATTTGTAGGGAGGAGGTCCCTAAGGGTGGCACAATATATGCTGCAGCACTTAAGGACCCTCTTAAGTCTGTAGGCCATAGGTACCAGGGTTACCACTTAATAGAGACTTACAGAGATGCTAAAATGTGTGCCAAATGTACACAATTAGACCCTTTACCTTGTCTTAGAGAGCACTGGCACTTAGGACCCAGATAGCAGGAATCCACACCTTCAGTCAAAAATCCTCAGTACCAGTGGCAAAAAAAGGCAAAAAAAGATAGGTGACCATGTCAAAAGGAGCACTTTACCACAGAGGTATAATTGACAGTAAATAGCTTTTGACAACCTTGTGCAATGTTCAGTGCAGTGATAATTCTCTAATTCTATGTTTCTACAATTTGAACTGTTTTCAAGATAAAACTGTGCTCACATCAAGACAGTTTAGTGCTTTTCTCTACATTACTTGTGTGTCACAAAAATAAGAAGTACTCTTGGACTACTAGGATTACCTTTTGGATTTGTGTCATATTTAAAGGCAGTATTTGTATGTGTATTCTCCTTGTGACTAGCATCATGTATTAGTACTAGTATTTCATTAGAAAAGGAACATTCCTCACATACAGCACAATGACAAGGTTCCACGTGTGAAAATCTTCTTTCAAAAATAATGATCGAAGCTCCAAAATTCAATATAGTCATATGTTCTTTCATTTAAATCAAATTCTCTTCTGACAAAAGAAGTGTTCTCGACTTTCCAGAATTGACCCACTCGTGTGATAAATAATAAATGTGTGGCATAAATGAAACATCCCACACCTGCAGTAAGTTCTACAGCATTTGATGATCGGAGTGTGCAAATGGAAAATATTGTGTGTGGGAATCATGGTTTCACGAGTAAATATGCATGGCAACAGCAGTAAATTAAAGCACGCTCCTCTTGAATGGTACCTGTAAACTTCACCTTCCATAATCTTCCTTCCACACTGACCATAGGAATTATTGCCCATGCTGAAAACTACAGGAAAAAAAACCACAAGAACATGTGAGTCACAGAATTTGAAGAATAAATGGGCATTGCCAACTTTGATAAAGATCACATTATATTTGGGTGCATGTTTATCAAGGTACTCTTTGAACAGCCCACGAAAATAATATTTTGCTTTTAGGGAACATGTGTACCTCTGTAAAATGTTAAGCAAAACACAAACGATGGACGAAATGAGGAACCAATCAAACATTCACCCCCAGTCACCGATCTGGGTTTTATCCATCGTTCTTTTGCTCACCATGCCACCCCAGTTCAGACCCAGCCATATGCAAATCAGTCTTGACCCTGTTCCTCATGGGAACAGTCCAGCCCGAACTGCCAGGCCAGGTCCTCCCTGGACTGGTAACAAGCATCCTGGGACCGGTTTCAGGGTTTCACCCTTCATCAGCCAGGCTAGCTTGAATCCGGTGGCATAGTGAGCACGGGACCCACGTCTGGGCATACCCAGTACACTTATGGCAGAAAAAGCAAAGCAAAACACAAACGATGGATGGAATGCGGAAGCAATCAAACATTCACCCCCGTCACCGATCTGGGTTTTATCCATAGTTCTTTGCTCAAAATAAAACCCTCAGTTTGAACCCAACATAATGGGCGCATGCCCGGGCCCAAAGTAATGAATTAAGATGTTCAAAATTACCTATGGGATGTGTGAAAGCAGGGAAAGGAAACATTGATTTGGTTGTGATGCAAAATGTTTAGAAGAGACAGAAGAGATGTTGTAGCTTTGAAACCCATGTGCATTAAGGCAGGCTACTGTAACTTGAGTAAATCCCACATGTCACAGATAATTTTACCGCCTCACTGTACCATTATGTAAGAATGCTGGCACCAGCAGAATTGAAACTGCAGAAACAGCATACAGCAAATCATCATTTCAAGATAGTACACAAAGAGGCACAGGTGCTTCCTAATGTTTTTAAACGTTCTGAAACGCAATGAAAAAGGTTAGTTTGGGTAGCTTATTTCTAAAATAATTAAAAGACAAATTGGTGTTAAAGTTCTGCTTTAATGTATCAGATATGAGGGGATTACAATGTGACCAAGAAACAAGGCAAGACTTTTCCCCTTGCAAAAGTAAACACTTTCTACTATTTTATACCAACCACTTTAGTAAAGGGTGCATGTTTTGAAAAATCCAACTAGGCTGGGTGAATAGTTAGTGTATTGATAATTATTACCTGAATTTTTGATGTGATCTAAAGGATTGAGTTTGGTTGCAGAAACTACTGGACTAGGGTATAGCTAAATATTTAATCTTAAGGGCACTCCATGGAAGGCAAGAGCCTAGAGGACAGTGCATGGCATTTATATTTTAAGATGGACAGGCCCTTGCAGGGAAGTACAACAAAAAGAAAAATCCCTGCAACCACTACTAGCACTATAAACACAGTGGAAGGGTTATTTTCTGTTATGTCTGTAGCATTTCCATAGCCAACAGAAATTGTTTTTCTAGATCAGCTTCGGAGGATGTCTACATTTTTTACCAAGGCTATATACTACATACATAGCGGAAGGTAGTTCTTCATCCCCATCTGTAGCTTGAGTATAGGGAAGGCCTAATATCTGGAGATAAATATATATATACACACACACACACATTCATACTGCATACCCAGCAGAAGGTGGTTTTCCTAAGGTGTTCATAGTGACTGTTAAGAGTTAGGCCCTGATTTATACTTATTTTGCACCGCATTACCGTCATTTATTGATGCAAAAGCGGCACAAACTTACAAAATACAATTGTATTTTGTAAGTTTGCGCCGTTTTTGTGTCAATAAATGACGGTAATTCGGCGCAAAAAAAGTATAAATCAGGACCTAAGTGCTGTCCGATCTTAACGCAGTCTATCAACATAGTACAAGGTCTATTTTGTGCTACATCAATAGAATGTAAATATTAGCCTTTCTTTTACATCATGATAGAAGCCTAGAAGAAAGCAGTCTTTCCGATAGCTACACTGCGCACACTGATGCAGAATTTGTTTCTTTTATAAATGGACCCCGGCATGCTCTTGTGGGAGATAGTACTCCAATACAGGGGCTTTGAAATTGAATTTTAGAAAATGCCTTACTTTTACTTGCCCTTTCCTGTAGGGCTTTAGATCTTTTTTAAAAACATGCAAATTTTGAAGAGAGAGTGACCGATTTTCCTGTGAGAGGGGTCCTGGAGCTCAAACTAAACGACGAATATTCGCAAGTCACCCTGAATCTCCCGGAGATTAATTTGAACATTACTGGTCAAATCCTGGGACATTTGCCCAGATCTTACCATAACCATTCATGTGGCAGTTCCTTTTGAACCTGTCACAGAAACTTTCAGCAATATAGCAGGCTGCAGATGACTCATGCTTTCAGTGGCCAAACATACCTCCTTCATTGTCTGTCAGGACCAGGGAATGTGCTCTTCCACATGCAACCTGCAAAACCTGGGTCTCCTGCGGTTTCACCAGAGGTAATGGTACAGGGGATGGCTCCAGGACATACTCATACCCTTTTGCTGCAACAAGATAAATGCAAAACAGATTAAGATAATTGCTCGTGTACTTAAGAATCCAAAAAAAGAATCAATTATTCTAAACAGTAGAAATATAGTTTCAAGAGTATTTTATTTTCTTCATTTATACCTTTTGAAGCATCAGTAAATCAGTTGCTTCAAGTTGTGGCTCCTTCAAAATTTGAGACCTTAAGCCAAGAAATACATTTTCAAACACATGGTCTTCTTCACAGATGGTGCAAGGGGAAACAATGGCTTGGAGAATGAGAGTTTGGGGTGCACGGCTTCAGCTGGCTAGTTTATCTGTCATGTAGGTGTAGTCAATATCATTTTTTGAACTCCTTAATAGTTTCCAGTTGCATTACCTTTTATGTACAGTTTCTCCTAGAATGATGTGGGTGAGCATGTTGCCCGAATGAGCTCAACACACACTGGTACGACACTGATGCATCTAGAAGGATATTTATTGCCTGACAGACAGCAATGCTGAAACAGCGTTCCCCGTGTGTGGGAAAGAGGTATGCATTAGCAACGACGGTGGGGAGCTTGAGTCTGCCTGAATTTGCCTGTGTATCACCATGTTAATGAATGCATTTTGATCAGGTGAAATTGCTGCATGAATGACAGACTTATCTGTTTGATTGTCCGGAGAACAGTGGTTGGTGGAAAACCTCTACTGGAAAGGCGCTTCTGAGGGTGTGAAATATTCAGGGGCATCCAAAAATTTAACAGGGACACTTTGGTCTCAGCTGTGCCACTACCAATAAGAGGTCTCTGAAGAGTCTGGCACTCACAAGTGTGCATAAAGAAGAGTGGACGGGACATCTGTTTGTTGTTGTGGAGCAAAAGGGGGCTGGTCTTTGACTAGAAACTGGGCCTCATGCTCAGAACAGAGGGCTTAGCAAAACCGTTGATACAGAATGTATAGGAAGGACATATGGAGTGAACCTCTTGTCTAGGAGTTAGCAAGAGGTGAGCCCAAAATGTGGAATAGAATGTCTTACCTACTGTCTGGGGCTCTCAGTTCAATGGCTAAAGCAAACCTAATTCCACTCCTCAGTGCCCCTTTTAAGAGTGAGGTAATGCATCAAGGGTGGAGATTCATCCACCCAGACTTTTGCTCCAATTTACTGGCATACCTATCCATGGAATGGTCCTAAGTCCTCTTGCACAGTATGAGGTATTGGATGCCTAAGGCTGGTAGAATGTTGTACTCTAGTTGTAAACATATAGAGTCCCACAAAACCACAACTTGCAGTAAGTAACTTTGACCCTGTGGCCACCACACCCTGTATGCTTGAGACTTAGATTGAGCACTGGGTGCTAGTCCCAAAACCGAAAGTGAAGGGAAGTACATTCCTTAGTGTAAGCCCATGATCCGTCAGGATGACATAGACCGCACTTTATCTGTCCAAGAAGGATCTAATGCAAAATTAATCATGAGCGACAGTGTCAACTACTCTGTACACAATGTGTACAGGTTCTGCCTCTGCTGCCCACCAACAGGGATATGCCCTTATTGTCACTTTGAGGGCGAGGCAAACTAAGTCCATCGTCATGCTCCAGCTGGTCACTCATCAAAAAGGGAAGCGGGCTAGATCTTTTCTCAAAGATACAAAATTTTAAAGAAGGCCCAAAGGTTCTGACTTCACATTTGTATACTGTAACGCAGGACAAAGAGTAAAAAGGATCTATTAAATACTGCTGACATCCATGTGATTGGGCAGCAGTTACTTTGCCATGTAGTCGTAGCTGTACCCAGGCGCTGTTCTAAAGAGCACAATTATGTCAATGGCTGAACAAGTGATGTATTTAAAATACTACTTCAAGATGTGCCTCAATGACACTTATGAGATGTCCTCAGCACGGCAAGAGGAAAAGCAGAACTCAACCAAACCAGGTCAGAAGTTTTAATCACAAACTAACAAGTATCTTCCACTAATTAGTGTACAATTTCAAAACAATAACTGGTAGCGTGACATAGACCTTAGCAGTCTTCATACATTACATTACAGCTAAATTATTTGTTGATCCCCTTACAACCAATGCTATTTTACTTCAGCTAACATGATATTCCTAATTACCAATGCTGGATGGGTGTAAGGGCAGAAGATTAAGGTTGCTCAATGACTAATTTAGCCCCCCCCCCCGGTTAAAATAAAAGTGCATTTCTAGTTTTTATATCAATGTATAATAAACACATAATACTACTTAAACATGGTGGGATCCCCAAGGGCAATCTGCTTTCCACTCTAGCCACCACATATTCATTCATTCGAAGAAGGTACCCACTTGGAAGGTCTAGGGTCATTTAGAATATATGATCTTGCAGTTTACTCTGTGACTTACTTCTGTCTCTCCTGCTCCTGTGGAATCCAATCTGAGAATCCTTATTCAGGCCCATTCCCCAGACCTTGTTGAGATCAGTTGTTCTGGAGGATATTAACGTGAACCCATAGCCACATGCGGCAGAAGAAATCTAAAAAGGGAATTATATATGTGAGAAAATTGCAAACAACTCAATGGTAAAATAAGCTATAAAACATCTGCCTTATCAAGAATGCATGGAGTACATCGAAGATGGCTGTATCTTGCACTAGTCTGATATTAATACATGACATGGGAAAACATGCAAAAAAAGCGGAAATGTTGTAGTGCATCTAGACAAAACTCCCAATGTTGCAGACACAAACCTTCAACAGATTACCCATACTACCTGTAACAAGTTGACAGCATTTTACAAGCCATATACTTAAATGTTTTAAATAAACTGCTTTTCACTTCGTGAAAGCATATCTTGGATCAACAATTGCTAGAAGTATTAAATCACATGCAATTTAAGGCAGCAGATCCTGAAGATGATAAAGAAGTTTTGTGTTTTCATTTTCAATATACCCATGAGATGGTGACTGCAATATGTTAACGAAATGCAATTAGGTGAGAAAAGTGTGATTTACTCAAGTTTTGTCTCGCCATTATTTCAAACATAATTCCCAGTGTTTCCAAAAAGTGAATGATATCTTAGCAATTCCTATGCGGCCTATCCTGCTCAACCTCTGCTTAAGGATGCCATGCAGAAGGGTGAGGACTGTTTATATCAATAAGCATCGTTGGAACTTATGCTACTTTTTTTTAACCAGATCCCACTTTTGATTGCTTACAGACTTTGGCAGCAGTTGTGGATACTTGTCTAGATGAATGACACCATATCTGGATGCAGTCTTGGAAACTTGAGGCATATCAGAAGTGTTACAATGGGTTCTCTAGTTGGCAGGGGTTTGCACCCTGTCCAAGCAGGGACACTTACTCCAGTCATCGTAAGGGAGTTACACAGCTAAGACAACCCTCACTTGCCCCCTTGGTAGGTTAGCGTGAGCAGTCAGGCATATCTCAGAGGAAATGTGTAAAGTATTTTACACACAAACAGTGAAAACACTACAAAAGGACTACACACCAGTTTAGAAAAATAGCCATTATTTATCTGAGTAAAACAAGACGAAAACAACAAAAATCCAACATACACAATTAAAGGCATCAATTTTTAAAAAGTTGAAATGAATCTTAATCCATAGGAGTCAATGACTGAATCTTTTTAGCACTAAGTACCTGCATCAAAAACAAATACGATGTGGCCACAAGGGAGGTGATGCGCCAAAAACCACAGCTATGCATTTGTTCCTTAATGCGCAGGGGAGGTGGTGAGTCTATTCTTTCTTCGCAGGAGAGGTGATGCATCGGTTTCTTACTAGCAGGGGAGGTGATGTGTCAATTCTTTCCTCGCAAGACAGGCAATGCGTTGATTTCTGGACACGCAGCCTTGGCTCCTTAGTATGGTGCGGGGTCGATGAGAGATTGACACGCCCAGGGACAATTTGTGGAAAATCCAGACACACTGTGTTGATGGAGCCGTGGGGAAACAGGCTCTGCGTCGATTCTGCAGCCGCAAGACAGGCGCTGCGTCAATTCTGCAGCCGAGAGACAGGCGCTGCGTCAATTCTGCAGCTGAGAGACAGGCGCCGCGTCAAATTTTTCTGCTGCTGTACGTCGGTGTGTGGATTTTCTTCTTTAAGTCACCAGCATACACTTCCAACAGTCCAAGGACTGGAGTTGCCTCCACTTGGCAAGTCAGGTTTTTCAGCAGAAGATCCCAGGCACTGGCAGACGAAGTCTTTGATGTCCCTAAGTCTTCATAACAGGATACAAGTTCAGTTCAGGCTCTTGGTGAACCTTAGAAAGCAGGATGTAGAAAGCAAAGTCCAGTCCTTTCACTCCCAGGACAGAATCAGCAAGCAGCAGGCCAGCACAACAAAGCAACAGGCACCACAAAGTGGCAGTCCCACCAATAGCATCCAGCTCTTCTTCCTGACAGAATGTCCACAATCCAGAAGTGTTCTAAGTATGTGGGGTCAGAGGTACAGTACTTATACTTATGTCTGTCTTTGAAGTAGGCAAACTTCAAAGAGAAGTCTTTGTAGTGCACGAGACCCTGCCTTTCTTGCCCTGACCCCAAAAGACACACTCCAGGTGACTGGAGACTGTTTTGTATAAGGACAGACACAGCTCCTCCCACCACTCTAGCCCAGGAAGACACATCAGGATATGCAAAGCACACATCAGCTCCCTTTGTGTGTCTGTCTAGAGTGATTTCACAAACAGCCCAACTGTCATCTAAACCCAGTCGTGTGTCCCACAGCCAGGCAGAGGCACAGAATGGTTAAGCAAGAAAATTCCCACTTTCAAAAAGTGGCATTTTCAAACTTACAATTTAAAACCAACTTCACCAAAAGATGTATTTTTAAATTGTGAGTTCAGAGACCCCAAACCCCATATCTCTATCTGCCTCCAATGGGAAATTACACTTAAAAAAATATCTCAAGGTAATCCCCATGTTACCCTCTGGGAGAGTTGGGCCTTGCAATAGTGAAAAACGAATTTAGCAGTATTTCACTATCAGGACATGTAAAATATACCAGTACAAGTCCTACCTCTTAAATACACTGCACCCTGCCCATGGGGCTGCTTTGGGCCTACCTTAGGGGTGACTTACATGTAGTAAAAGGGAAGACTTGGGTCTGGCAAGTGGGTGCACTTGCCAGGTCAAACTGGCAGTTCAAAACTACACACGCAGACACTGCAGTGGCAGGTCTGAGGCATGCTTACAGGGCTACTCATGTGGGTGGCACAATCAGTGCTGCAGGCCCACTAGAAGCATTTGATTTACAGGCGCTGGACACACATAGGCCCTCATTCTGACCTTGGCGGGCGGCGGAGGCCGCCCGCCAAAGTCCCGCCGTCAGATTACCGTTCCACGGTCGAAAGACCGCGGCGGTCATTCTGACTTTCCCGCTGGGCTGGCGGGCGGTCGCCTTCAGACCGCCCGCCAGCCCAGCGGGAAAGAGGCTTCCACGATGAAGCCGGCTCGGAATCGAGCCGGCGGAGTGGAAGCTGTGCGACGGGTGCAGTTGCACCTGTCGCGTATTTCACTGTCTGCGCAGCAGACAGTGAAATACATGTAGGGGCCCTCTTACGGGGGCCCCTGCAATGCCCATGCCAGTGGCATGGGCACTGCAGGGGCCCCCAGGGGCCCCGCGACCCCCCCCTACCGCCATCCGGATCCCGGCGGTCCGACCGCCGGGATCTGGATGGCGGTAGGGGGGGGTCGGAATCCCCGCAGCGGTGCAGCAAGCTGCGCCGCCGTGGAGGATTCAATGGGGCGGCGGTACACTGGCGGGAGCCCGCCAGTGGTGCCGGTCCGACGGAATCCCCATTGGAGCACCGCCGGCCTGTCGGCGGTGCTCCCGCGGTCCTCCGCCCTGGCGGTCAAAGACCGCCAGGGTCAGAATGACCACCATAGTGCACTACATTAGGGACTTACTAGTAAATCAGATATGCCAATCATGGATAAACCAACCAGAAGCCAAAAGACAGGGGAAACCATGCCAAGAGCTGATAGGTCTAACAAGAGGGCTCTGGTTGGTATCATATCCTTGGACCCAACGTGCTTCACTCTCAACTAACAATCAATCAAACAAGCAGCAGAGAAAAAGATGATATTTCAGCTTTTTTTACATTTGCTGGTCAGGTCTAGATCTTTCCTCTGGCAAAAGACCACCAAGAATGCAATTTGTGGCTGGCCTAGTGGCCAGGGGGGTATGATCTCTGCAGAGCCCTAACACAACCACCTACTCGTCAGAAGCTCCTAATATCGAACTATGAAGCCCAAGCATCAGCGATTCCTCTCATCAGTAGCAGTATTTTCTAGATCTGTCAGAAATTACTTTTGAAATCAAGGATGAGCATGTCCCATAGATTATCTATATGAATTAGTGAAAAGACTTTGTCACCCAGCCCCCAGAGCCTATTTTATCTAACATGATTGACCTGCTGTCCAGAGAAGTGTGCAGAATTTAAATCAGCAGTGCTGGTGCACAAAGGAGCCATTGTAGCAATTCCCAAAGATACAAAAGGGATAGGGGAAATCAAGTCTCCCCTGACATGGCCACTAGCAGAAAGGCTCTACGCCTGTTGGTATCTAGTAAGGTTATCAGGGGCAGAAGGCCATCCTGAAAGTCAGTCATTCAACTGGAAAGAGCTAATGGCAATTTTTGTAGCCATTTAGCCTTTACTTCTGGAGTTTGAAGACCTATACTTCTATTGAGGATGAACTATCTGGTGGAAAAATCTTACGTGAATAGCCGGGTGATACAAGAGGCCCATTCTCTATCCCACAGGGCAGGCACCACACTCTTGGCTTTGACCAACCTTCTATCCCATGTTGTGTCTCGTCTACCGTGGCTGAAGAATGTAGCAGATGGTCAGCTTAGTCAGGTATTTTAATTCGACATTAGAAAGCCTTATGTAGAGCAATTGACATTTACCTAGGGGGTTTTGAACACTCGACTAAATGCAGCCATCAAAATCATACTTCTATGAGACTGTTCGCAATCATTTTTTAGCAAAGGTAGGGGTGAGCAAATCTCCAGTGGGCATTTGTTATATGTTCTTTCATTAGTTTGTCTGGGGAGCCTGCCTAGTCTGATGCTTCTGTAGGTAAGGCTTTGAGGTCTGAAAGAAAATTTCAAATAACATGGGTGGACAGAACAGAGCCTTCAGTCCTCTCCTGAACTTCATACAGATCTGCCTCATGCTAAGGTGCACGAGAAAAAAGGTTCCAGAGGGTTAGACAATTATATTAAAACACCACATGAGACTATTAAACACAATAACCATTGGGAATGGGTACGAAATAAACCAGATTTTTATCCAGTTCAGCAGCCCTCCCATCTCCTCCTAAAAATAAAAAAAAACACACACACCAACAAATGGATCACCTAGAATACAGTTGCACTTTGGCAATCGAAATTCCACCACGATTTCCAGAAATTAGTGCTTGTTGAGTGCATATGTACATGCATCAACATGCCTTCTACCCACAGTCCACAATCTGGGATGAGTCTGTATGTTTACTAGGTGGTAACAGATCACTTACTTTCGCATCTTTACCTACTTATGTGACTTTGCATCCCAGTTTTGAAGGTAAAGTCCAATTTTTCCACCATTTGACCTGGCAAGTGTCATCAGATTTAGCACATGTCCAGGTTTGCAGAAAGGTCTGACTGAAAGCAGAGGGAAATTGTTATGTATTCCAGTGCAGGATTAGTTATCAGGTCATATCAGAATATGCTCCCTATAAAGTTGCATTTCTTTTCCCTTAACTCTTCCTTGTCTGAATTTTCTATGTTGGTGGATTTTGTTACTTATGCAGTGGCGATGCAAAATGCTGAAGTTTTTGGTGTTCAAAATCCGGCTACCCTACACCTACTATGGAGGTAGGACTTTCCTCCGGCACGTTCATAAGGGGTAGCAGGTGAATGAGAACATTACTTACTTTCTCATCCACGTCCAGTCGGTACGGAGTAAGCTGCATCTTCTTAGGTGTTTTCCTGCCGGTGTCCGGAACCACGAAGCTTGGAATACCGAGGGCCCCTGTGAAAGAGAAACCCCAGACAAACACTCTGTCCTTCCTTTTGGCCCTCTCACCAACATACTTAAACGTTGGTAAGGGCTCAACGTCATTCCTGCTTCCAGCTAACTGGGCGAGGTGCCTGTAGGGAACACTGATCTGAAGAGGGCGAAGCCTTGCAAGACCTGGCAGAACGGTTAGCGCCATGTGCATCACTGGGTGTGACCAGGCGCTACGTTGTGTATACTCCAGGAACAACACATGCCAAGTCTTTCACTCAAAAAAGCAAAAGAACTGGGCATGGGAAAGTGAGGGTCAGGGTTAGCAAGAACGAAATGTCAGGCAGACCTAAGCGATATACAAAAAGCTCACAGGACAGTAAGCGCTAGAACAACAACATTAACGGGCAGGAAGACAACTTGAGTATGTGCGAAAAAGTGCAGAATTTTATATGAAAGAAAAAAAAAAAAAGAGGTAGGAAAAAAAGACTATATTCTACTGGGTCTGGTTAGGGAAAAGGATTGGGGCTGGTCAGGCACATCACAGATTGGTTTTAACCAAAGGACAACAAAAACCAAACGCAGGAAATAAAAGTGCAGGAAGAATAAGTGCTGGAACAGGAAAGTACAACTCCGCCATTGGCGAGCGGTTACAATTTCTACATCTGACGATAAAATTCTTCAGTCAACAGAGAACTTCGGTAGCTATCTGCAGAAAACGCGTCGGCACGACACAGCAGGGATCTGTTTACAACCCGGCTCATGATGTGAAGGGGGCAGCCTTGCTTCTTTACGTACTGGCACGGCAAGCATGGAAATTAAGGACGGACACGCCGCGAACAAACTACTGGTCGGCTTTATGTCGCTTGACCGCACCGGCTAAAATGTCGGTAGACATGCTGCACAAATGCCGCCTATTAATCTGTTTTAATAATCAAAACAGTAATGACGTTATCGAGATTCCCAATATTAGTCAGCATGTTGAAATAAATAAATACAAGTGCGCAAATCTTTTTCTTAAACTACACATACATAAAACAGGTGTGTGGTGTGTATCAAGTGACACACCTGGTATAAGTAGTTATTACATTTAAAAATTGACCTTTTATTAAAGACATACTTTAATATAAATATATATGTACATTCCAAGATGGCTGCTGACTTGCACGCTATTTGCTCCCACCATGCCACTTGTCCTTAAAGTTTGCATATCTTTTAACCATGTTGTCCTGCAAATGAGAAGTTACTTTATTTACTCATAGGTTTCTCTAGAGACAAGGCGCCACATTGAGCTGATTTCTGGGTGAGCATTCGCTCATATTATGCACGTTCCTGATGAAAGAGTCTTGAGGACTTGGTACTGTGCTACTGACTCTAGAGTTTATTGCTACACGGCTAGCCGTCCTGTGGTGTCATTCCTGAATTTTAAACAAAGGACTTTTGCATGTCCCCCATAAATATGGACATGAGGTTTTTTTTTTTAACTAAAAAGCGAAGACTGGTTAACGTGTCTGGCGCGAATTGTGTTGTCCACTTTTGTGTAAGAAACTTCCGAGCGCAGGTTATCATGTCTTCCCTTGTGCCAGAGGCTTTACTTTAAAAAATTCATTCAAGTTTACCAGATAACCCCCTGCCATTTACCAAAATGGCACCTTGTTACCAGTTTATTTTATTTTTACAATTTTACACTCCGCAGACATGGCCCGAAGGCATCAGCACTTCACAACACACAGAATACAGGGTTACTTTAAAAGAAGTTAAACTCATCAGAGTATGTATACAGTTACCATAAGAGACAGTTACAACGACAGGGCAGAGGACGTGATTGATTGATGGACAATTTAACAAAGGCAGTCAGGGCACAATGGAGAAAGTAAATAAGACTTGTCCAGAGTCAATTAACCACATGTCTGTCAAATAGGAGGAGCTTGAAGTCCTTTTTGAAGGTTGCTAGGCAGGTGGTTAGACGTAGTGAGAGGGGCAGAGAGTTCCAGATTCTAGCGGCGCTACCAGAGAAAGACTGGTTCATGTATTGTTCTCGCCTGAAGGTGGGAAGTTCCGGGAGCAGGGATTGGGCATTTCTGCAACCCCAATTTGCTCTGTATATTTTCATTTTCTCGTTTAGATCGTCGGCGTCTCATACGCCGACGACACCCAGCTGATCCTCTCCCTCACCAAGGACCCCGCCACCACCAAAACCAACCTTCCCGAAGGACTGAAGGCCGTCGCCGACTGGATGGAGAACAGTCGCCTGAAACTTAACTCGGACAAGATGGAGGTCCTCATCCTCGGCTCCACCCTCTCCGTCTGGGACGACACCTGGTGGCCGGCCACACTGGGAGCCGCACCAACGCCTACCGACCACGCACGCAACCTAGGGTTCATCCTGGACTCATCGCTCTCTATGACCCAGCAAGTCAACACCATCTCATCCTCCTGCTTCAACACCCTCCGCATGCTCCGCAAGATCTACAGGTGGATCCCCACCGAAACCAGAAAGACGGTCACCCAGGCCCTCGTCAGCAGCAGACTGGACTACAGCAACGCTCTCTACGCGGGAACCACGGCCAATCTCCAGAAAAGACTGCAACGCACACAGAACGCCTCCGCACGCCTCATCTTCGACATCCCCTGCCGCAGCCACATCACAGCCCACCTGAGAGACCTGCACTGGCACCCCGTCAACAAGAGGATCACCTTCAAGTTCCTCACCCACACTCACAAAGCACTCCACAACGCCACACCAGCATACCTCAACGAACGACTCACCTTCTACACCCCGAACCGACAGCTCCGCTCTGCCAACCTCGCCACCATTCCACGCATCCACAGGACAACAGCCAGTGGCAGATCATTCTCCCACCTCACCGCCAAGACCTGGAACACCCTCCCCATCCACCTGCGGCAGACCCAGGACCTGTTGACCTTCAGGAGACACCTCAAGACCTGGCAGTAGCAGCTCCCCTACCCCCCCCCCCACCTCAGCACCTTGAGACCCTCGTGGGTGAGTAGCGTGCTTTACAAATGATTGATTGATTGATTGATTGAGGGTGAGGAGGAGTGCAGCGCTCTGTGGGTAATGCAAACAATTTTGAATTCTATGTCAGGACCAGAGGCTTCGGATTATGCTTTCTCTTTCTTTACTGAAAAAAACACAGGAGCCAATAAACGTTTAGATAAATCAAAAACTACAAATCTCCACACTCCCAGTAGTCCATTCCAACCAATCCCTGGTCAACAGCCCATATAAATGTCCTTGTGTCTAAAGTCCTTCCTCTTTCTTTGCTGCAGCCATAGTTAAGTGCTTGTCTTATTTTTATAACTGTGTTTGTTTTGTATGAATTATAATGTGTACATGGCCGTGGAGCGGGAGCAGGGGTGAACGGCACTTGTGAACTCCACTTTGGAGGTTTTCGCCGTCCGCCCTCACGCGCTGTACCATTTAATTTCATTTAGGCGCTCGCGTGCAGCGAGCGCAGAGACGACAGAGACGCCGACCGAGCTTGGGGACTCCCTTCGGGGCTTTCCCCAAGCTCAGGAGAGTTAATCGTGGCTCTTTACAGAGCCTCACAAGTGCTGGTGTTGTTTTTCAGAGAGGCTAGTCCTCTCTCTATTTCTGCGCTGCACACGCGCACTGGTGCTGACGCGTTCCAAAGCTTTTCTTTTCAGATCTCGTCAGCGGTGCGATGTGTAGTGAAGATACAGTTTATTCCCCTAAAGACCTCCCGAAGGGGCGGTAATTACGATCCAAAGGCTCTGCCTTAGGGAAGTTTGGCAGGTGCTCCCTCCACCTTTTATTGGGCCATTTTGAGAGTTTTCTCTCCTGGGCATTTGAGTTTTTCTCCATTTGTGATACCTGCTGGGGCCTCTTCCCCCCTTTATTGAACTCCTTCTTCTTTCTGCATCTTTGAGATGGCTCATTATGTAGAAGAGGATGATTTTTATCACCAAGAGGCCGAGGAGCCATATGATAATCAGATGGAGGAAAGATTGGTACAGGCCCTGGGTCACCACATGCAGGCCCGTCCGCGCCTGGCCTGCGCCCAGCGCCACGACCCCTGGTCCTCAGCACTCCCAAACCCCGCTGCTCCGCTACGACCTCACCACCCTCCACGCCCTCAACCCAGGGCGCTCCAGCACCTGCTTCCAAGCTAACCCGAAACGTACCCATGGACCTTTCGCATGTCACACCTGCAAACGTATCTTCCACCACGAAACTACCACGACCACCAGCCCACGCGCCATCAACCACCTCAAATGCATCCTGGTCAACGCTCGATCCGTCCACAAGCACACCGTGGAACTCTGGGACCTCCTGGACTCCACAGCACCGGACGTCGCCTTCATCACGGAGACCTGGATGAACGCCTCCTCGGCCCCAGACATCGCCATAGCCATCCCCGAAGGCTACAAGATTTCCTGGAAAGACCGCACCAACCAAGTAGGAGGAGGAATCGCCATCGTCTTCAAAGACTCCATCAGCGTCACCACCTCCACCGAAGACACCCCCCTCGCCGCAGAACACCTGCACTTCCAGATTCGCACTGACCCCAGGACCACCCTCAGAGGATCACTCATCTACCGCCCCCCCGGACCGCGCGCCCTTTTCAGCGACTCCATCACCGACTTCATCTCCCCGCACGCCCTCGCCTCGCCAGACTACATCCTCCTCGGCGACCTCAACTTCCATCTAGAACAGAACAACGACCCCAACACCACCGCCCTGCTCGACAACCTCGCCAACCTCGGCCTCAAGCAACTGGTGAACACCCCTACCCACATCGCCAGACACACGCTTGACCCCATCTTCTCCGCCAGCAAACACGTTTCCTTCAGCCACGCCTCCGCTCTACACTGGACCGACCACAGCTGTGTCCACTTCACCTTCCGACGCGAGACCCGCCACCTCCGCACTCAACCCATCCCTCGTCGACAGTGGAACAAAATCCCCAAAGAACAGCTCTTCTCCACGCTCATCGACAACCAACCTACCTTCACCACCGACCCCAACGACGCAGCCCTCAGCCTCACGAACTGGATCACCAACTGTGCAGACAACCTTGCTCCCCTCAGACGCCCTCCAAGACAGGCCAACACCAAAAAACCTCTCTGGTTCTCTGACACCCTTAAGGAATCAAAGAAAACCTGTCGCGCCCACGAGAAAGCCTGGCGTAAGGACCACACCGCTGACAACATGACCGCCCTCAAGAACGCTACCCGCGAACACCACCACCTAATCCGCGCAGCCAAAAGTAATTTCTTCACTGATAGACTGGACAAAAACAGCCACAACAGCAGAGAACTCTTCAGCATCGTTAAAGAGTTCTCCAACCCCAACGCCAACGCCATCACGCCCTCACAAGACCTGTGCAACTCCCTCGCCACCTTCTTCTATCGCAAGATCACCGACCTCCACGACAGCTTCGGACACCAGACCCTGCAGATCAACTCTGAACCCACACCCCCAGCCATCACCCTCAACGCCTGGACCCACATCAACACTGAAGAGACCAAAACCACCATGAACTCTATCCACTCTGGCGCCCCCTCGGAACCCTGCCCACACTTCATCTTCAATAAAGCCGACGACATCATCGCCCCGCACCTCCAGACCATCATCAACTCCTCTTTTTCATCTGCTACCTTCCCCGAAAGCTGGAAACACGCCAAAGTCAACGCCCTACTAAAGAAACCTACGGCTGACCCAAACGACCTGAAGAACTTCCGCCCCATCTCACTCCTCCCCTTCCCTGCCAAAGTAATAGAGAAGACCGTCAACAAACAGCTTACTAACTTCCTTGAAGACAACAACCTTCTCGACCCCTCACAATCCGGATTTCGAGCCAACCACAGCACTGAAACCGCCCTCATCTCAGTCACAGACGACATCAGAACCCTGATGGACAACGGTGAAACAGTCGCCCTCATCCTCCTCGACCTCTTGGCTGCCTTCAACACCGTCTGTCACCGCACCCTAATAACCCGCCTCTGCTCCACCGGGATCCAAGGCCAGGCCCTGGACTGGATCGCCTCCTTCCTCTCCAACCGCTCTCAAAGAGTCTACCTCCCACCTTTTCGCTCAGACCCCACCGAGATCATCTGCGGCGTCCCTCAAGGCTCCTCGCTCAGCCCGACACTCTTCAATGTCTACATGAGCCCCCTCGCCAACATCGTACGCAAGCACAGCATCATCATCACCTCCTACGCCGACGACACTCAACTTATACTCTCCCTCACCAAGGACCCCACCAGCGCAAAGACCAACCTGCAAGATGGTATGAAGGACGTCGCAGATTGGATGAGGCTCAGCCGTCTGAAACTGAACTCAGACAAAACGGAAGTCCTCATCCTCGGCAACACCCCGACCGCATGGGACGACTCCTGGTGGCCCACGGCCCTTGGCACCGCACCGACCCCCTCAGACTACGCCCGCAACCTCGGCTTCATCTTGGACCCTCTTCTCACCATGACCAAACAAGTCAACGCGTGTCCTCCTCCTGCTTCCTCACCCTCTGCATGCTCCGCAAGATCTTCCGCTGGATCCCCGCCGACACCAGAAAAAGCGTGACCCACGCCCTTGTCACTAGCCGCCTGGATTACGGCAACACCCTCTATGCTGGGACCACCGCAAAACTCCAAAAACGTCTGCAACGTATTCAAAACGCCTCCGCCCGCCTCATCCTCGACATACCCCGCAACAGCCACATCTCCGCCCACCTGAGACACCTGCATTGGCTCCCAGTCAGCAAAAGGATCACCTTCCGACTTCTCCCCCACGCACACAAAGCCCTCCACAACAAGGGACCAGAATACCTCAACCGACGCCTCAGCTTGTACGCCCCCACCCGTCTCCTCCGGTCCACCAGCCTCGCTCTCGCCGCCGTCCCGTGCATCCGCCGCTCCACAGCGGGTGGGAGGTCCTTCTCCTACCTGGCGGCCAAGACTTGGAACACCCTCCCCACCAGCCTCAGGACCACCCAGGACCAATCCGTATTCCGGAGACTCCTCAAGACCTGGCTCTTCAAGCAGCAGTAACCCCCTCCCCCTAGCGCCTTGAGACCCGCACGGGTGAGTAGCGCGCTTTATAAATGTTAATGATTTGATTTGATTTGAATCAAGCCCTTATTAAAGCTTTAAAGCCTTTTACGCAACCTTTGGTGCGTTTTGGACAGAGAGAATTGATGAGTGGACCCTCTCATGCCAGAGTGCCTGATTCTATGATTGCAGATATGAGTAGGGCCCAGAAGGGTTCTGGGGGACCTAAATCCTCGGCGCAGATCTTGTCTCAGATGGCTTCTATAGCTTACGCGTCAAGAATTGTCAATTCTATTAAGGACACGGAGGCGAGGATTATCCCACCCTTTGTGATATGTATTTAACTAATATGTTTAATATTTAGTTCATCTATAAGGTATCAAAATTGGTGATGCATAATTGATATCTGTATTTAACATGATTTTCCCTCCCTTTTAGCCTTTCACTACCAATCTGTTTTTTATTTATTAGGTACGGATAACAAGAACGTCTAAGGATTGAGGTTCCAAGGAACAACAATTTGGATTGTGGACGGTTGGAGCCATACAAGGTGTTTCTGGTTGGATTCAAGTTTTGATTCTTCAAGTTGTTTGCTATGTTGTTGCAAAGAAAGAGGAAGGACTTTAGACACAAGTACATTTATATGGGCTGTTGACCAGAGATTGGTCGGAATGGACTACTGGAAGTGTTGCGATTTGTAGTTTTTGATTTATCTAAACGTTTATTGGCTGCTGTGTTTCTTTCAGTAAAGAAATAGAAAGCATAATCCTCGCCCCCGTGTCCTTAATAGAATTGAAAATTCTTGACGCGTAAGCTAGAAAATCTTATATTGGGCCCGTGCTTCAATGGGGAGCCGTTGGATGGTTAGCAGGGCAGAGGAAATGTGGTAAAATTTCTTGAGACCTAAGACGAAGCGTGCTGCAGCATCTAGTGTTGCTCTCAGTGGGCAGAATGAGAGACTGCACCACTGTTTTGAGGTCTTGTTCCAGAATCAATTGTGTGATGCCTCAAAGCTGCATAAGTTGTGGTTGTGAACTGTTGGCTACGGTTGCTATGTGGGTGTGAAGATTGAGACAATTATGAAGGGTGATGCCAAGTGATCTAGCACTCATGACAATGGTGGGGCAGCCTTCGAAGACAGGAAAGTGGCTCTGTGCTTCAGTTTTGCATTTAACAAGCAAATGCATTATGAATGTAGTTTTGATTTACTTTGGTTGATTCAATTGAACAATTGCATTAAACGGAGCGTGGGATGCCTACCTGACTCAGTTTGTTCCTGCTGGCGGCCCGGACTACAGTTTTATGCTCTCCTTGTTGCTAGGGGTGGTGGCTGCTGATTACATGCTCTGTGTGGGCGCATTAAAGGAAGAGGAGGCTTCCACAGTGCGGACACCTACCTGACACTGATATACAACACAGAAAAGGCAGCGGGCTATAGGAACCTGCACCTGACCCAAAAGTCCAAAATAAGTAACTTTTAAACCATCAATATTACTTTTGTGTGCACTCACTACCGGCACCTGCTGCCAAGGTGCCACCCCTGAAACAGGGACTACAAATGCATGATCAATTGGAGAGGTGCACCACATCAAAATAACAGTCCAAAAGTTCCATATGCATATGTGAGTTTGATGAGATTCTTCTCTTTATTTTCTTTTTCTGAAAATCATCACAAATCTACACGGAAACAGAAAACGCATTTTGTCCCTTGCATGGGACTTCTTCAGGGTACAATTAAGCGAACAATTTCCTCCAGTCAAATCTGTGAAATATACTTAGTAGCTTTCATATATTTCCTAGTCCTCATTATATCCATAGCCGTCTCATATAATATATCAAAAAGACTGTATGAAAGTATGAAAATCGACCAAAATAATTTATTTATTTAATTTTCAGTCCATGAAGTCTTCTTGTATATGTGCACACCCCACATCAAGCAATAGCTGTGTGGTAAGTCGGAAAAGATTTCCATCTTCTCAAGAGAAGAGGGAAATGGGTGTATGTGGCTTCTAGCACCAATTGGAGTGCTAATATCGGGCACACTGGTATGCACCTGGAGAGCTTAGGAATATGCGCGCCTTGTGGGCGCATTAAAGGTGGAGGAGATTTCTACAGCTCAGGATGCAGCTGTGGGAAGACCGGGCCAAGAGCGGGCCCATCTGCGTCATCCACGGCTGATGAGGCTAGGCTGGGCCACCACCCTTTCATCTTATCCTAAAGTCAGTAAGTCTGTACCTTTGCATAGTTTCATTGTTTGACTTAAAAATTGGTAAGAGGAAAACAACAATGAAAGCTGACACAAAGGACAGTAATATTACCACCTCAAATGCTGTTACAAATTTCCTCTCGGGTGCAATGTCTACAATAACAAAGGAAATTGGAAGAAAGACTGGAGGCCACTCAGTGGGCGGTCTCTGAGTCCTTAGTGACAGTGGAAGTTTCCGGAGGCAATACAATAGACCCTTTGGCAGACACTTCCTAGACCCAATCACTGTGTCGCAAATGCCCCCTTTCCCCAATTTTAAATCTCTCTACATCAATAGTGAATCCACCACCTGCCAAAAAGAAAAGTGGCCAGAACAAAACCAAAACAAAACATCCAGGCAACTGGAAGATAATATAATGGGAAGATACATAGCTTCTTATGTACAAGCCATGAAAGAGTGATTAAAAATTTGCAGACTGTGGTTAAACTGGCCTTAGAGGGAGTAATCTATAAATTGAAACAAGCCTTGCAAGCATCCTGAACATATTAGAGAAACCGAACAGTACCCCAAGTTGACAAGGATTTAGACATAATAATGAGGCTGCAATTGGAGGCACAAAAATGATAAAACAGTGACCTCAAAGGAGATAACAGTACAAGAGTACAAGCAAGTTCAGCCCAACAAGAGATAGAGCGTATGCACTCTAAAAGTCAGCATTCTGTAGACACTGCAGAACAACTTGAAGCTCCTACCAGAAATAGGGAATCATCTTCCTACGTGTTAGAAGAATAAAGCCAGCAATGTTCAAAGGATATGTTACATCTTCCAGCAGAGGCTACATCCTATGCTTTGATTTTAACCAGGGTTCCCGGCTTGAGGCCTACATGTAGTGAATCCTGGGAAGAATTTAAAAGCTATTCATTGGTTGGCACAAACGATACCCAAGGTGAAAATGCTATTTGAAGAAAGTTTGATGGTGAGAAGAGTCGGCTGGATAGGGAATTCTAAGAAAATATCAGTGAGTGATTGTATAATCCTGAATTTTAGAGACCCCTATTTGGTTGAGTTTATTTAAAAGACTCCTCAAAATATGAAATCACAGAGTACTCCCTTGAGGGGTAACATAAAAGCAATCCCTCTGGGCTATTTTTGTAGACCTGATCATTTTCCCCTCCTTAAAATATAATTCAAGTAGGACTCAATAGTTTGCTAGGTGAGAGCCACCCAGTCCAAACCAGTGATTGATTTACCCCCATAGAATGTTTGGACCACCTCGATTGACACATAACATTACATAAAACTAATTTTGCAACTTCTAAGAGGGGCTTATCAATTTATAGAGCGCAGTCATAAAATATTACTCAGGAAGCTACAGGTCAGGACATACTAACTGTGGAGACAATTTATCAGAATACTCGTAGTCTCTTAGAATGTAGCTGGAGTGGCTAACAAACCCTGTCTAGAAGATCGGATGAATAAATGAAATAATTTTATTCAATAATTATTCAATAATCATAAAAGTACATAAGTAGCATAAAACAAGTGTGTTATGATAAAAAAGACCAAATAAATATACAAATGACATATTAACATATCTGATTTACAAACCAAAATAAACCCTGGCTATAAAACCAGTGCTAAAACAAGCATTGCATGTTCAGTGTAATGTTCAGGTGACAAGCACATTCAAAAAAGCTCCAACAGCACCTATAGCAGCAGAATCAGTAAGCAACAGGAGGTAACAGAAGGCTGGTTTATATTGGTAAAAGTCCCGAGATCTTAACCCCGTGGGTGCCACGGACGTAACGGTTATGTCCTCGACAGCACTGCTCGGTTGCCGATTACGTAACCGTTACATCCTGCACCAAGCCCTCGGGGGCTGGGGGAAGGGGAAGCGCTGGCGCTCCCCCCGAGGGCCTACCACCCCCCTCCCATGGGCAGGGATGGAAGGGAAATCGCTTGCCCTTCAACCCCAACACCCCCCCCACTTCCCTCAGTGACGTCTGATGACGTAAAGGGTAGCGCCCCTTGAGCAAGGGTCGCTCCCCTTGGCCGTTGGGGGGACATTTTTTTAAGGCCTTTTCTGCACCCCGCTTGGGAGAAGATCGGCCTATTTTAATTAGGCCGATCTGCCCCTAGGGTAGGGCAGAACCCACTAGACACCAGGGATAATTTATTTTTTGACTTTTATACTTGTGGTGAGCAACCCCTTAGGCAAGGATCGCTCCCCTGGAGGGAAAACTGTCATTAAGGCCATTTCTGCCCCCTTTGGGGGCAGATTGGCCTATTTTCATTAGGCCAAACTACCCCTAAGAGGGGCAGAAACCACTAGACACCAGGGATTTTTTTTCACAACACTTTCACTAAAGGGAAGCGTCCCCCTTAGGCAAAGGTCGCTTCCCTGGTGGGCAATTTTTTTTTAGGTCATTTCTGCCCCCCTTGGAGGCAGATCGGCCTATTTTAATTAGGCCGATTTGCCCCTAAGGGGGGCAGAAACCACTAGGCACCAGGGATTTTTATTTGTAAAAAATCTTTTACTAATAGGGAGCGACCCCTTCGACAAGGGTCGCTCCCCTGGGGCGAAATTTTATTTTAGGGCATTTCTGTCCCCCTTGGGGGCAGGTCAGACTATTTTTCTTAGGCCAATCTGCCCCCAAGGGAGGCAGAAACCACTAGATACCAGGGATTTTTTCTGCGCCAATTTCACACAAGGGAAGTGACCCCTTAGACAAGGGTCGCACCCCTGGTGGACAAATTTATTTCAGCCCATTTCTGCCCCCCTTGGGGGCAGATCTTCCTATTTTGATTAGGCCGATCTGGCCCCAAGGGCTTCAGAAACCAGTAGGCAGCAGGGATTTTTATTTAAAAAATCTTTTTTACAGTTAGGGAGCAACCCCTTAGGCAAGGGTCGCTCCCCTGGGGGGCAAATTTATTTTAGGCCATTTGGCAGATTGGCCTATTTCTATTAGGCCGATCGGCCTTCAGGGGGCCCGGAAACTACTTAGGCACCAGGGAATGGTGTGTGTGTGTTTTGTTTGGGGGGGCAGCCCCTTGGGCAAGGGTCGCTCCCCATGGGGGCACATTACTGTTGGCCATTTCTGCCCCCCTTGGGGGCAGATCGGCCTATTTGTGTAGGGCCCACCTGCCCCCAAGGGGGGCAGAAAGCCCACCACAGACCAGGGAAGATTTTTTTTTTACAAAAAAGAGGGTAGAGGTATGGCCATACTCCCACCCCAAACAAATAGGGAAAAAGTTGTTCTGCACACCGGTGGGCTGAGGAGGCAATTAGCCCCTGATCCACTCCCCGGGGAGGCAGAAAGTCTACGAAATGCCAGGGGATTAAAAAATAAAATAAAGTGGGGTGGTCGTTACCAACCAGTATGGGCATGGTTATGCCCCCACCCCAACTGAAGGGGTAACAGTCTTTCAGCTCTCCCCCCGCACACTAAAACATCTTATCCCACGGCAATCAAGAGGACATTTGATTATTTTGGGTTTTGGTTTTACATTTGGGCCATGAGAGCTTGTCTAACTCTCAAAATCGTCCCACTTGGAATGGTGAGGGCTGCACTTTTTGGATTTTGGGACGCTGCAGTGTAGTAAAATCTACGAGACTAAACATCTGGGTGAGCCCAGGGTGGTGTGCTTCACATGCACCTGCACCATTTTCTTATCCACAACGACCTACAAACCTCCAACTTTGCTTGAAATCACACATTTTTGTGATGGAACCTTCCGGAATCTGCAGGAATCCACAAACTTCCTACCACCCAGCATTGTCGCAGCTATACCGATAAAAAGTCTGCCCCACTTGTCAGCCTAAAAACGTTTTTTTTTTTCCTAACTGCCCTTTTGGACCTGCTTTGGTTCCCCCTCATTTTCGACATGTTTTTGGCTCTTCCCTGTCACAGACACTTGGCCCACCTCCACAAGTGAGGTGTAATTGTTTACCAGGAGACTGAGGGGAACGTTGGGTGGTAGGAAATGTGTGCGGTGCGGTGAGCCCACACAGAAATGTGGGAGAAATTTTATTTTTTAGCTAAATTTGAGGTTTGCTGAGGATTCTGGGTAAGAAAATATTGGGGGATCCATGCAGGTTACACCTCTCTGGACTCCCTCAGGTGTCTAGTTTTCAGAAAAGTTTGGGTTTGGTAGGTTTCCCTAGATGGCTGCTGAGCCCAGGACCAAAAACGCAGGTGTCTGCCCCCAAAAACAGGTAGTTTAGTATTTGATAATGTTGATGTGTCCACGCTGTGTTTTGGGGCATTTCCTGTTGCGGGCACTAGGCCTACCCACACAAGTGAGACTTGGGGGAATGCTGAGTGGGAGGAAATTTGTGGCTTCTCTTAGATTCCAGAACTTTCTATCACAGAAATGTGAGAAAAAGTGTTTTTTTGCCAAATTTTGAAGTTTATTAAGGATTCTGGGTAACAGAACCTGGCGAGAGTGCCACAAGTTACCCCATCCTGGGTTCCCCTAGGTGTCTAGTTTTAAAAAATGTATAGGTTTGCTAGGTTTCCCTAGGTGCCGGCTTAGCTAGAGGCCAAAATCCACAGCTAGGCACTTTGCAAAAACACAGGCCAGTTTTCTTTGGGAAAATGTGATGTGTCCACGTTGTGTTTTGGGGCATTTCCTGTCGCAGGCACTAGGCCTACCCACACAAGTGAGGTATCATTTGTATCGGGAGACTTGGGGGAATGCTGGGTGGAAGGATATTTGTCGCTCCTCTCAGATTCCAGAACTTTCTATCACCGAAATTTGAGGAAAAAGTGTTTTTTGTGCCAAATTTTTAGGTTTGCAAAGGATTTGGGTAACAGAACCTGGTGAGAGCCCCACAAGTCACCCCATCCTGGATTCCCCTAGGAGTCTAGTTTTAAAAAATGCACAGGTTTGCTAGGTTTCCCTAGGTGCTGGCTGAGCAGCTAGGCACTTTCCAAAAAAACACGTCAGATTTCAATGTAAAAATGTGATGTGACCATGTTGGGTTTCCTGTCACGGGCTTTAGGCCTACCCACACAAGTGAGGTACCATTTTTATCGGGAGACTTGGGGGAACACAGAATAGAAGAACAAGTGTTATTGCCCTTGTCTTTCTCTACATTTTTCCCTCCAAATGTAAGACAGTGTGTCAAAAAGACGTCTATTTGAGAAATGACCTTTAATTCACATTCTACTATGGACACCCATGAATTCAGAGATTTGCAAATAACCACTGCTTCTCAACACCTTATCTTGTGCCCCTTTTGGAAATACAAAGGTTTCCATGATACCTATTTTTCACTCTTTATATTTCAGCAAATGAATTGCTGTATACCCGGTATACAATGAAAACCCATTGCAAGGTGCAGCTCATTTATTGGCTCTGGGTACATAGGGGCCTTGATGAACCTACATGCCGCAACCAGAATAGTCCAGCAGACGTGACAGTATATTGCTTTTGAAAATCTGACATCTCAGGGAAAAGTTATAGAGTAAAACGTGGTAAGAAATGGCTGTTTTTTACCTCAATTTCAATATATTTTTAATTTAGCTGTTGTTTTCTGTAGAAAAGCCTTGTAGGATCTACACAAATGACACCGTGCTGAATTCAGAATTTTGTCTACATTTCAGAAATGTTTAGCTGTCCGGGATCCAGCATTGGTTTCACACCTATTTCTGTCACTAACTGGAAGAGGCTAAAAGCACAAGAAATAGTACAAATGAGATATGTCCCAGTAAAATGCCAAAATTGTGTTGAAAAATGTGGTTTTCTGATTCAAGGTGATTTTGGCACCGCAAACCTTTTGTTGATGCCATTTTCAGTGAAAAAACCACAAGCCTTCTTCTGCAGCCCTTGTTCCCCATTTTAAAAAAACAACGACATTTTCACTAATTTCTTGGTCTCCTCCAGGGAAACTCACAAACTCTGGGTACCTCTGCAATCCCTAGGATGTTGGGAAAAAGGGATGCAAATTTGGTGTGGGTAGCTTATGTGGACAAAAAGTTATGAAGGCCTAAGCATAAAAAGGGCCTGACATCTGAGGGGGAAAAGGCCTGGCAGCGAAGGGGTTAAAATAGGCACCAGGTATCTTCTTCGAGGAAATTCATACATTTTACAAAGTAAGATTAAATGCTCCAATGTCTGTGGCGTACTATCATCACAGGGGCATTTTAATAGAGAATTAGAATCATACTGATCAGGCGGAAAGCAAAGCCTATAACGGTACGTACCCAGCTGAAATTTAGAAAGCAAAGGTATCTCCCATGGACTTCTGACCAGGGAGAGATATGGCTCTAGCCCGATACAAGTTTGAATAATCTTGCATGTTCTGAAAATAGGCTTTTTGAAAACCTCAGCTTCCATTGTTTATTCAGTCTGCCTTAAAAATAACTCTTTGACCTTCTTTCCAGCACATTTAGTAATAAGCTGGGATAAAAAATATAATACTTGACAGCCCAGAGAGGCGGCTAGATTTTTAACATACATCAGCCATGGGATTTTGTACCTATGATCACAATCCAGACAATCTAGGATCACTTCTCTACTAAAAGATGAATGCTCCCCACTCTAGACACATATCCACAGAAGTAAAGGGGCCAGTTTTACATAATCTTCCATAGATCGCAAGCTTAACTCATCATGAACAAAAGAGCTAGGACTAACTGGTCCCACACCAATCAGTTTCCTACAGAACCGGTTTTCCTCCTGTTGATTCAATTACCATTTTGGTACCCCCATATAGCGGTCCCATAAGTAAGAACCGGCAAACATTTCATTTTGTATATTTGGAGTAGTGGGGCAATTGGTTTGCTCCCTATGGTCCCTGAAAACCTAAATAGTGCACCACAAGCTTGATTAAACTTTTGACACCCATCAGACAGACAGGGAATCCAGTTATTGTATTGATCAAAGACAATACCCAAATAGGAGAAAGTCCTGACCTTTGTAATGGCCTACCCCTTAATAACTGTCGGCCTTAGTCTAACGGGCTGCCTCCCGCATGCCATAAATTGAGTTTTAGCTGTATTGCTATCAAGGTCAATATCGTCCATAAATTTTACAAACAAATCCACCAATCCTTGAAGACCATTTTGGGTGCGAGAGAGCAATAATCTGTCATCTGCGTATAGCGGAGTTGGAACAAAGGAAGCTTTAACCTTTGGCAGATTCTTCCCCTTTGTCGCCAAATAATTCCCCAGCCCATTGTTACATAATAAAAATAATAGGGGTGCCAAAACACAGCCTTGCCTTGCCCTGCGTGGGGGGTTAAAATTATCCGTACATTCCCCCTCCTGAACATACCTGACAGTTGCAGCAGTATCTCTGTGAAGAGCACGAATTAAATCAGTCAGGGCTGGGAGCATTCCTAAATCAACAAATAAGATCCACAGCTTTGACCAGTTAACCCGGTCAAAGGTGCTGCTCTGATCTGTAAACCCCATATAAATGGCTCCCTTTTTGGCCACCACATACTTTCCTATCAACAAATTAAGGTTTATGCACTGTTCCATTGTGCCTTTCCTTCTCTAAACCCATACTGGACTGGACTAAGACAATTATTTGACTGAGCCCATTTTTCAGTTTTATTCAGAATGATTCTTCAATCCACTTTAATAATCGAGTTGAAAAGGGAAATAGGCCTGTTATGTTTTTTTCCAAACAGGTACAATGTTGGCAACTTTCCAGGTCCTAGGGATACCCACCTTGGCGGCAGCATTTAGGACATTCATTATCAAAGGGGCCCAAAAAGAAATATTTATCTTATATAGGTCTACAGGGACCCCATCAGGGCATGGTGCTTTATTTGAGGGACTTTTTTGAATAGCCAAAATAACTTCTTCTACCTCAAACTTGATATCTAGCGGGAACTTTGGTGCCTTTTCTATCATGCTCAATATGTTCAGAGTTCCTCTAAGTAGATCCCTGTAAAATGAGACAACCATTGCTCTGTTATCTTAGTACAAATATAATCTTGGGTAGAGCCAAACACCCACCCTTAACTATCTTTCAGGACCCTTTGGAATCTCTATCACAAGTAGGGCTCCAGGTTGTATGGTATTTATTTTTTAAACATTTTTATCCATATTTATTTTAAATCAATTATTTTTGTATTTATATGTATTTATTCTGTGTTTTCGATAATAAATGGAGTTGTAAAATGGTATACTTCCACATTTATTTAACTGACAAGCATGCACTCATACTTTCATGCCTGTGGTGTTTTAGCTAATTTTAGAAGCCAAATATAAATAAATACTACACCCACAGATAAATGTTAGCAGTATATACAAATATATGCAAACTGCCTATATGTAAGGAAATCTCATCCTGTTTTTTAACTTCTCATGCTTTTACCTGCTCAGCTGTTGACCTCGAAGTCATGAAGGAAAGCATGGAGATTCGCTCACAAGAATCACAATTTTCTGTGTTTTTCTGCTTTTAAAAGTAAATACAGACAAACACCACATTGTTTTCTGTCTGTATTTATCTGTACAAATCAGTAAAAACGGAAAAACGGAAGCCCTAATTACAAGTAAACAACCTATCCCAAACCTCCTCCTTTAGAATTAGCTTTCTGTCCTGGATAGCCAACTTGTAGGCAGCTGTAGAGTGGGAGAAATCCTCCTTGATTGCGCAATAAGCGCTGCCCTCAATCGTTGATTTGTAGCTCTACACCTAACATCAAATTATCCAGTTGCTATAGGCCTAAAATGTCCCGAAAGTTCTTGCATAATTTGTCTAGCAGAATGATTTAGAGATTGGAATGCCCCCAAAGCCCCCTCTGGTGGAGAGTCTCCTGCAAGCAATGGCTCCATTAGCAAGCCCTTATTGGCCCTAAAAAGTGAGCTGAACAGGACAGGAAACGAGTTTCTATGCCATTTGATTCTGTGCCCCTTGTCCTTAGTAATCAAACCAGATAAACAAGGGTTTCTCAAATGTCTCACAGCACTAGGTATTGACAGGTCAAGCACTTTGGGATTGTGATCGCTTTAACATGTGTCCATAACAACTCCCCTTGATAAAGTAGCATATTCCAAGGACCTTGAAACGAAAACATAATCAATAACTGTCCCTTTACCCCACCCAACAAAGGTTGTTTTTTTAATCAAAATGTTGCCCCCCCCAATAATCCCCACATTGCGGAGATTAGCCTGGGATACGACATAATTTAATCTTCTGCCCCTCTCATCAGCCCTTGACAGACAGGAACAGGAACCTCTCCTTTCAAAGGGGTCAGAATCAATAGGAATGCAGCCCACCCTGGCATTTAAGTCTCTCTCCCAAGACTAGATTAAAATGTTGCATTTTAGAGAGAGCTCTATCCTCAATAACAAACAACACCTCAGATAGAGAATCTGTTTAGCAGCCAAGTTCACACACTGAATTCTAAAAGTTAACCAAGAAAAAACTGAAGTCTCTTGACGCCACTATCTACAAAACATGGATTCCCCTATGTTCAGGGGTACTGTAATAACTTTTAGCAATTTGGATACACGAATCATAGTGACTAGTCCTCCCTGTACTCTCTGCCCTGTAACAACCTTACCGGGACACAAAAGCTCTCAAGCCCATCCACAAAGAGAATTTCCTGCGCCCAAGTTTTCTGTATTATAATCACATCATACTGGGTAATTAAGTGTAGCCATTTCGCGTCTTACATTTTGGCTTTAATACCAGCTATATTCCAACTAATAATTTCAGAACAGAACCCTGATTTAAATTCTCCTTGTCCTCTATTAGTTGCGCCAACTGCAATGGTTCCTCCATTATACAAATAGGGATGAATCAAAAGAGTTAGAAAGTCAATCATTGTTATCCAGGCTCTTGTCAGTGGGAGGGATTATGGGTAGGAATAGCTGGCCTCTCAGATGATCTCTTAGGGGAGATAGAACTTTCCCTATGCTGAATTTGCAAATGTCTATAAAACAGGTCTAATGGCACAAGACCTATGGCACATTCCAGGGAGTTTTGAGCATTAAAACTATGGAGCAGTCGCTTTACCATTGCAGGGTATTTGCAATTAATCACCACGCAATCCCCCTTCAGATGTTTACTGGCTGGGACCACCCACCTGACCCTCCTGACAAATAGAATATCTCTATATTCCTTTATGTTAAAGTTGGTATTTTAAACCAAACTGTGGCTCACTTTATTATGCAGCTGAACAGTGGTCTCCTCAGTGTCAGGAGTAAGTTATGGAAGCCCGGTCATTAAAGCTACATCTGGACTACATGCCGGAGGTAGATTAAAAACAAATGGGAGAATTGCCCTTTATGGGCAATTCTCCCATTATTCTCCTTATCTCCCCTGATCCCTTAAAAAAACTCGCCCTTCCCTCATCCGTTTTAGCTCTTCCCTTCTGCCTTTTATAAAACAATATCTTGTTGCATTATTGATACATGAGGCATGGCAAGTGGAATCCCGGATTGAGTCCAGAAGAGAATTTCCCCCCCTTCCCAGTCAAATTGTTAAGGTCCATAACTGTCTCTTGAGCATTATTTACCCTCAAAAGTCCATTAGCTTTGTCCATTTCTTTCTTCGTGGTTGTGACCACTGGCTCAAGGCTATGCATCTTAACTATCAAGGGGGGAACACACTGGTCTACTATAAGTTTGAATTTTTCCATAATATCCTCCCAATTAATTGGATCCGTGGTCCTGGGCCCTTCAGTAGCCCCGGTTAGCTCCTGCTTCCTCACATTGCGTGTACAGACCTTCCACCATTTGCTCGATTATTTTTACATTTTCGTTTAGCAGCGGAAGCATTAACAGATCCATCCAGGGCTTCTAAAGCACGTTTTACTGAGGGAACCCCTTTCTGCAGGCGATTTGAGGGCAGTCTGAATAAGATCAGCAGGGTGGGGGCCTTCTTTCTCATCCAAAGACAGCGGTCTCTCTACAAGATCTATTACCTTAGTCACAGCCCCCATCAACCGAGTCAAATAAGAATCCAATGTATTCCTCTTGGTGGCTTATGGACAGTGTCTTTCTCTTTGCCCTTTTCGTCTTGAAGCTTTCCTTACCCATATCCCTATCCAATTGAACAGTGGCCTCTAAAAACAAGTGCTCACCTGTCTATAACTGCTAGGGAAACCATGAGGGGTGGCCCAGCCCGACATCCTCCAGGCACTGATGAGCTCAGGATGGGCTTGCCCTAGACCCAGGCTTTGCGCGGGCGCGTCCCGCTCAGCAGGACTCAGTGATGCGCTTTGTAGCACCTTCAACAGCCCAGGTGCACAGAGTCAGCCGGGACCGCCTCCAGGGGCCCTGCTGCTGGTAGACGTAATCCTGATGGCCCTGGCAGGCACGCTGGCTTGCTGTCTCTCTCACGGAGCGGGACTCAGTAATGCGCTTTGTAGCGCCTGTAACTGCCCAGGTGCACATATTCAGTGGGGAACGTCTCCAGGGGCCCCTCTGCTGCTGGTAGATGTAGTCCCGATGGCCCTGGTAGGCACTTTAGCTTGCTGTCTGTCCCGCGTAGCGGGTCTCTGTGATGCGCTTTGTAGCGGCTTCACATGCCCAGGTACACAGAATCAGCAGGGACCGCCTCCATGGGCCCTGCTGCTGTTGGTTGATATAGTCCTGATGGCCCTGACAGGCACGCTGGCTTGATATCTTGGAAATGATTTTACTGGCTAAAATATGTGAATGAAGCACAGATAATATATATTCAAGAAACCTCGCTTATTCATTCGTTTGATGTTGATTGGTTTACATCCTTTTCTACAGCAGCTACACAAACCAATAAGGGTAGGGCTAAAGAAGGTAAGATGGTACTGGTCTCTACTAGAATATTATTAAGAGTAACAAAAATGGTTTTATTATCATGTTACTACCAATTTGTGCTACTAACCTCGGATGATAACCATGACATCCTAGTAATTAACTTTTATAAGAATATATTTGACTCCTCAAGATTTGAAGTGGTTAAAGTTTAGGAAAATGATTTGGATCACTTAATCTGTCACCATTCAAAGGATGTTTTTATGATATAGGCTGGTGCATTTAATGCTACTAAATGTCTTGTTTCTTCTAAACAGGTGTGTTGCCTTTGTGACGCTAATGGTTCTTTCAGCCACTGTCCATATGGACCAGCTTTACATTATTTAGTGTTTAAATCTAACTGAAATATGTCAGACAGTTGTTGTTCCAGTTATGAACTTCAACCCCCAGCCTTTATTGGAAGAGGAGGTAAAAGCAAGATCAACCAGATTCTTACCCCAGAGAATGAAAGGATTATACCCACTAATTATCAGGTGGGGGAAAAGTGTATTAGCAACCATAACCCACTGATCTTAAAAATAAAATGTAGGCTGCAACCAGTAAAACTGACAAGTAAAGTATTAAATATAACCCTGGCCCAGCAGAAATGAGTGAATCCCTCCAGATTTACAACAGACTAACTACGAATATAGATCACTTCTTAATTGTCCTGGCACAGCAGGATGACCATGAGCAGACAATGGAAGCCCATATACCCATCTTCCGTTATATAACCCAACCTCTGACTAGGATGTCCAAGGGGAAAGAGAGCAAGAGCAAAGGCTTGTTTAACCAGAATTGCACCCATGCACACAATTGCCTTATTAAATTGCTACACTGCTACCCTAGGGATTTAGTTGATATTCAGGCTAATAGGACTAGATGTAAAAGGGCACTAATTGACAGAAAAAAGAGAGCTTGAAGAGGAGGCCTGGACAAAACTAGTTCAGGTGACAGTGACTAAGGATCCTACTTTAGTCTGGAAAACAATAAATGCCCGTTTGTTCAGAAATAATACTGGCCTAACCTTGAATCCTCAGACCCTTACAAGTTTCTATCTGCTTTATGGGCACCCCTCCTAACTAAGATGACCAGAAATGCATTTGGCCTATCTCTTAGATTGATTCCTCAGCTAAATTATTAGGGGGGGTCATTCTAGAAAGACTGGCACAATGGCCTGAAGAAGATAATATTTCAAAAAGTGCCTAATATGGCTTTAGGAACGGACTGCGGGCTGTTGAGCATTGTCTCAACCTCAATCTCTCAGTAGGGAAATGCATGAAGGCAAAAGAAGGCAACCTATACATACGTTTCATGGACCTCAGTTGTGCATTCGATCTGGTTGAACATAACAAACTGTGGAAGTGCATGGATTCATTAGGAGCCCGAATGATTACATTTCTTTGCTAACATATATGTATAGCAATTTAATGTCTAAAGTACAATATGGGCCACAGGGGGAATTAACCATATAAGATAGGGAGGGGGATTTACATCAGTAAAATCTTCCTCATTTGAGTTATCCACAAGTTTTCTTTTCTTACGTAAAATCTCTTCTTGGTCTGGTTTGAGAACAACCTCAGACCCCTTGTTCTACCATAACAGTAACATAGCACTACCAGTGACTGTACCGGACCTGCAAATTTAGATTCACTTTTTGAAACCATATTGCGTTTATGGATAAGCACCTAACCCCCCTTGTTTACATTCTTTGCTTTGCTTCTCTTTAAAGTGTTGTGATAAGCTTTATTGGTAACTTGCTTACAGTACAAATTCCTCTTAGCATCATCAACATATTTCCTAAACTCAGTTTCCACCATAGAAAAAAAAAATATATATATATTTTTTTTCCATCTCCTCATGTTGTGATCTGATACAGTTAAGAGGCTATGAATAGTGATTCTGTATTGATATTTTTTTAATAATTGATATTATTAAAGACTTGCTTCTAATGTAGATGCTGGTGCTGGAATTGTGATGATCTTTTTCTTTCTTTTTCAACATTTTTTAAAATAATTTTTGGTTTTATGACACAAAAATTCATTGATGTTGTAGTACGTTTGCACAGGGCACTTTACTTAGTACAGCTAGAATCTTATACCCAAATAGGGAGTTATGAGTTTTTACTGTCAACAGTCATGTGAAGATACATTTTATGTCAAACAGCGAAGTATTTATGGATATAACTATTTATAAGAATGTGTATATTAATATATTGCTATTTAAGTCATTTTATATTGTTAATGACATATAAGGCACTAGTCACTTTAATTCATGGGCATAAAACATTAGTTAGAGTATTGATTTTGATGACGGCAATTGTATTTGCTAATTGAATATAGCCTTGAAGAATTTTTAGTGGCCTTTGTTTACAATAGTGATTATATGATGCATATTAGGTAAGACTATTTTAATTATCTCATAATTGCGCTGTTGCTCATTAAATACATGTTGACAGAGAATACCCAAATATTAGGCGTAATAGACGATGACTGAAAAACTTGTACGTTCAAAGATGGCTGCCTTTTTAGTTTGCACTAGTGAATCATGGAAATAGATGAGGGTTTAAGGTGTGTATTTGTAGAGTTTTCGATGTGGAGTGAAAATGTCCAGTAGAAGGCGTCAGCCGAAACGCGCAGACATTTTTGGTTTGAGACAGCGTTGAATTCATAACGAATTTGTAATAAAGCAGATGAACATTTATGGAAGACACATTGTCCTCTCCTCAATTCTGATTGGTGACTGGTATGGTGCAGCCATTTGGTGAGCGGTTTCTCACCATTGTGGATTAAATATATACATATATATATTTATATACATATATATATATCTGAAGTCAATAATGTACAAGCTTCTCTTCCTTCATCAGACAATAAGGAGAAAATCCAGTAGCCAAGTGTGGAGAGCTATGATAACTCCACATTTTTTCTTAAAAAAATTCTTGAACAATTGTGTTATTGGCCAGAGCAGACTGAATACCTTCTTTCAAAATCTTGTTGGCCTGTTTAACCTGACCATTATCTTCAGTACAATATAAAGAAAACTCTCTCTGTTTTAATGCTATGAAGTTTCAGAAAACACAACTTTTTGTTGGATACAGTTGCCCTCCAGTGTCAAGCACCTTGGGAAATCCTTCCACTTGAAGAATCTCATCAAGAAAATAAATAACTTTCTCGGTAGTTGAATTACTACCAAAAGTGTGGTAAGTCCTGTAGGAAGCTGGCTCTGTATATACTATCTCAAAGTGAGAGATAGTGTGCACAGAGTCCAGGGGATCCCCTTATAGGTCGATAGTGGAAATAATTGATAATACTAATGCTCTATTTGTGGTAGTGTGGTCGAGCAGTTAGGCTTATCAGAGGGTAGTGTTAAGCATTTGTTGTACACACACAGGCAATAAATGAGAACAGACACTCAAAGACTTAACTCCAGGCCAATAGGTTTTTATATAGAAAAATATTATTTTCTTAATTTATTTTAGAACCACAAGATTCAGAATTCAAGTAAGTACATAAATTGTAAGGTACTTGGCATAGGTACATATAGAACTTTGAAGTAAAACAGTAATGTACACAGTTTTGCATAAAATGGCAATAAGCTATTTTAAAAGTGGACACTGCAAAATTCAACAGGGGGAGGTAAGTAAAGTTTAGTTTGTCAGGTAAGTAAAGCACTTACAAGTTCAGTCTCTGGGGCATAGGCAGCCCACCGATGGGGGTTCATGTCAACCCCAAACACCCAGCCCCAGCAACACAGGGCCGGTCAGGGGCAGAGATCAAAGAGGGGCCCAAATAGCATAGGAGCCTATGGAGACTAGGGGTGCGCCGGTTCCAGTCTGCTAGCAGGTAAGTACCTGCGTTCTTGGGGAGCAGACTAGGGGGGTTTTGTAGAGCACTGGGGGGTCCCACACAGACACACAAAATACACCCTCAGTGGCACATGGGCGGCCGGGTGCAGTGTGCA